>NC_069500.1:580847984-581184234 GCF_027579735.1 Bombina bombina | reverse complement strand
GACTATGGTGTGGGTGAAGATCTAATGGTGTGTTATGGGAGGTGTTTTTACAGATGTAAGTAACTATATAAGTTGTAGTATAAGATGTATTAAGTTAACAGCCGCCATCATGTACTATTGAGTAAAACAGAAGCATAAATTGTGCCTTATTGGGACTACTATGCATATTTATATAAGATATCGCAGCTGTCATGATCTCTCCTATTCTTACAGTTGGCTAAATGGGATATATTATATGAATAGGACCATAATTCTTCTTACATTCCCCAGTAGTTATGAGAGTAGGTATCAACAACTTATCTTAAAGTAGGTTACTTTCCATCAAACATCTATAGGATGGTAGACAAGATATATATCCCTGCCAACAGTACAAGAATGACATAGGATAGCATAGTAAGCCTGGGGAGGAATAGTCCATATCTCCCTCAATAATATCACTAACCAGCTTTCTGAGTCTATATTGGAGTATTCCTGGTATAGTAGGCAACCAAGTAAGGACTGTGACATAAATACAACTATTACTACTCCTTGATTCCCATCTAGTGGTGAGAATTGGTATACACATAAAAGTGTGGCAACAATGCCTACATAAGCATATCTAGCAGAATTTGTGTATTTAGTATCGCAGGTCACTTTGTGATACAACATGAACTGGATGTCTAAGACAGTATTCAAATTAGGCTACCAACAGACACTCTGAATTATATCTTTCATACTTAAGCAGTTATCTAATATGTGGTTGTCGGCTATATGTCAGGCTCTCCTATCGTGTGGGCATGGGCCCTATGCCACACAATAAGGCGGACCACATACTTAGATCTATACAGTATTTACATAGTGTTATTTTCCTTACTATTCAGCAAAAAATTTCCGCAGTTAACACAAATATAGGTTTCAGTAAAGAATATCACATTATTTGAAAACGTTAACTTTAGTAGTGTGGGTTAAGCGGTGTTGACATCTGAAGGTCCTTTTACATGAAACTTAGATAAGTTCCCTAAGTAATAGTGAATCAGGGGTCTAAATAATAACCGCATATATCTACTGCATTCTACTCACATACAACAAGTAAAAGAAATTTAGCAGGATAAAGTGTAATGGTGGCCATGAAAGCATATGTCAAAACTATTTTTAAGAGTGATAAATATCGATCAGCTGCGATCTTAATTCCTAGATCTACAAGTCTTGAGTATCCTAGATGGGTACAATGATCAGAGTATGTAGCCCTAGCACATAAAAACATAGCAACCCAAAACATCTGTCACTTAAAACCCACATAGCATAATTGTATAGATTTGTGTAAATGCATAATATACTCTAGAACAGTTAGATCACAATGCGCAATAATTCTAAATAAGCCATCAGATTTTAAAACCTAAATATAAAGTGTACACAATTAGGGTCTAACATAGTGAGGGAATACACATAGGGGAGGAAAGATCGACCGCTAATCCCAACAGTCCCATAGTGGGAATGAGTCACTAACCAACACCATCTCGCCAGGTTGTAATGTTCGTACTGTCAAACTTGCAGAGTCCATGATAATCCCAAGAAGCGACTTCCAGAGTATGTCCAATGGGACTTCTAAAACCTGCATGTGTCTTAGCCCACTCCACATCTCTGGGGCTTAGTTGGAGTTATCGACGTCCCTTTAGGGGAACTCATCAGGCCATACTGTTGCAGTGTGTGTGAGGATGTCAATACTTTTCCAAGTCCTCTACGGGTCAAATGCGCTAGTCCCAGGATAAAACAGGCTAATCTCACTAACCTCATTTTAGCTGCCTCGAGCTTAAAGTGTCCAGACAGGCATAAGATCCCTCTACTGCAAGGGTTTCGAAGCTCATCTAGGGTATTGGCCAGGGTGCACGGATGATGCTGTAGTATGTCACTTCTCACGTGGTATTCTAATGCCGCCTCAGAGCCACCACTCAGACTTAGTGGACGAGGGTTCCCAGGAGCAGAAAATAAATATGGAATCTGCTGGTCTATCACCTGTCTCTCTTCATCCGGCAGCCAGCACCTCTCTGTATTACGAGGCAATGTTTCCATTCCGATGGTGTGGATACCAGTAGCTATGTCCGGTCTACCTTCTGTCCTGCTATGGACTTCTGGAGTTTGCATGGCTCGAGTAGTCAGGATATGATGAGGTGTTGTCCCCATTAAATCACTGATCAGCTGTGCCCTAAAGAGCTGAAAGGAGGTCTCGATGAGACTGAGAGTGGTTGTTTCCCATTCATCTATGGCTGCCATTTTCCTCTCCAAGATATTTGAGGCCACAACCGTCATAGCGTTTAAGGCTGCTCTGTTAGTTTACTGTGGTGGTCAGGGTGCAAATAGTAGGTAGTCGCTTAGGTAGTATAAAGAGAGGTCCTGGTAATAGTGCATGCTCTATAAGCTGCGTAAGTTAGGGCCCTCTTACTCACAGTTGTTGCTCAGGAGCTCCCAATGCGCTGTTATTAAAGTCCACAGCTTGTTCACACAGAGCTTTTATATTCCATCTGGGAATCAGTGTCAGAGTTGCACCAGAGTGGCTCTCCAGATCAGTGTAAGTTGAGGATATCAGGGTTGTGGGTGACCGGGCCGTCTCACCGCAATGCTTTACACCTCCAGCTAGGCCTCAGCCAGTTTTCAGTGAGAGGTCCACTGCACAGTGATTAGATGTCTGTTGAGATATAAATCTGCGATCCGGTGGCTGCCCCCAATAAGTTAGAGCACTCTTAGGCAGAAATTAGTAGTTTATTAGTACTTATAAAATTTTCCAGTACGGAGCTCCTGATATGTGCGACTGCACCGACTGGCTGTTGGCTCCGCCCCCTTAACTACTGATTTTTAAATGCGGTAGGAGTCTTGGAGGTAGAGTCTGTACCGCTCACTTCTTCCAAGACTCGTAATACCGGCGTTAGGCAAATCCCATTAAAAAGATAGGATACGCAATTGACGTAAGGGGATTTGCGGTAGCCTCGAGTCGCGGAAAAAAAGTTTGCGGTACACCTGTACCTGCCTGACTCGTAATACCAGCGTTAGATAAAAAGCAGCGTTAGGACCCTTTAACGCTGCTTTTTAAGGCTAACGCAGAACTCGTAATCTAGCCGATTTAATGCCATATACAGTATATTTAGATACATATACATCTTTAGACATGCATATGTATGTATTTCTATGTTAAAGCCCCATCCATGCCTGCTTTTTTTCTAACATCTTTGAGCCTTTTTGTGCAATTAAAAAAAATATATTTTTATTAGATGGTGTTATTATGAGTGTAACTGTACATGTATTTTCGATGTGTTTTGTGAGACGTTTTTGTTTCGTGAAACAGTTAACCAGAACTTGAGGTTGAGCTAACCCAACGTGCATTAACTTCAATTGTGCTCAAGCAATCGTGTTTACTTTTAACTTAAAATACGAGTCAAAAACCCGATGCACGCAAACAGCTCGCGTGCCACTCGTAATCTAGCCCTGTATGTTGGCATGAGGGGCAAACAGTGCATCATTTTTCTATTACTATATGGTCACTTTTAAGCATTTTTATATTTATTTCTATTGTTTGTTAAATCATCCTTTCCATTTTGGCAAGTTCTTAAAGCAATATAATAGTGTTGGCTGTGATTCACTAATTGACAAATAATATCCCAAAAATACTGACAAACAGTGAACTACAAGCAAATTGTATACCGAATACTGGAAATAAATACATATTGAGAGAAAGATTACAAGTGGAGAGCTAATTTACAACCCATTTTCATGTGTGCTAACCCAACATGAAAATATGAATATTTCACATACCAAGTATCTTCTATTTATTAATAAATACATATATAGATACATATAGCTGATGTTTTTTTTGTACAATATACATCTACACCTATATATAGATGATATATATATATATATATATATATATATATATATATATATATATATATATATATATATATATATAGATGATAGATAGATAGATAGATATAGATATCAAAATAACAAGTGTATTGCATTGAGCAGTGATACTTTTTTATTGGACTAACTATAAATTTATAAGATGACAAGTTTTCGGAAAAATGCCTTCCTTTTTCAAGTCTGATGCAATACTGACCAATTTGATGGAATTTAAAGATTATATCTTAAAACACAGGCTAAAAAGACAAAGTGTTACAGAGGTCTGAATTAGGGATGGGGGAATGTTTCTAAAAATTCGAAATTTAAAATGAATTTTGATACATTCGTTCGTTCGAATCGAATTTCGAATGTTTATATAACATTCTAACATTCTATTTTCGAATTTTCGTTTTTTAATTTTTCAGTATAATTCGAAAATATTCGTTCGAATAATAGAATGTTTAGCTATGTAATTCATTCAATTTCGAAATGTAATATTCGAATTCGAATGTGACATTCGAATTTGAAGTAGTATTTCTAGTCTAATACTGTGTTTTAAATGTAATATTCAAATTCGAATGCTACATTCGAATTCGAATGTCACATTCGAATTTGAAGTAGTATTTCTAGTCTAATACTGTGTTTTAAATTTAATATTCAAATTCGAAATAGTATTTCTAGTCTAATACTGGGTTTTTTAAATGTAATATTCGAATTCAAATGTCACATTCGAATTCAAAATAGTATTTCTAGTTTGCAACTGTGCTTAATAAATGTAATATTCAAATTTGAATGGGAAATTTGATTTGAATGTGACATTCGAATTCGAAATAGTATTTCTAGTCTAATACTGTGTTTTATAAATGTAATATTCGAATTCGAATGTGACATTCAATTCGAATGTGACATTCGATTCGAATGTGATATTCGATTCGAATGTGACATTCAAAATAGTGGCCTAGATTTGGAGTTTGGCGGTAGAAGGGCTGTTAACGCTCCGCGGGTTTTTTTCTGGCCGCGCCATAAATTTAACTCTGGTATCGAGAGTTCAAACAAATGCTGCGTTAGGCTCCAAAAAAAGGAGCGTAGAGCATTTTTACCGCAAATGCAACTCTCGATACCAGAGTTGCTTACGGACGCGGCCAGCCTCAAAAACGTGCTCGTGCACGATTCTCCCATAGGAAACAATGGGGCTGTTTGAGCTGAAAAAAAACCTAACACCTGCAAAAAAGCAGCGTTCAGCTCCTAACGCAGCCCCATTGTTTCCTATGGGGAAACACTTCCTACGTCTGCACCTAACACTCTAACATGTACCCCGAGTCTAAACACCCCTAGCCTTACACTTATTAACCCCTATTCTGCCGCCCCCGCTATCGCTGACCCCTGCATATTTTTTTTAACCCCTAATCTGCCGCTCCGTAAACCGCCGCAACCTACGTTATCCCTATGTACCCCTAATCTGCTGCCCTAACATCGCCGACCCCTATATTATATTTATTAACCCCTAATCTGCCCGCATCAACGTCGCCTCCACCTGCCTACACTTATTAACCCCTAATCTGCCGAGCGGACCTGAGCGCTACTATAATAAAGTTATTAACTCCTAATCCGCCTCACTAACCCTATCATAAATAGTATTAACCCCTAATCTGCCCTCCCTAACATCGCCGACACCTACCTTCAATTATTAACCCCTAATCTGCCGAGCGGACCTCACCGCTATTCTAATAAATGTAATTAACCCCTAAAGCTAAGTCTAACCCTAACACTAACACCCCCCTAAATTAAATATAATTTTAATCTAACGAAATAAATTAACTCTTATTAAATAACTTATTCCTATTTAAAGCTAAATACTTACCTGTAAAATAAATCCTAATATAGCTACAATATAAATTATAATTATATTATAGCTATTTTAGGATTAATATTTATTTTACAGGTAACTTTGTAATTATTTTAACCAGGTACAATAGCTATTAAATAGTTAAGAACTATTTAATAGTTACCTAGTTAAAATAATAACAAATTTACCTGTAAAATAAATCCTAACCTAAGATATAATTAAACCTAACACTACCCTATCAATAAATTAATTAAATAAACTACCTACAATTACCTACAATTAACCTAACACTACACTATCAATAAATTAATTAAACACAACTCCTACAAATAAATACAATTAAATAAACTAGCTAAAGTACAAAAAAATAAAAAAGAACTAAGTTACAAAAAATAAAAAAATATTTACAAACATAAGAAAAATATTACAACAATTTTAAACTAATTACACCTACTCTAAGCCCCCTAATAAAATAACAAAGCCCCCCAAAATAAAAAATTCCCTACCCTATTCTAAATTAAAAAAGTTAAAAGCTCTTTTACCTTACCAGCCCTGAACAGGGCCCTTTGCGGGGCATGCCCCAAGAATTTCAGCTCTTTTGCCTGTAAAAGAATAAATACAATACCCCCCCCCCCAACATTACAACCCACCACCCACATACCCCTAATCTAACCCAAACCCCCCTTAAATAAACCTAACACTAAGCCCCTGAAGATCTTCCTACCTTGTCTTCACCATCCAGGTTCACCGATCCGTCCTGAAGAGCTCCTCCGATGTCCTGATCCAAGCCCAAGCGGGGGGCTGAAGAGGTCCATGATCCGGTCAAAGTCTTCATCCAAGCGGGGCAGAAGAGGATCTTCCATCCGATTGAAGTCATCATCCAGGCGACATCTTCTATGGTCTTCCATCCGGAGCGAAGCGGCAGGATCCTGAAGACCTCCAGCGCGGAACATCCATCCGGCCCGACGACTGAACGACGAATGACTGTTCCTTTAAGGGACGTCATCCAAGATGGCGTCCCTCGAATTCCAATTGGCTGATAGGATTCTATCAGCCAATCGGAATTAAGGTAGAAATTTTCTGATTGGCTGATGGAATCAACCAATCAGAATCAAGTTCAATTCGATTGGCTGATCCAATCATCCAATCAGATTGAGCTCGCATTCTATTGGCTGTTCCGATCAGCCAATAGAATGCGAGCTCAATCTGATTGGCTGATTGGATCAGCCAATCGGATTGAACTTGATTCTGATTGGCTGATTCCATCAGCCAATCAGAAAATTCCTACCTTAATTCCGATTGGCTGATAGAATCCTATCAGCCAATCGGAATTTGAGGGACGCCATCTTGGATAACGTCATTTAAAGGAACCTTCATTCGTCGTTAGTCTGTCCGAAGGAGAGGATGGCTCCGCGTCGGCTGGATAGAAGATGGCTCCGCTCCGGAAGGATGAAGATAGAAGATGCCGTCTGGATGAAGATGTCTGCCGGTCCGGATGTCCTCTTCTGCCCGGATAGAATAAAGACTTCTGCCGGTCCGGATGTCCTCTTCTGTCCCATCGGTGGCCGGCTGGCTGAACACGGCTCTAGGAAGGGTGATCTTAAGGGGGGTAGTGTTAGGTTTTTTTAAGGGGGGATTGGGTGGGTTTTAGAGTAGGGGTGTGTGGGTGGTGGGTTGTAATGTTGGGGGGGAGATTGTATTTTTTTTTTACAGGTAAAAGAGCTGATTACTTTGGGGCAATGCAACGTAAAAAGCCCTTTTAAGGGCTGGTAAAAGAGCTGATTACTTTGTAATTGAGTTTAGGGTAGGGAATTTTATTATTTTGGAGGGCTTTTTTATTTTATTAGGGGGCTTAGATTAGGTGTAATTAGATTAAAATTCTATTAATATTTTTTTATTTTTTGTAATTTAGTGTTTTTTTTGTATTATAGTTTAGTTTATTTAATTGTATTTTAGTTTAGTTAATTGTAGTTAATTTATTTAATTAATTTATTGATAGTGTAGTGTTAGGTGTATTTGTAACTTAGGTTAGGATTTATTTTACAGGTAATTTTGTAATCATTTTAACTAGGTAGCTATTAAATAGTTATTAACTATTTAATAGCTATTGTACCTAGTTAAAATAAATACAAATTTGCCTGTAAAATAAATATAAACCCTAAAATAGCTACAATGTAATTATTAGTTATATTGTAGCTATATTAGGGTTTATTTTATAGGTAAGTATTTATTTTTAAATAGGATTAATTTATTTAATGATAGTAATTTTAGTTCGTTTTATTTAAATTATATTTAAGCTAGGGGGGTGTTAGGGTTAGACTTAGGTTTAGGGGTTAATAACTTTACTATAGTAGCGGCGATGTTGGGGGCGGGAGATTAGGGGTTAATAATTGTAGGTAGGTGGCGTCGATGTTAGGGAGGGCAGATTAGGGGTTAATAAAATTTATTATAGTGTTGGCGAGGCGGGAGTGCGGCGGTTTAGGGGTTAATACATTTATTATAGTGGCGACAATGTCCAGTTGGCAGATTAGGGGTTAATAAGTGTTGGGGGGGCAGATTAGGGGTTAATAAATATTATATAGGTGTCGGCGATGATAGGGGCAGCAGATTAGGGGTTCATAGGTATATTGTAGGTGGCGGCGGTGTCCGGTCGGCAGATTAGGGGTTAAATAATTTTATTATAGTGTTTGCGATGTGGGGGGCCTCAGTTTAGGGGTTAATAGTTAGTTTATGGGTGTTAGTGTACTTTTAGTACTGTAGTTAAGAGCTTTATGTTCCGGCGTTAGCCCATAAAACTCTTAACTACTGATTTTTTATTTTTTTTATTTTTTTTTTTAAATAGTTTTATTGAGATTCACTTTAAGGCATACAATAGTAAAATATCAATACATATTATACAAATAAATGATTCCAAAACATCAATTCAAGTGACAAACATTTATGAGATCAAGACGTGAAAGTTATGCCTAACAGACTATTTACCCTCTAAAGAGCTATAAGGCCACTCATGGACCTTTATAAGATATAAAGAATGTAATCAGTCAAAGAAGGTAACTAAAAACAATACAAAACCACTCATGGGTCTCAAGCAGTGAATCTTACTTTTCTTGTTTTAAGGGAAGGGATTATGAAGTAACGTTTATGCATTTTAACCATCAGTAATTTATCACGGTCTAGGTGTATTTAGATGATCCACTAAAAACAAACAAACACACATAATAAAAATAACAGTAGTAGTATAATTAACCATTTGTCATTCTATCTGTCTTTCAATACAACCAGTGTATTGGTCCCACTGTACAGACTATTCAGACTTGAATATTTTTTTTGTCGATCACCGGGTAAGAAAAATGGTCAAGAAACAAAGTAGGAAATTGGGAGGTTTCTATTGGATTCAGTTTCCTTTGCTTACGAAGTAAGCTCATTGGTGTAAGGAAGGGGAAAGGTGAGGGGTCGACATAAACTCATAAAACTGGGCCAATGAAGAAATAGTACAGGGCTAACTGTGATATCCCCCCTCAGGGGTTACTGTCACCACTCGACGGAGCCGGAAAAAGGATATGGGATATGACCCACTCTCTCTCAAGAGTGGGAAAGGATGAGGGAAGATATCATTACCCAGGAGGAAAACTAGAATGGATTATGTATATGAATAGGGATTATGGAGTCATATAGAGAAATGCAAAACGTTTATCTTATCCTCAGTGAGAGGGTCGTTTATTGAGGACTATCTGGGAATACGTTAACCTAACTCCTGTATAACCCATCTATGCAGTTTCATATTGAACAATCTTACAGAAACAGTATTCCTCCCATATATTAAGGGCTATGGGCCACAATGTATCTAAAATAAACTCTGTTGAATATAGTTTAAATAAACACATGTATAAAACAAAACAAAACCTATAAGTAAATAATCGCTATAGTGCTTCTGAGAATGGGAGATGTATGTCTTGAAAGCATGTAGACTATGGTGTGGGTGAAGATCTAATGGTGTGTTATGGGAGGTGTTTTTACAGATGTAAGTAACTATATAAGTTGTAGTATAAGATGTATTAAGTTAACAGCCGCCATCATGTACTATTGAGTAAAACAGAAGCATAAATTGTGCCTTATTGGGACTACTATGCATATTTATATAAGATATCGCAGCTGTCATGATCTCTCCTATTCTTACAGTTGGCTAAATGGGATATATTATATGAATAGGACCATAATTCTTCTTACATTCCCCAGTAGTTATGAGAGTAGGTATCAACAACTTATCTTAAAGTAGGTTACTTTCCATCAAACATCTATAGGATGGTAGACAAGATATATATCCCTGCCAACAGTACAAGAATGACATAGGATAGCATAGTAAGCCTGGGGAGGAATAGTCCATATCTCCCTCAATAATATCACTAACCAGCTTTCTGAGTCTATATTGGAGTATTCCTGGTATAGTAGGCAACCAAGTAAGGACTGTGACATAAATACAACTATTACTACTCCTTGATTCCCATCTAGTGGTGAGAATTGGTATACACATAAAAGTGTGGCAACAATGCCTACATAAGCATATCTAGCAGAATTTGTGTATTTAGTATCGCAGGTCACTTTGTGATACAACATGAACTGGATGTCTAAGACAGTATTCAAATTAGGCTACCAACAGACACTCTGAATTATATCTTTCATACTTAAGCAGTTATCTAATATGTGGTTGTCGGCTATATGTCAGGCTCTCCTATCGTGTGGGCATGGGCCCTATGCCACACAATAAGGCGGACCACATACTTAGATCTATACAGTATTTACATAGTGTTATTTTCCTTACTATTCAGCAAAAAATTTCCGCAGTTAACACAAATATAGGTTTCAGTAAAGAATATCACATTATTTGAAAACGTTAACTTTAGTAGTGTGGGTTAAGCGGTGTTGACATCTGAAGGTCCTTTTACATGAAACTTATATAAGTTCCCTAAGTAATAGTGAATCAGGGGTCTAAATAATAACCGCATATATCTACTGCATTCTACTCACATACAACAAGTAAAAGAAATTTAGCAGGATAAAGTGTAATGGTGGCCATGAAAGCATATGTCAAAACTATTTTTAAGAGTGATAAATATCGATCAGCTGCGATCTTAATTCCTAGATCTACAAGTCTTGAGTATCCTAGATGGGTACAATGATCAGAGTATGTAGCCCTAGCACATAAAAACATAGCAACCCAAAACATCTGTCACTTAAAACCCACATAGCATAATTGTATAGATTTGTGTAAATGCATAATATACTCTAGAACAGTTAGATCACAATGCGCAATAATTCTAAATAAGCCATCAGATTTTAAAACCTAAATATAAAGTGTACACAATTAGGGTCTAACATAGTGAGGGAATACACATAGGGGAGGAAAGATCGACCGCTAATCCCAACAGTCCCATAGTGGGAATGAGTCACTAACCAACACCATCTCGCCAGGTTGTAATGTTCGTACTGTCAAACTTGCAGAGTCCATGATAATCCCAAGAAGCGACTTCCAGAGTATGTCCAATGGGACTTCTAAAACCTGCATGTGTCTTAGCCCACTCCACATCTCTGGGGCTTAGTTGGAGTTATCGACGTCCCTTTAGGGGAACTCATCAGGCCATACTGTTGCAGTGTGTGTGAGGATGTCAATACTTTTCCAAGTCCTCTACGGGTCAAATGCGCTAGTCCCAGGATAAAACAGGCTAATCTCACTAACCTCATTTTAGCTGCCTCGAGCTTAAAGTGTCCAGACAGGCATAAGATCCCTCTACTGCAAGGGTTTCGAAGCTCATCTAGGGTATTGGCCAGGGTGCACGGATGATGCTGTAGTATGTCACTTCTCACGTGGTATTCTAATGCCGCCTCAGAGCCACCACTCAGACTTAGTGGACGAGGGTTCCCGGGAGCAGAAAATAAATATGGAATCTGCTGGTCTATCACCTGTCTCTCTTCATCCGGCAGCCAGCACCTCTCTGTATTACGAGGCAATGTTTCCATTCCGATGGTGTGGATACCAGTAGCTATGTCCGGTCTACCTTCTGTCCTGCTATGGACTTCTGGAGTTTGCATGGCTCGAGTAGTCAGGATATGATGAGGTGTTGTCCCCATTAAATCACTGATCAGCTGTGCCCTAAAGAGCTGAAAGGAGGTCTCGATGAGACTGAGAGTGGTTGTTTCCCATTCATCTATGGCTGCCATTTTCCTCTCCAAGATATTTGAGGCCACAACCGTCATAGCGTTTAAGGCTGCTCTGTTAGTTTACTGTGGTGGTCAGGGTGCAAATAGTAGGTAGTCGCTTAGGTAGTATAAAGAGAGGTCCTGGTAATAGTGCATGCTCTATAAGCTGCGTAAGTTAGGGCCCTCTTACTCACAGTTGTTGCTCAGGAGCTCCCAATGCGCCGTTATTAAAGTCCACAGCTTGTTCACACAGAGCTTTTATATTCCATCTGGGAATCAGTGTCAGAGTTGCACCAGAGTGGCTCTCCAGATCAGTGTAAGTTGAGGATATCAGGGTTGTGGGTGACCGGGCCGTCTCACCGCAATGCTTTACACCTCCAGCTAGGCCTCAGCCAGTTTTCAGTGAGAGGTCCACTGCACCGTGATTAGATGTCTGTTGAGATATAAATCTGCGATCCGGTGGCTGCCCCCAATAAGTTAGAGCACTCTTAGGCAGAAATTAGTAGTTTATTAGTACTTATAAAATTTTCCAGTACGGAGCTCCTGATATGTGCGACTGCACCGACTGGCTGTTGGCTCTGCCCCCTTAACTACTGATTTTTAAATGCGGTAGGAGTCTTGGAGGTAGAGTCTGTACCGCTCACTTCTTCCAAGACTCGTAATACCGGCGTTAGGCAAATCCCATTAAAAAGATAGGATACGCAATTGACGTAAGGGGATTTGCGGTAGCCTCGAGTCGCGGAAAAAAAGTTTGCGGTACACCTGTACCTGCCTGACTCGTAATACCAGCGTTAGATAAAAAGCAGCGTTAGGACCCTTTAACACTGCTTTTTAAGGCTAACGCAGAACTCGTAATCTAGCCGATTTAATGCCATATACAGTATATTTAGATACATATACATCTTTAGACATGCATATGTATGTATTTCTATGTTAAAGCCCCATCCATGCCTGCTTTTTTTCTAACATCTTTGAGCCTTTTTGTGCAATTAAAAAAAATATATTTTTATTAGATGGTGTTATTATGAGTGTAACTGTACATGTATTTTCGATGTGTTTTGTGAGACGTTTTTGTTTCGTGAAACAGTTAACCAGAACTTGAGGTTGAGCTAACCCAACGTGCATTAACTTCAATTGTGCTCAAGCAATCGTGTTTACTTTTAACTTAAAATACGAGTCAAAAACCCGATGCACGCAAACAGCTCGCGTGCCACTCGTAATCTAGCCCTGTATGTTGGCATGAGGGGCAAACAGTGCATCATTTTTCTATCACTATATGGTCACTTTTAAGCATTTTTATATTTATTTCTATTGTTTGTTAAATCATCCTTTCCATTTTGGCAAGTTCTTAAAGCAATATAATAAGTGTTGGCTGTGATTCACTAATTGACAAATAATATCCCAAAAATACTGACAAACAGTGAACTACAAGCAAATTGTATACCGAATACTGGAAATAAATACATATTGAGAGAAAGATTACAAGTGGAGAGCTAATTTACAACCCATTTTCATGTGTGCTAACCCAACATGAAAATATGAATATTTCACATACCAAGTATCTTCTATTTATTAATAAATACATATATAGATACATATAGCTGATGTTTTTTTGGTACAATATACATCTACACCTATATATAGATGATATATATATATATATATATATATATATATATATATATATATATATATATATATAGATATAGATATATATATATATAGATGATAGATAGATAGATAGATAGATAGATAGATAGATAGATAGATAGATAGATAGATATAGATATCAAAATAACAAGTGTATTGCATTGAGCAGTGATACTTTTTTATTGGACTAACTATAAATTTATAAGATGACAAGTTTTCGGAAAAATGCCTTCCTTTTTCAAGTCTGATGCAATACTGACCAATTTGATGGAATTTAAAGATTATATCTTAAAACACAGGCTAAAAAGACAAAGTGTTACAGAGGTCTGAATTAGGGATGGGGGAATGTTTCTAAAAATTCGAAATTTAAAATGAATTTTGATACATTCGTTCGTTCGAATCGAATTTCGAATGTTTATATAACATTCTAACATTCTATTTTCGAATTTTCGTTTTTTAATTTTTCAGTATAATTCGAAAATATTCGTTCGAATAATAGAATGTGTAGCTATGTAATTCATTCAATTTCGAAATGTAATATTCGAATTCGAATGTGACATTCGAATTTGAAGTAGTATTTCTAGTCTAATACTGTGTTTTAAATGTAATATTCGAATTCGAATGCTACATTCGAATTCGAATGTCACATTCGAATTTGAAGTAGTATTTCTAGTCTAATACTGTGTTTTAAATTTAATATTCAAATTCGAAATAGTATTTCTAGTCTAATACTGGGTTTTTTAAATGTAATATTCGAATTCAAATGTCACATTCGAATTCAAAATAGTATTTCTAGTTTGCAACTGTGCTTAATAAATGTAATATTCAAATTTGAATGGGAAATTTGATTTGAATGTGACATTCGAATTCGAAATAGTATTTCTAGTCTAATACTGTGTTTTATAAATGTAATATTCAAATTCGAATGTGACATTCGATTCGAATGTGACATTCGATTCGAATGTGATATTCGATTCGAATGTGACATTCAAAATAGTGGCCTAGATTTGGAGTTTGGCGGTAGAAGGGCTGTTAACGCTCCGCGGGTTTTTTTCTGGCCGCGCCATAAATTTAACTCTGGTATCGAGAGTTCAAACAAATGCTGCGTTAGGCTCCAAAAAAGGAGCGTAGAGCATTTTTACCGCAAATGCAACTCTCGATACCAGAGTTGCTTACGGACGCGGCCAGCCTCAAAAACGTGCTCGTGCACGATTCTCCCATAGGAAACAATGGGGCTGTTTGAGCTGAAAAAAAACCTAACACCTGCAAAAAAGCAGCGTTCAGCTCCTAACGCAGCCCCATTGTTTCCTATGGGGAAACACTTCCTACGTCTGCACCTAACACTCTAACATGTACCCCGAGTCTAAACACCCCTAGCCTTACACTTATTAACCCCTATTCTGCCGCCCCCGCTATCGCTGACCCCTGCATATTTTTTTTAACCCCTAATCTGCCGCTCCGTAAACCGCCGCAACCTACGTTATCCCTATGTACCCCTAATCTGCTGCCCTAACATCGCCGACCCCTATATTATATTTATTAACCCCTAATCTGCCCGCATCAACGTCGCCTCCACCTGCCTACACTTATTAACCCCTAATCTGCCGAGCGGACCTGAGCGCTACTATAATAAAGTTATTAACTCCTAATCCGCCTCACTAACCCTATCATAAATAGTATTAACCCCTAATCTGCCCTCCCTAACATCGCCGACACCTACCTTCAATTATTAACCCCTAATCTGCCGAGCGGACCTCACCGCTATTCTAATAAATGTAATTAACCCCTAAAGCTAAGTCTAACCCTAACACTAACACCCCCCTAAATTAAATATAATTTTAATCTAACGAAATAAATTAACTCTTATTAAATAACTTATTCCTATTTAAAGCTAAATACTTACCTGTAAAATAAATCCTAATATAGCTACAATATAAATTATAATTATATTATAGCTATTTTAGGATTAATATTTATTTTACAGGCAACTTTGTAATTATTTTAACCAGGTACAATAGCTATTAAATAGTTAAGAACTATTTAATAGTTACCTAGTTAAAATAATAACAAATTTACCTGTAAAATAAATCCTAACCTAAGATATAATTAAACCTAACACTACCCTATCAATAAATTAATTAAATAAACTACCTACAATTACCTACAATTAACCTAACACTACACTATCAATAAATTAATTAAACACAATTCCTACAAATAAATACAATTAAATAAACTAGCTAAAGTACAAAAAAATAAAAAAGAACTAAGTTACAAAAAATAAAAAAATATTTACAAACATAAGAAAAATATTACAACAATTTTAAACTAATTACACCTACTCTAAGCCCCCTAATAAAATAACAAAGCCCCCCAAAATAAAAAATTCCCTACCCTATTCTAAATTAAAAAAGTTAAAAGCTCTTTTACCTTACCAGCCCTGAACAGGGCCCTTTGCGGGGCATGCCCCAAGAATTTCAGCTCTTTTGCCTATAAAAGAATAAATACAATACCCCCCCCCAACATTACAACCCACCACCCACATACCCCTAATCTAACCCAAACCCCCCTTAAATAAACCTAACACTAAGCCCCTGAAGATCTTCCTACCTTGTCTTCACCATCCAGGTTCACCGATCCGTCCTGAAGAGCTCCTCCGATGTCCTGATCCAAGCCCAAGCGGGGGGCTGAAGAGGTCCATGATCCGGTCAAAGTCTTCATCCAAGCGGGGCAGAAGAGGATCTTCCATCCGATTGAAGTCATCATCCAGGCGGCATCTTCTATGGTCTTCCATCCGGAGCGAAGCGGCAGGATCCTGAAGACCTCCAGCGCGGAACATCCATCCGGCCCGACGACTGAACGACGAATGACTGTTCCTTTAAGGGACGTCATCCAAGATGGCGTCCCTCGAATTCCGATTGGCTGATAGGATTCTATCAGCCAATCGGAATTAAGGTAGAAATTTTCTGATTGGCTGATGGAATCAGCCAATCAGAATCAAGTTCAATTCGATTGGCTGATCCAATCATCCAATCAGATTGAGCTCGCATTCTATTGGCTGTTCCGATCAGCCAATAGAATGCGAGCTCAATCTGATTGGCTGATTGGATCAGCCAATCGGATTGAACTTGATTCTGATTGGCTGATTCCATCAGCCAATCAGAAAATTCCTACCTTAATTCCGATTGGCTGATAGAATCCTATCAGCCAATCGGAATTCGAGGGACGCCATCTTGGATGACGTCCCTTAAAGGAACAGTCATTCGTCGTTCAGTCGTCGGGCCGGATGGATGTTCCACGCTGGAGGTCTTCAGGATCCTGCCGCTTCGCTCCGGATGGAAGACCATAGAAGATGCCGCCTGGATGATGACTTCAATCGGATGGAAGATCCTCTTCTGCCCCGCTTGGATGAAGACTTTGACCGGATCATGGACCTCTTCAGCCCCCCGCTTGGGCTTGGATCAGGACATCGGAGGAGCTCTTCAGGACGGATCGGTGAACCTGGATGGTGAAGACAAGGTAGGAAGATCTTCAGGGGCTTAGTGTTAAGTTTATTTAAGGGGGGTTTGGGTTAGATTAGGGGTATGTGGGTGGTGGGTTGTAATGTTGGGGGGGGGGGGTATTGTATTTAATCTTTTACAGGCAAAAGAGCTGAAATTCTTGGGGCATGCCCCGCAAAGGGCCCTGTTCAGGGCTGGTAAGGTAAAAGAGCTTTTAACTTTTTTAATTTAGAATAGGGTAGGGAATTTTTTATTTTGGGGGGCTTTGTTATTTTATTAGGGGGCTTAGAGTAGGTGTAATTAGTTTAAAATTGTTGTAATATTTTTCTTATGTTTGTAAATATTTTTTTATTTTTTGTAACTTAGTTCTTTTTTATTTTTTGTACTTTAGTTAGTTTATTTAATTGTATTTATTTGTAGGAATTGTATTTAATTAATTTATTGATAGTGTAGTGTTAGGTTAATTGTAGGTAATTGTAGGTAGTTTATTTAATTAATTTATTGATAGGGTAGTGTTAGGTTTAATTATATCTTAGGTTAGGATTTATTTTACAGGTAAATTTGTTATTATTTTAACTAGGTAACTATTAAATAGTTCTTAACTATTTAATAGCTATTGTACCTGGTTAGAATAATTACAAAGTTGCCTGTAAAATAAATATTAATCCTAAAATAGCTATAATATAATTATAATTTATATTGTAGCTATATTAGGATTTATTTTACAGGTAAGTATTTAGCTTTAAATAGGAATCATTTATTTAATAAGAGTTAATTTATTTCGTTAGATTTAAATTATATTTAACTTAGGGGGGTGTTAGTGTTAGGGTTAGACTTAGCTTTAGGGGTTAATCCATTTATTATAGTAGCGATGAGCTCCGGTCGTCAGATTAGGGGTTAATAATTGAAGGTAGGTGTCGGCGACGTTAGGGAGGGCAGATTAGGGGTTAATACTATTTATGATAGGGTTAGTGAGGCGGGTTAGGGGTTAATAACTTTATTATAGTAGCGGTGCGGTCCGCTCGGCAGATTAGGGGTTAATAAGTGTAGGCAGGTGGAGGTGACGTTGAGGGGGGCAGATTAGGGGTTAATAAATATAATATAGGGGTCGGCGATGTTAGGGCAGCAGATTAGGGGTACATAGGGATAACGTAGGTGGCGGCGCTTTGCGGTCGGAAGATTAGGGGTTAATTATTTTAAGTAGCTGGCGGCGACGTTGTGGGGGGCAGGTTAGGGGTTAATAAATGTAATACAGGGGTCGGCGGGGTTAGGGGCAGCAGATTAGGGGTACATAAGTATAACGTAGGTGGCGGTCGGCAGATTAGGGGTTAAAAAAATTTAATCGAGTGTTGGCGATGTGGGGGGACCTCGGTTTAGGGGTACATAGGTAGTTTATGGGTGTTAGTGTACTTTAGGGTACAGTAGTTAAGAGCTTTATGAACCGGCGTTAGCCCAGAAAGCTCTTAACTCCTGCTATTTTCAGGCGGCTGGAGTTTTGTCGTTAGAGCTCTAACGCTCACTTCAGAAACGACTCTAAATACCGGCGTTAGGAAGATCCCATTGAAAAGATAGGATACGCAATTGGCGTAGGGGGATCTGCGGTATGGAAAAGTCGCGGCTGAAAAGTGAGCGTTAGACCCTTTAATCACTGACTCCAAATACCAGCGGGCGGCCAAAACCAGCGTTAGGAGCCTCTAACGCTGGTTTTCACGGCTACCGCCGAGCTCTAAATCTAGGCCAGTGTTTCTAGTCTACAATTGTGTTTTATAAAAGTAATATTCAAATTCGAATGTGACAGAATGTAACATTCGAATTCGAATGTTACATTCAAATTCAAATGTGACATTCGAAAACTGTAAATAACATTCGAAAATCGAATTTTTAAGAATATTTGTTCTTATCAACATTCTATTATGTAAATCGAATTTCTACAATAACATTCGTTCTAACATTCGAATTCGGATATAAACACATTCGCCCATCCCTAGTCTGAATGCAGGGGGAGGAGGGGGTGTCGTAAAAATCATGATGGGGGTTTAGGAGACAGACAGATCAGGTCAGTAAAAGATAACAGGCAGGGGAAATATATGGTTATACACAAAGCATATACTGACATAAAGTTATATATCAACATATAATCAATATGAATAAAGATGGGAAATTAGGTATACAGGGGAATATAAGATAGTCAAAAAAGGAGAAAGGAAAGAAAAAAAAAGGGGAATAATAATATTGACAAAAGTATGGACATAGGCTTACCTGTGTACCTATGAATAGAGAGTGGAATATACAAAGTAATTGACTACAGTATATGAAAGTACATTACAAAAAAAATGTTATAATGGGTTAAGAAACCAGAGTCCACATTTAGTTCAGAGTTTAGTCCAGGACTCTTTTCGTTTCTTAACCCATTATCAAAAATGTTTGTAATGTACTTTCATATACTGTCAATTACATTGTATATTCCACACTCTCTATGCATAGGTACCCAGGTAAGCCTATGCCCACACTTTTGTCAATATTATTATTCCCCTTTTTTTTTCTTTCTTTCCTTTCTCCTTTTTTTGACTATCTTATATTCCCCTGTATACCTAATTTCCCACCTTTATTCATATGGATTCTATGTTGATATATAACTTTATGTCAGTATATGCTTTGTGTATAACCATATATTTCCTCTGCCTGTTATCTTTTACTGACACTATCTGCCTGTCTCCTCTCCCCCATCATGATTTTTATGACACCCCCTCCTCGCCCCTGCATTCAGACCTCTGTAACATTTTGTCTTTTTAGCCTGTGTTTTAAGATATAATCTGTAAATTCCATCAAATTGGTCAGTATTGCTTCAGACTTGAAAAAAGGAAGACACTCTTCCGAAAGCTTGTCATCTTATATATGTATAGTTAGTCCAATAAAAAAGTATTATTGCTCAATGCAATACTCTTGTTATTATGATATCTAAATCTCTGGACTAACACGGCTACTCCAATCAATGTATAAGCCTGTGTACATGGGCCATTTTCTGCAGTGCAGCAGTCCTGCCCGTCGCCGCCCACCCTCTCCTGTCCCCACCACGCTCGCTCCCATCTTGCCCCGCCCACCCTCTCTGCTGACTGATCCTCACGGCGGTCACTGCTGATCCTTTCTTACGGCCAGGTATCTTTGTCTTGCGCTGCAGTCTCTACTGCACATGACTGAATCTGACAAACATACCTGGCCTTTAATAATATAGTATATATATATATATATATATATATATATATATATATATATATATATATATATATATAGGACTAACTATTTAAAAATACTTAGAACATATTCTGCTATGTGCAGAACATTGGAATGTGAAATATTTATACTAAATACATAGTTAAAACCTTAATTAAATGTGAATATTGCATAAATATGCTTTTACATGTTTTTATCTACTTAATTGTAAAGGGCTCCAATGCACTTATATACTGTATATGTCTATATATGTGCACATATGTATTCATGTGTTTATATATGTATATATGTCTGTAATATTTAGACATGTATATGTACTGTATGTATCTCTACATTAAAGCCATTTGCCTGGCTTTTTTTCCTAACACCAGAGATCTCATATCTTTGAGCTCTTATAACTTTTGTTTGCAATATTTTTTTTAAAATAATTTTTATCAGATAGTGTTATTGTGAGTATATCGCGCTTACTTTCAACTCGTAATATGAGCAATAAGCTGGACAAGCGCAAACACCCTCGATAAGCCTCTTATCGCTCGTGTGTAAACATTTGCGCTCCACTCGTTATCTGGCCCTTAGTAACTGGTCCCACAATTTCATACATTCTGTCAGCGTGTGGCAAGACATCATCTGCCAAATTATTGTATTAAAACATCATCTGCCAAATTTGTGTATTGTTTACCTTATTGAGACCCATTTGACATCATCAATAGCTCTCAGTTTAGATGCCAATACCTCAATTGCAAGAGCTATTAAGAGTGAAGATAAGGAGCAACCCTTGCGAGTACCATTCTGTATAGGAAATGGTTGAGAGAGGGTGTTGTGATTTAATTTTTTTATTATTTAACTAAATATAATTTTATGATAAAACCACTAAACCATTACAATTAAGTGAAATAGCCTCTGAAAGGGGCTCCATTATTACATAGAGCTTATTAGAAATCAAATAATATTTGTTCGAATAAGATGAAGAAATATATATATATATATTTATATATATATATATATATATACAAGAACAATAAGAAAGAAACTGCTATCGGACAACAGGAAGTGCAGTAAAATCCAAATGGAACGTTTATTTAACCCCAATCATGGGTCACAGATTGAAACACCTGACATGCTTCGCGCAGGCATACCCGCGCTTCATCAGAGGTGATTGATTCCAGGTAACATGTAACTACTGTATATATACATATATTTACAACAAATCGGTCCAATTTCTACAGGGCAACCCTAGCTATTATAATATATATATATATATATATATATATATATATATATATATATGGAACACAATACAAAAATGCAGTTGATTTGTTCATGCAGTTAAAACTATAAAGGCAGGAAAGGCTTCAAATGTACTGTTTTTACATTTTGCAATAGAATCTATCTATATCTATCTATCTATGTATCATCTAGTCTCTTACAGTTCTATCAGTATACAGTTACTGCTTTTATATTATGTGGGTCTGACCCAGTGACATGCGGTGATGTCAGAGGCTGGTGAGGCAGTGGCTAGGATACACCTTCATTCTTTAGATATCCTTTTTTGAAGAAATAGCAATGCACATGGTGAGCCAATCACATGAGGTATCTATGTGCAGTCACCAATCAGCAGCTACTGAGCATATTTAGATATGATTTTCAACAAAGGATATCAAAAGAATTAAGAAAATTAGATAATAGATGTAAATTGGAAAGTTATTTAAAATTGCATGCTCTTTCCAAATCATACTTTAAAAACCTAATCACTGAAGGGGGCGCTCAAGATGCAGTATAATCAATAATCTAGAACAAAAGTATATATGATGGGGCAATGTTAAGCTATCATAGATGAGTATATACACAATAAAGGCAGAAAACAGTAAATTCTTAGATACTGTAGTGAAAATGCACTTGCAATTGTGAAAAATTAGACAGTCCTTTATACATTCTTCAAAGGATAACGATTGCTGTAGCGGCTGCCTCCTCCTCAATGGATGGTCCAGGTGGTACTATATAAGATAAAACAGAATGGAGGGGCGCCTCATGTGTGGTATCATCTATTAATTAACAACGAGTCACAGAACTATTGCCAAATGGGTACTCAGAAATTTGGAGAGCACACTTATGTGCTGGTAGGGGCGGGCTGCAGAATTAGAAAGGTGTGACAGCTCACCCACTTGAAGGCGCTCTTGGTGTAAGATGGTGGTGCTATAAGGGAGACAAGAAATACGGGCACCACATGTGCAGACTATTAATGGTACAACCACAACAGATTCCTTAATGTGGAGGGTACTCACATATTCCCAGAGCACACCAATGTGCTTGTAGAAGCAGGCTGCAGATTGGTAGAGGTGTGGCAGCTCACCCAAACTCTAGGTATCTTGATATTTGTATGATAATGTGTTCCCTCAGGTGCTGGGCTGGTCTCTCATAGGTGAACAATGGCAGATGGTGGGTAGAAATGAATCCACTCAAAGGATAAAAGATATATCCAAATTTATTTAAAAAAGCATAAAAGTTTAAAAACAACAGCATAATGATTGCTGATGAGAGTGGATAACAGGGTGTCCAAAAGCAGACTGTCAAATCTTAGAGACTCAGGGGGCGTCTATCATAGACGGCACCCTGTCAAATGACAATATGAACAATTACTGGTTCTGGGTAACAAGTGGGTGGTGGCGGTCGGCCTCCACGTCACGCGGCCACTGCCCACATAGCAGCTTTGACCAATAGAATAAGAGTGTTCAGGCTAGTAAATAACAACATAGAACTGCTACACGATCTGTATGTGTTCATCACAAAGTAGGAATTATACAGTTTTAGTTGTTACTAGTAGTTTAAACTAGACAAATTGAAGTAAACATTTAAATTGACACGAATCTCGATATAACTTTTCATTACATAGTGTTGTCAAATACAGACTCCCAAAATATCTTTGGAAGGGTTATACCACCTCAAATGTGTAAAATAAAAGGGGTGGGAGGGATCATCTATCCCAGTAAGGGAACCTATTTACATGTTCACCAGTTTGGAGCTTTTTAATAACAATGATTAGTTATGAAGTTCATTCCACCAGATAATTGTACTGCAGAGAATATATTAATAAATGCAAACATAGGTGAGTGTTTACAGAGTCAAGAGGGATTTTTCACCTCTAGGCCAGTGATTTGGACTAACCCACACAGGTGTACCACATCAATCATAGTGTTGTCAAATACAGACTCCCAAAACATCTTTGGAAGGGTTATACCACCTCAAATGTGTAAAATAAAAGGGGTGGGAGGGATCATCTATCCCAGTAAGGGAACCTATTTACATGTTCACCAGTTTGGAGCTTTTTAATAACAATGATTAGTTATGAAGTTTATTCCACCAGATAATTGTACTGCAGACAATAGATTAATAAATGCAAACATATGTGAGTGTTTACAGAGTCAAGAGGGATTTTTCACCTCTAGGCCAGTGATTTGGACTAACCCACACAGGTGTACCACATCAATCATTCTCTAGCAAAAAGAGGTGTTTTGTTCTGTTCATTAGTGAGGTATATAAGGCAGTGAAGGGTAGCATGATTTATTTTGATTTTTTATGCCTGATGAAACGGTCTGTGAACCGTGAAACGCGTTGCATGATTGGGTGATTATTGGACACCCTGTTATCCACTCTCATCAGCAATCAATGTGCTGTTGTTTTTAAACTTTTATGCTTTTTAAAATAAATTTGGATATATCTTTTATCCTTTGAGTGGATTCATTTCTACCCACCATCTGCCATTGTTCACCTATGAGAGACCAGCCCAGCACCTGAGGGAACACATTATCATACAAATATCAAGATACCTAGAGTTTGGGTGAGCTGCCACACCTCTACCAATCTGCAGCCTGCTTCTACAAGCACATTGGTGTGCTCTGGGAATATGTGAGTACCCTCCATATTAAGGAATCTGTTGTGGTTGTACCATTAATAGTCTGCACATGTGGTGCCCATATTTCTTGTCTCCCTTATAGCACCACCATCTTATGCCAAGAGCGCCTTCAAGTGGGTGAGCTGTCACACCTTCCTAATTCTGCAGCCCGCCCCTACCAGCACATAAGTGTGCTCTCCAAATTTGTGAGTACCCATTTGGCAATAGTTCTGTGACTCGTTGTTAATTAATAGATTATACCACACATGAGGCGCCCCTCCATTCTGTTTTATCTTTCCAAATCATGAAAGAAAACATATGGGTTTCATGTCCCTTTAAATTGTGTCTTGGAAAATTGGTCAACTTAGTAAACATCTAAAGGATTGTAACAGAAACTCTTGCCAGATAACAAAATGCTTGCTCTGATTATGAGATCTAGAAATCCAGGCCCATTAAAATATATGTTTAAAACATACTTTTTACTTTAATGCTGCAAATTATGCTTATAGATTCCTTCATTATTCAGTAAATATAAAAATGTCTTGATCCAGTGCGGCTGGTGAAATTTAAAGATGGTGGGGCGCTTGACCCCACCCCTTTAAATAAAGCCACACCATCAGATGGCACTACCAATTCATTAATTAAATAAATAAAAGGTAGACAGAAACACAGAAAAGCACTCGGGGGGAGAGGGAGAGAGAGACGGGGGGAGAGGGAGAGAGACACAGAGGGTTAGAGAGAAAGAGAGAGAGAGAGACACAATCACACACAGGGGGTGAGATAGAGAGAGAGAGAGACAATCACACACAGAGGGACAATCACACACAGAGGGTTAGAGAGAGAGAGAAAGAGAGACACAATCACACACAGAGGGTTAGAGAGAGAGAGAAAGAGAGACACAATCACACACAGAGGGTTAGAGAGAGAGAGAGAGAGAGAGAGAGAGAGAGAAAGAGAAACACAATCACACACAGAGGGTTAGAGAGAGAGAGAGAAAGAGAGAGACACAATCACACACAGAGGGTTAGAGAGAGAGAGAGAGAGAGACACAATCACACACAGAGGGTTAGAGAGAGAGAGAGAGAGAGAGAGAGAAAGAGAGACACAATCACACACAGAGGGTTAGAGAGAGAGAAAGAGAGAGAGACACAATCACACACAGAGCGTTAGAGAAAGAGAGGCACAATCACACACAGAGGGTTAGAGAGAGAGAAAGAGAGACACAATCACACACAGAGGGTTAGAGAGAGAGAGACAGACAATCACACACAGAGGGTAAGAGAGAGAGAGAGAATCATACACAGAGGGTTAGAGAGAGAGAGAAAGAGAGAGACACACAATCACACACAGAGGGTTAGAGAGAGAGAAAGAGAGAGACACAATCACACACAGAGGGTTAGAGAGAAAGAGAGAGAGACACAATCAAACACAGAGGGTAAGAGAGAGAGAAAGAGAGAGACAATCACACAAAGAGGGTTAGAGAGAGAGAGAGAGAGAGAGAGAGAGAATCACACACAGAGGGTTAGAGAGAGAGAGAAAATCATACACAGAGGATTAGAGAGAGAGGGAGAAAGAGAGAGACACAATCACACACAGAGGGTTAGAGAGAGAGAGAAAGAGAGAGAGAGAGAGAGACAATCACACACAGAGGGTTAGAGAGAGAAAGAAAGAGAGAGAGACACAATCACACACAGATGGTTAGAGAGAAAGAGACACAATCACACACAGAGGGTTAGATAGAGAGAAAGGGAGAGACACAATCACACAGAGGGTTAGAGGGAGAGAGAATGAGAGAGACACAATCACACACAGAGGGTTAGAGAGAGAGAAAGCGAGAGATATACACAATCACACACAGAAGGTTAGAGAAAGAGAGAGAGATACAATCACACACAGAGGGTTAGAGAGACACATAAGGGATGAGAAAGTCAGAGGGGGAGGAAGAGAGACAGAGAGAGAGAAAGAGAACGACACATAAGGAGAGAGATGGATAGATAGAGAGAGAGAGAGAGACGCACACACACACACAAGGGGGGTGGAGAGAGGGACCACTGCATTTTTAAGTAATATTTTAAGTGACTATCAAATGCTAATAGTCTACAATCTATTTTAAATATCTGAAACAAAACAGCACATATGAATGGGATCATTAATAAATTATTATTTGTTGTCTACATCAGGGTTGTCCAACATACACCTAAGAAATCGCTGGATTACATTAAATACTATAGCTACAGGAGCCATGGAGAATATTTGCTATAACTCATTCTAAATTGCTTGGTTTCATTTTACATTACCATGCTGTTGGTCTAGCTTACTCTTGTCAAATAACAACTCATCCATACAAACAGCAGAGCTACAGAGAGTTCAAAAAGTGAGACTATATATTAGTGTGCAGTACAGAGGCAAGCTGTTGGGTGTAAAATTTGAGTAAACAAAATACAAAAACGATCCTTAAACTGCTGTAAAAGAGTAAAAAAACAAAAAAAAAACTAAACCACATTCATTAAATTATAATTTTAACTAACAGAATCCCTTTCAGTAACATCTAAGGTTGCAGAACTTACTTTAATAACATGTGGCTAAAACACTGCTCTGAGTCTGCATCTCTTCCTGCTCTGTAGTCTGTAAGGAAGTGACAGTGGAACATTCCACTGCACTTGGAGGGGAAGAACAGAACTCTCTTTTTTTATTGAATAAAAGCTTACAGCTGAACAGGGCAGCAACAAAATAAATGAAAGTATTTTTTTTCCGTTTTTTTGTTTTGTTTTATATGATTAAATATCCAGCCCCAACCCTAAGTTCCACTTACTAATGCCTCTCACTGGATTGGTTCAGCCCAAATAGGACTGCCTCAAATAAGCAGTTATGGGCCATGCAATGATCTTAACCACTTTCATCCAGTAGGTGGCGCAGCATGTTGTGTAATGGTGGGCAGACCTGCTTGTGCCTCTCCAATGCATAACATGTAGCTATGAAAAAAAAATGCTGGGGGAAAAAAAAATTGCAATTTTTTTTTAAAGCCAATAAAAAAAATGTATTTTTGCCCATATGAGAGGTGAAGCCCTACCTCACCTGCCTCTAGTGACTGCACATCACTCTGACCCATATAGTATTTGGTTTGAAGAAGATGATAAAAATCGTTACATAGTAGCCCCCATACCTAAGGTTAAACAAGCCTGGGTTAATCTAAGCAAACTTTATTAATAAATGGTTATTATGTATTAATTATATTATTCATATCTTTCATTTTTTTTACACATAAGCAGTATGCAAATATTTTACTTTAGAATTTGATAGACCTATTAATGTTATTAGGACTAAGAAACTTTATGTTCAATTAAAAAATAACACAATATGAAATCATAAAGAACAACATAATGGTTGATATTTCCTTTCCCTTGCTTCTCAACAGATTAATACAATAAATTAAAACATGTTTAAGAATTCTGAAGAATAAGCATCATTCTGCCAGTGACATTTGTGTCTTATTGAGAAGTTGCATTTTACAGTGTGAAATGATTAAATCAATATAAATTAAAGTATGTTGAATAATTTACAGCCAAATTACTAAAACAAAAGCATTTGTTAATTGAATCGTTTAAAAAATAAATAAATGCTGTTTTGATCTTAATAAGGTCAGAAAAACAAACTCAAGCACAGCCTGGAGAAGCTGATTGGAAAGACATTTAGTTCGCAGACTGTTAAGTTTATTTATGAAAGTGTATGAGTCATTAGCCAGAGCTGGCAAAGGCTTACAGTAACTGAATACATAAGCAACAAGAAATAATTTAATGAGTGTGCTGTCATTATTGGAATGCAGTATAAAATAGGATTATAAATGACTTGTAACACATTATTTTAACATTTGCAATGTATTTATGCAGTAATGCTATCTGACACCAAAGAAACCACTGAACATCTTTGTATCTTACATGATAACCACAATATATGTTGTACTAACACTCTTACTCAGGACTTCCGGTTTGGCATGGAACAGATCAGGCAGCAGAAGCAGAGCTCTCCGTGATCCTCCTGTGTTAACCTGCATAGATCAGCCTTACGGCAGCTCCCCTTGGTAATCCTACCTTACATGGGGATTCCTTGACATCATAGACACCCGTGTGGGATCCAGCTGGGTACCCCCACCATCATTGTGGTGACAGCCGATAAACTTGTGGGACGTCAGGTGCCATCTTTAATAATCAGCCTATCTGTTCTACTCCTGTGACGCACATAGGAAAAGTGCATCGATGTACAGTTGAGGAAAAGCGTAACAATCGCCCACTGAAGCAGCTCACTACAGACCTTGCAGATATATGGCTGGTAAAATTAAGCTGGGGAAGATTTCATATATAGCATGAACTGTACTATATATATCACACACTTATGTATGGGTGGACACAATTAGGTATTAAAGCAGCTGTCAATCAACTTGGTTTACACAGGGTGCTTAAACAGCAGGTCTGGAAGATACTATTAATGTGCTATCAGGCTGATATTGTTATTTGTTTCCCTGGCCTTTCAACATTGGAAAATCTTCATCAACACACTTCTTATGTTTATCAACTCTACTAACTGTAGAGGGAGTTGCCCATCTTTAACCCTGCTGAAGACAGCTTTTGTGTAGTGGTCTGCTCAGAGGCACTCGCTGATATTACTTTAGTTGCAAATGTTATTGTTTTTACTTTATATTTTAATATTAACATCTTTTAGTAGTATCTGCCTTGTACTACTAATCTTTTCTCTTTGCTATCTGGGACTTTTGAAATACAACCTTCCTTTCCACTGGGATACCATAGGAGATTAGTCAGCTGGTGACTACAAACATCCAGCCTGCTAGATTGTCACTTACTGTTAGTGCTTATCCAAATATGAGTAAGTACTTTACTTGTTTTTCACATACTGTTTTGGTAACACCATTGATCTGCACCATTGGGCAGTTTTTTCTGTGTTTTTTAACAAGAGACCAACCTCCTATTGAGGGTCCTGTAAGACAGTCAGCTGGAGACTGAGAGGCCCAGTCTGCTAGATTAGCACTTTCATACAGTGCTTATTGTCTTTGAGTACCTTTTCACTATAACTTAAGAACCTTTACTCCCTGTTACAATTTCTCTGCACCATGAGGCGCTCTTCATTGTTTCATTCAATGTTGTTGAAAATGGCTGCCCTAGACAAGTAATAATCAAATTCCTCAGTTACCAAACTAAGCTAAATATTCTGAGGGCCTACAAAAAGCTTCCTGAATTAAAATTTGAAAAGAAAAAAGCTACTGTTGTTTTATGACTTCTCTGCTAATATTACCAAGAAGAGGAAGAAGTTTGCACCCTACTGCTCCAGATTGCAGGGAGAAGACAGACGAGTGGTCCTGCTATATTTGGCAAGATTGTGCCTTCAAACTCCACCAGGGCTTAAATTATTCAACATGCTGCAAGAACTACACACATTTCTCTCTAAAGAACATGTTCCTAATCCAAAATGATGCTCTGGTGTTGATACTTGAATATAGCATTGTGAAGAGGAATTTGATATTTGAAACTAAAATGGCTACAGTTCTACAGCTGGAATTCTCCTTGTTTGAAGTTTGTGGTTTGTCTTTAATGTTATGGTTGGTTTTGTGTTTATATTTGTTTTTTTCTTAGGCTCAGATACAATGTTTATTCATTATCTGAAATCAGGCAAATGTCTGATACAATGTCTTGGACAAGGTTTCTCCCTTGACAGCTCCCTCCACTGTAGCTGGGATGACTGCTGGTATTGTAAGTTTTTTGAAGGGCATTGTTTGCAAATGTTTATTTCTTCATTGAAAGACATGTTTACCACATTTGATTCAATGTTTTACTACCTTTTGCTTCTTAGGCACTGTAAACATTTCTATACTGCTAACTCCACAAATGTAAGGTTTTATGACAACTGATAATATTGTTGTAAAAATAACATCATGAAGCATAGGAGGCATCACCTTACCTGCTAAGCATGCTATGTTGCTGACAAGCTTTAAAGCAATAAACACTGACATAGCACTCAGCAAGGAGAATCATCATACAGTATCTGAACACGCAAAAATAATTAGAGAGCGGGTGACGTCATATATACCCACACATAGGTAGGAGAGTAGTTGCAATTTTATTTAAAAAAGGTTTACCGGTAGAGATCAAGGAGAAATTAATTGATGAAATTGGTAGATATATCATTGTACTTCTCAAAGTCATGGGTACATTATTTTACTTGTGCAATGTTTACAGCCACAATTTATTGAAAAATGCCTTCTGTTCGAAATTTCAATATCTTATTATCTGACAGATGCCCCATTGATTATAGGAGGTGATTTTAACATTGCACAACAAGTCCCATTAGACCATTTTCATGACCCTAGCTCAAAATTGGTGGGTAGACGACAGAATGGCACACATAAATCTGATTCTGAATTGCTTCAAAATTTATGCAAAACTTTTCATCAGATAGATGGATGAAGGTTCATAAATCCTGATAGTAGAGATTATACCTGTCTATTGAGAATTTATTAATTTCTGTTATCCCCCCTAATAAATTGTCAAACTTTCTAATATAGTTGTTTCTGATCATGCCCCAGTGTGGTTACTTCTTGACACTGGTAAAGAAAATAATATTACAAAACAATATTAAAAAATTCTGGAATTTTCCTAGATTACTGGCACATAATTAAACATTTAAGAGACACTTACAATCCACATGGTATGATTATGATAGACTAAATACAGCCAGCAGACAACAATATGATCTTTATTGGCATGGTGTTCGACAGGGTTGAATGACCTAATTTGTTCAATTCTCTGGAAAAGTTAGGGTTTACAAGACATTTATCAACACCCAAAAGCATCTTTACTTGTAAATGGATTTATATCTTCTTCTTTTCTACTTGCAATGTGGTTCCAGTCAGTGGTGCCCCTTCTCCCCATTGCTATTTGACCTGGTAATAGAGCAATTGACCCAACATTTAAGAAATCATATGAAATAAATTAAGAAAAAAGATACTGAGATTAAGCTGTCCTTGTATGGGGATGACATGCCCTTTTTTTGTAAACAACCCAAATTCAAACTGCCTAAAATAATATGATTAGTAACTTTGGTAGATTTAAAATTAATATAGACAAATCAGAGATACTTTGGCTACATGAAACCCACAAACACCCTCTTCCTGCTTGGCAATTTAAAATAGTTCCAAGTTCATTCACATATTTAGGTAAACAATTTTCTAAATATCCTGATAAATAGTATTCACTTAAAGGACCAGTCAACACAGTAGTTTCATAATCAGCAAATGCAAGATAACAAGACAATGCGATAGCACTTAGTCTGAACTTCTAATGAGTAGTAGATTTTTATTCTGACAATTTTAAAAATTACGTATTTTTCCACTCCCCCTGTACATCAGCCAATCACAAATGCATACACGTACCATGTGACAGCCATCAGCCTATCACAAATGCATACACCCTTATTCTTGCACATGCTCAGTAGGAGCTGGTGACTCAAAAGTTTAAATATAAAAAGACTGTGCACATTTTGTTAATAGAAGTAAATTGGAAAGTTGTTTAAAATTGCTGCTCTATCTAAATAATAAAAGTTTAATTTTGATTGAGTGTCCCTTTAATATATCACCCCTGTTTCTCAAAACTGAACAAACATTAAAGTGCTGTCATATTTACCAACATCTTTGATGGGTAGGGTGGGACTGATTAAAATGATCTTATTCCCCCAATTACTATATGTGATGCAAGCCCTTCCATTATTGCTATCCAATAGACATATCCATAGATTGCATAGAGCCTACTCTTCCTTTATTTAGCAAATACAACACAAATGGTAGGACTTAAAATACCCAAAGTAAGATGGTATAACTGGGCAGCTTAAGCAACAATTACATTGGATTGGATAACAGGAGCTGAGCCATGTACTTGGAAAGAGGGTGAGTCTGACTTATTATCCCCATTGGCCCTAAGCTACTTACCTTTTGTAGACTTTCCCAAACTGCTCATCAGTATTAAAAACAAGTTGATTTTTAAAGGCCCAATATTGGCTTGGAAAAAAATATCTTAAATCTGGGGAGTGGAATAGATATGCCTAAAATTACTACCTATAAGAGTAAACGTTGATTTCTTACCAGGCCTGACGGGGTGCTCTTTCTGTTCCTGGGAGATTCCTGAACTGACTTTGATTGAATAGGCGTTAGGCCCCGTTAAGAAAACTATACTATCATTTAGCCAGCTCAAAGAAAATTATAACTTACCTCAAATGTTTTATTTCTCTTACCTACAATTACACCATTACGTCCAAAATCTAATTCAGAAACCGCATAATGTGTGGGATAGATCACACCGGGGCTCTCTGTATGAACTATTTAGGCAAGGATGTAGATCTATTTCTTATAACTACATGTTGTTAGTAGATATAAAAAGCTGAAGACGTTATTCATAGAATACAAACACAGTGGGAGGAGGGGGATCATTTGCAACTAACTTGTGATGAAATTATTGATTCTTTTAAACATGCTAGATCTGGAACTTTATCAGTAAACTTTTGGTTAACACAGTATAAATTAATACACAGAGCATATATAACCCTGAGATAATGGGCAAAATGTGCTCATCTGGAGAATAACACTTTTAAAAAGTGTTGATTTCCTACATCTTCCTTTGCCGTATGTTATGGAAGTGTCCTAAATTAACCAAATATTGGAAGATGATGGAACATTGGTTAAGGCAATTGATTAAGAGTGAAATTAGTCTTGACTGGAAGTTGATTTTGCTATTAGCAGATTGAAAGTTGGTTGGCAAGCAGGATAACCTCATAAATACCAAAAAGTACATAAACAGCTAAATATTGAACAGGCTGATGTGAAGGGTTGGGTTGCATCCAGAATCAAATCTTTTTTTGACAAATGGGAACCTTATATTTTATCAATACCCATCCCTTTACAAACATATGTAGTAACTCCTTTTGGTTCTTCTAGCTATATCACGGAGGGACGGTTATGTGGGAAGTGGTGTTTTGCTAGCGGGAATCCTGATAACATGAACTTACCAGTGACCACAATTTTAAAACTTGTGCCCTATTTAATTAGAGTGGGGAGATACACTAAAATCTGAGTCTTCTATAATTGTATAGTTTTTTACAGTTTTATTTTATTTGGTATTGCATTTATTATGTAACATTAGTATATTATGAGAAAAAACCTTACTCAAGGTGTTACAAATAATCACTTTATTCCAGCATAGATACACTGTAATGTATTGCCTATCACTAAACAATTGTATTTGTTTTGGGACATGCATCTCTTCTTGAGAAGACTTTCATGGATTTTCATTCTTTTTTGTGTGTTCCACATTTATCCTGTCTCTGAAGGCCTGGTGTGGCTTTTGGAAATTTCTCTGATATGTTTGATATCATGGACCCTAAAACAATATTATGAACTATTATTAAAATGTCACCTACCATGTAGTGCTCTAAATGTTCATTATGTATTGTATTGAGTAGGTTATTAAAAAAACAAACATATTTACACAAAAATGCAATTTTTTTTCTTCTTTATTTTAAAGAAGGATTTTTTTTAAATGTTATACAGTTTATTTTATTTATGAGTGTCCATGTGCATTAAATAAAAGCATAATCAGATGTTTCTCATTGAAACCATTAAATAATACATTTCCATTTAGGAATGCAGAATCTTTCAGGTGAGAGCAAAAGAGACAGGGCGCATCAGGCACTGCACATACAAACTAAATGACACTGTACCTTACATTCCCTTCTCTTAGTGCATTTATATATACTGTATATATATATATATATATATATATATATATATATATATATATATATATATATATAATGTATATATATATTTATATATAAATAAATACATATTTAAAGGGACAGTCTACTTGAAATTTGTTATATATAACCAACACTGTTATATTAATACACATTTTAATTCTGTGATTACCTCACATTTAAGCCTCTGCAGACTCCCCTCTTATATCAGTGCTAATTTCAAACTTGCATCGTATCCAATCAGTGCTGACTCCTGCATAACTCCACAGGAGTGAGCACAATGTTATGGCACACATGAACTAGTACTGTCTAAGTGTTAAGCACTGCGATAAACTGTAAAATTCACTGAGATAAGAAACAGCTTTCAAGGGCTTAGAAATCCACCCATGAGCCTACCTAGGTTTAGATTTCAACAAAGAATACCAAGAGTACAAAGCAAATTTGATTATAAAATTAAATAGATTTTTTTTTTAAATTGCATGCCCTATCTGAATCATGAGTTTCATTTTGACTTTACTGCCCCTTTAAAAATAAAAAGAACATTATCTTCCATTCAAAATACAATAAAACACATTACAATATATAAAGAAATTAATAAAAATGATTTTTCATGTTTAAAGTGCTCCAGTGTCCCACTCAGGTGCTAACGACGGCTCAGAGCCGTCGCTAGCATATATATATATATATATATATATATATATATATATATATATATATATATATATATATATGTCTATATATGATTCGTTCAATGATGCAGGCACTCAATGGTCTTTAGTAAAATATATTAACTTATTCAATCCATATTAAAAGACATGATGTTTCGGTGCATTCCTGCACCTTTATCAAATGCCAACAAAGTACATTTACAACAAATATCTTAAAAACTCCTAACAAACTTACTTTTAATGTGCCCTTAAATAATCCTCATACTCAATGAACAGCTTCTGAATTGCCGTCTGACGTCATCATAGCGCATCCCTGTGCGCGACGTCCTCACCACAGTGCCCCCGTTGTTATGGTAACCCATATACATACACGGCAATATCAGCTGTTTCACCTGTTTCCAGCCACTGTTGTGCTGAAGCAGATATATGGAGACTCTAATATTGATGCCGGATCACTCGGATAACTTATGCAACAATCTTGAGCTCCTATCTGCAACAGTACCCCAACATCGATCTCTATCAATTTGAACAATAAAGATAAAAGCACTCTATGTGACATATATGTATATTTGATATGTCACATAGAGTGCTTTTATCTTTATTGTTCAAATTGATAGAGATCGATGTTGGGGTACTGTTGCAGATAGGAGCTCAAGATTGTTGCATAAGTTATCCGAGTGATCCGGCATCAATATTAGAGTCTCCATATATCTGCTTCAGCACAACAGCGGCGATCATATAGTACTGGATACAGGTGAAACAGCTGATATTGCCGTGTATGTATATGGGTTACCATAACAATGGGGGCCCTGTGGTGAGGACGTCGCGCACAGGGATGCGCTATGATGACGTCAGACGCCCGATCCCGCTGGCGGCAATTCAGAAGCTGTTCATTGAGTATGAGGATTATTTAAGGGCACATTAAAAGTAAGTTTGTTAGGAGTTTTTAAGATATTTTATTGTAAATGTACTTTGTTGGCATTTGATAAAGGTGCAGGAATGCACCGAAACATCATGTCTTTTAATATGGATTGAATAAATTAATATATTTTACTAAAGACCATTGAGTGCCTGCATCATTGGACGAGTTGTGGATTATTTTTTGCAGTGCACCTTGGCAATAATTCAAGTGAGATTTTGCTATCCTTGATTTGGAATATGTCTATATATGTGTATACATGTGATTATATTTGTATATATCTGTATATATGTATGTATACACATATTTACACATATAAACGCATAAATACATATGTATATACATCTATACACACATACACATGTTTAGACATATATGTATACATACTAGCCCTTCTTAAACAATTTTATTAATATTTATAGAAAATATTTTTTATCAGAAAGTGTATATATGAGTTTATTAGCTTAATTTATTGTATTTATGTTCTGTGCAACTTTTTTTTAACACTTACACCTTACGCTAGGTCTTCAGGCACACTTATCCGTTGAGCGCAAATTTTGTTTGCACTTGAATGCAACCGTTTACTTTCAACTTGTAATATGCGCACTAACTCGTTAGTGTGGTTGCGATATTTCTTATCCCATCCCGTGCTAACAATAGGATACTACATTGTAATCTCAAAAACAACAAGGGTAATGAACCCAATAGGGGGCGCTATTGTATATAGACTTATACTGCACAACTATGTTCCAAATAGGAATACATAAAATTATATACAAATACTAAATATATACACATACATGTACACATAAATATATATATATATATATATATATATATATATATATGTATGTATGTATATATATACGTACAACCAAGAATCAGCCGATTCACAATATTACAATGTTACAATGTAGGTATACAATCACCACTAGACATCAGAGTCCTAAATCAGAGTCCTAAATGAACCCCCACATTGCTGGACGGATTTCCCACATTCGGTTGAAACATTTACAGATTCCTATTTTGGGATATCCTGGAGTGCCTTACACAGCTAGCTGGTCTGCTGTGAATACCAGCCTGCATCTACAGGCACAATTGAGTGCCTTTCCATATTGTGAGTACCCTGCACTTGTTCTATTTTTGATGCTGGTTGCTACAGATTCACACATACGGCGCCTCTTTCCTTGTGTTTCATTCTACATTGTAATCTAGTGCTATTTTAGTGGAGTACTCCAAAACAATGTCAGTATCAATAGAAAAACATTAAAATTAACAGTTAAAGTGCAACATATGAAAAAATCTAACAACTTGAAAAAACAAAAATATTCCATAGTCTGAATAGTAAAGTATGTAATTTTAGTAATTCAGGGTAAGGGTAGCCATTTTTAGGTGTATCCCCTTAACTATAGAAAATGTTACTCATATCTACAGCCCAAATCACTGAGCAGATTTCCTTAAAATTATTTATTTATTTAATTACTTCCCAATATATCACCAGTAAATCAATAAAACAAAACCAACCAATGAAAACCTAATATATAATAATAACCATTATGAAAGTCCCATTATGAAATCTATGTGTAGCTGTAATCCAGGGATGCCAGCTTCCCAACACATGGTCCTGCAGATTAATATATATTAATATACATTTATGACTATATATGCTGCAAATCCATCAATCCTCCAAAAGACAACTTTTTATATTTTCCTTCTCCCTTTGTTATTATAATCTCTGAATTTATTTTCTATCTCATGAGTGTCATCCTGTTTTGGTTTGTGAAATTCCAATTCCCAACTTCCTGTTTATTCCAGATCCATCATAGAAATCCGATATCCAGTGTTCACTTTCTTAGGCTTTGCTGCATAAAATAAAAAGATATGATTGGACAGTAAGCAGTAATTGCTGTACACTCCTTTTTGAATAGATACTTATTTACTACTGATGTGTTTTGTTCTATACTACATTTGAGAAGTAAGTAAAAAAAATACTGCAAAATATTAACATTTTTTCATTAATAAATTGTAGATTATTTGGAAACCAAATAACATAATAATCAGGGACACAGGAGGTTGATAGGAGCCCGTCACCATAGCTCAGAGTGGAATGTTGTGTTTTTATTGTTCTTTGTTCAACTCCTCTTGGCCACTTTTATTAATTATAAGCTCCTAGAAAATTTCAGTTATTCCACAATTATCATTCAAACAAAAGATGAGAAAATCTTAGGTCACATTTGTAAGTATGATTGATATTCTCTATGTTCTATAGTTAATGAACTACGATCTAACTGCTATTTCAACATTCTTCCACTAGATGGGAACAAAGACCAGCCTAAAAAAGGAAAACCTCAATTGCTAAATAGAAGTTACACTTTATTTTTTCTGGTTATAATAAATGGTCAGTAAAAAAATATATTTCTCAACTGTGAAAGATAAATTAACAATTGTATCCTATATTTTTAATTAGATGAAACATACATTTATTAATTAAAACATTTTAAAGCAACTTATTTGTCATTCTAAATAGTAATGTTATTAATGTTTATTTAATTCTATAGAACTTCTAGCATCTTGTTCATGATGACATTTATTAAACGCTAGTTAAGAAGCTGCGGTCTTAAGACCGCTGCTACTTAACCTCTTCACCACCTAAAGTGTCAAAGTATTGCAGATTTCATTCATCCTAATACAATCCGGTTTAATCATCATGATCAGATGGGCAACATTAAACCAGCAGCGTCTTGTACAATGTTAAATATATGCATTAGATGCTGTCCATTCGCCGTGGGGCTGGGCAAGCAAGGTTCTACATTCAGAGAACAGCTAGTCTAGAATAATTACAAGAGTAGTTATAGCAAGAAATGGGTGACTTTCCAAACTGGAGATTTTTTTTTGTAGAGTAAGACCCTAATAATAATTGCTGGCTGCAGCTAGTTTTGTGTGGCTGATATATGTCCTTTAAATAAATATTCCAGACAAAACACCTTCCAGAGGTATGAGAAATTGTAAACCCAGATTGCTTCCTGCAACAATCTTTGTATCTGACTTATTGTGGTGTATGCGATAACATAGATGTGTTATTTTTGCTGATATGCCTGATTGTGAAAAGTGAGTGCCAATATATAATTTGCCTTTATTCTTGATTTTGAATATGACTGTTAGAGTTCCGCTAGGCAACAACATCATTTTTTTAACACATTTGTGCCTCAGTCTGATGTTATAAATAAATCATGATTATTTTCTCTTATGTTCGAGAAATGATTAAAATGCTGTGTAATGCCCTTCACATGGTTGGTACATAGTTAAAATAATGGGAAACTGTTTTGCAACTCTAGAGGAAGGTCTAATTCAGCAATGCTTCACATTAATATATGATGACCCATACCAGACTAAATAAATACTATATTTTATACATAGATGAGTATTTTAGAATAAGTGAGTGGAGGCCAGATCAAAAATCACTAGATGGAGATCCATTTTGTGACCTTACATTTAACAACACTGGTCTAAATGATACCAGACCATGTAGCAAAACCCCACAATAGAGTTTCATTTATGTATAGTAAGAAAAGCTATACAAGCTATACAAGTCATTTCTTTACTGCTCACACCTTTCCCTCTTATTTAGACCATCTGGATACTTATAGATCATCAGTAGAAATTAGTTTGAACATTTTCAGTTTACATTTTATATTATCCTCTGTTGCCTTTTCATGTAACTATACATCAGGTGGCAAACCAGGTGTAAAAATTCAAAATCACACTTTGTAAGAAAACATATATGGGAGATATTTAAATAAACAACTAAATCTTCAAACCTCAAAACTACTCATTTCTATCTGTCAAGTGTTGCTAAAACATGATGAGTTCCCAAGTGTCCAGCAATGTGTGGGAATTTATAAAGATGGGAGCTTTTCATTTTTATTATAATATTTATGTCCCATTTTAACAAAGTGAAACATCCAAATCAACCCTGAATCTCCTAGGCCCCTCCCTAGAGGACCCTAGTGTTGCTCAGGTTCACCCCATATAACAGAGACTCTACTGGCCTAAGGGTACAATTATACCGTTCTACATCTCAGGCCCATGCTTATTTGAAATGAGAAAAATTAAAGAAAGGTGTGGGAGGCGCCAAAGGCAGTCTGTTTATAGTAGAGAATGTTTAATATATATATATATATATATATATATATATATATATATATATATATATATATATATATATATATATATATATATTTTAGACCCAGGTTAATCAATTCCCTATGCAAGAGAGTTTAAAATTCAATTCAGCATTATATCATAATTTATTGTTACACAGAATATATAAAAAGCAAAATACACATATAAAATAAAACTGGCCTTAGCAGTCTAAATTAAAAGAGAACAACTGATTTTTATCATCCAGGTGTCATAAATAAACTACTATCAACTATTCTACATTCAGAATAATATTGTTCAACATATATTAGCCCTTAGTTAGTTCGGTAATGCTTATACTCAATATAGATTCTTCAAAAAAATTATATTAAACTTGTTTAAAAACAAAAACAAACAAACAACCTTTTTGGTGTCCTTACATGTGATACTTTATATCTTTTAGAACACAATGTACATCAATTTTAGAACACAATGTACATACATTTGTAGAAGTTCCTATAAAACTGTTTAATATATCAGCGTTTACTCAGCAGCGTAATCACTAATGGTTTATCCCAAATTTGACTGGATTCACAATCCCAAGTTTAAATTGCTTAATAGCTCTCCAGACTGTCAATCCATGTGCAATGATATAAATCGTACCTGCATGTTTTTAGAAGTATCAGCGATCTTACTAGGTACCTCTTTTAATGTGATCCTCTGGTATCTGACACCTCTAGCAGCGGTTCATATATATTGGAGCTAGCAGCTCGATTCCTTCCCACCTTGTTAGGTTCAGTCCTCCGGCCTTTACCACCATGTATCAGTGGTTCTCATAAGATTAGCAGTTCGGTTTCTCACCATCTTAGTCCTCTTTACCTTGTGGCTCCCGTATACTGCTTGTCAGTTGTCTGTGCAGACTAAAATCGGCAATTGATTTTCACTGGAATTTTCCTACTCCGCTTTGTCAGCTGATGAAATGTTTCATCTGTTGGTGCGCACACTTTTTTGACTACTCCTACCGCTCCACTTATGCACTAGCATTTGTATCAGTGTATAGCAACTCTTGTTTCTTTAGTGTTGCGGTTATGGGAGTCTCAACGGCTAGGCTGGATTGGCCTACCAGGATACCAGGAGATTTCCCAGTGGGCTGCAGCAGCTGGGGCTGGAAAAATACAATTTAAAAGGGTGATTAATAAATAAAGTTGGGTTGTAGGGTGTCTATATAACAACAATCTAGCACTTTTATTTAATACAAACTAACATAATTTAATTCTGAAAATAATATTGGGGGAATGAGTATCCCAGTAATCCCCTGCGAGAAAAATTCTACTGACTCAATGGAAAAAAGGTCTGGTCTCCACATTTTCAAGGGCTGCTTTTTATCTCCAGTCCGGCCCTGCTCAACGGTGGAAAAAATAGGCTGTTACTTCTCCTCATCGGCTGTTACTTCTCCTCATCGGTTCAGACCTCTGTACTTCGGTCCTCTGTTTTTGCAGCTCTCCAGACAGTATATCAACGCATATCGGCTTCCATAGAGCCTTTGTCAAGATCTTGTGATGCAAACTAATATATTTTTCATTGCAACCTTCTTATAGTGTGAAATTTACTATCACTTTATAGCAGTATAGAAAAACAGAGAAAAGCGCAAAAACACCAGATCTCTGTGCAGAGACTTTATTGGATCATTAACCTGTTATCTTGCTTACGGAGACTTTTGGACTTTTGTGGGAATCCCCTAAAGCAACAAAGGAGGAAAAGAAAAAAAGCTGGACACGGTGATCTATGTTTGTGCTCATTTATGCACTAAATGCACATATATGTTTTAATTCTTGTGAGTGCAATACTTTATGTTAAGTTCTGATTAAATGTGTTTTTAACTCTGCACAGAGATCTGGTGTTTTTGTGCTTTTCTCTGCTTTTCTATAGTTTTCCAAATTTGGTGGATTGTTTCTTTGGGAAAGCTTTCCTCAGAAGAGCTGCACTACAACTTATCTCTACCATACCCTTGGAGAACTTTTTTGCTTCACATCTAGCATGCCCTGTTATTGTGGACTAACACAGACTGCTACAAACAGGATAGTACCTATATATGTATACATACAGTTGATGGTATATACATTTCTCTTATGTACTCTCCTTATTTCTTCCATATATTTATTCAAGGCACCTATGATACTTGCAGATTTGATCTTAGACATTGATATTTGAGAATTGATATTTGATATATGACTATTGGTATTTATTATGTACACATATTGGTTTTCGTTATAAGATAGATAGCGCTGAGTATTTGTTTGTGTACTTTATATCAGTTATAAGATTTTGAGGGTAAAAAACTTTAAAGAGCACTGATCTAACTGACTGAAATTTATTGACTCATTTGTGCACGTATTGGAAAATATGGAATTAACTGCCTATTTACAGCATGGTTAAGGAATCAAGTCAAAAAGGTTATTTGGATTGATGTCTCCTGTCTGTAAAGTTGGGAGTGCTGCTGTATTTTATGGACACATACAACAAGTCTGACATGCTCTACACATTGACAAATCTAATGTAGAAGAGATACACTGATTATAGCCTGTGAGCTTGAATCCATCAGTTGTTCTATCAGGCATTATTGGTGCAGTGGTGCATGACAAGATGATATGGAATAATTCGCACCCTGCAACATAGACTTTGTTCTTAGTTCCTAATAGTACTTGGATGGGCAGCATATAACATGGGTACTCTTCCATTCTGTCCATATTACTTTCATTTTGGGGATTTTAATTTTCCCAAATTGAGGCTGCTCAGTTCTAAAATGTGTTCTATTCTTAAATATCTGACACCTGGGGCGAGATTACACATGTGGTGTAAATTTCAGCGCAACTGCTGAAACCCATGTCGCCCGTAAATTCACCTCATACATCGGGTGAATCACATTACCCGCGTTGCCAGATGAAAAACTGTCGTTAGTTGGAAAAACTGATGAGGTTCAGAAATGTGCGCAACTTCATATTTCTGGCGTCACCAGTAACTTAAGCCAGTATATCATCTTGCACGCGTAACTAAAAAAGAAAAAGCTTTGAATTTACCAGTAAAAATCAAAACCCGAATTTAAAAATTAAACTGACACGTCAAAACACCATTCAAAACCCCTAATCCGCTACCCCCCACATTGCAATCACTGATAAAAGGGATTAACCCCTAAACTGCCAACCCCCACAATGCAAAGTACCTAATAAAACTATTAACCCCTAAACCTCAATCCGCCCACAAAGCAAAGTACTTAATAAAACTATTAACACCTATACCGCCAACCCCCCACAACTCAAATTACCTAATAAAACTATTAACACCTAAACCGCCAACCCCCCACAACGCAAACACCTAATTAACCTATTAACCCCTAATCCGCCAACCCCCCCACAACGTAAACACACCTAATTAACCTTTTAACCCCTAATCCGCCAACCCCCCACAACACAAAGTATTAAACTAATAACTAAGCCCCCTAACACCCCCTAACTTAACCCCAATTAAAATACACTTACATACAATTAAAAAGATACTAACTACATAAAAAATTATAAAAAATTACAACAAAAAACTAACATTACACAAAATAAAAAACCTACCCTAACACAAAATAAAAAAGCCTAACATTACAGAAAATAACAAACAAAATTATCCAAAATAAAAAAGTTATTCATATTTTAATACCCCCATTTAAAAAAAACAAAAACCCAAAAATAACCTCCCCCTAATCTATCAATAAACTACCAATATCCATTAAAAGGGCCTTTTGTAGGTCATTGCCCTAAAGTTAACAGCTCTTTTGCCAAGAAAATAAACAAAGTACCCCTAACATTACAACCCCACCTCCCCAACCCCCCAAAATAAAAAAACCTAACTAAAAAAAATTAATCTACCCATTGCCCGAAAAGGGCATATGTATGGGCAATGCCCTTAAAAGGGCAATCAACTCTTTTGCAGCCCATGAAAAATAAAAAAAAGTCCTAATCTAAAAAAAAAACCCACTGTAAAAAACAAACAAAAAACCTAACACTAACCCCAAAATCGGTACTCACCATTGACGAAGTTCAGCAAAAATCTTCATCCCAGTGGCAAAAGAAGTTGACCCAGACAGCTCTATCTTCATCCATGACGGGTCCATCTTATATCTTCATGGAGGAAGTGCGGAGGCGGATCGGTTGGAGGATGCGGAGCGGTTGGCAGAGGTCAGTGGTGATCAACTTCCACACACTGAAGATTGAATGCAAGGTACCCATTTTATATAGGGCTACCCTTGATTTCCTATTGGCTGAAAATTTCCAATCAGCCAATAGGATGAGAGCTGTTTACATCCTATTGCCTGATTTGATCAGCCGATAGGATGTAAGCAGCTCTCATTCTATTGGCTGATTTGAATTTTTCAGCCAATAGGAATGCAAGGGCATCCCTATATAAAAGGGGTACCTTGCATTCAATCTTCAGTGTGAGGTGGCAGATGGCATGAAGAGGACCTCTGTGTCACCGATGACCTCTGCCGACCTCTCTGCCATGAAGATAGAAGATGGATCTGCGATGGATGAAGATGGAGCCGCCTGGATTAACTTCTTTTGCTGCTGGGATGAAGATGTTTTGCCAGACTTCGTCAATAGTGAGTACTGATTTTGGGGTTATTATAAAGCACAAAAGATGCAGGTGGCACTCAAATAAAAGCAAAACCTTTATTACAGAGCATTTTTTGTGCTAGATACTATTTTTAGGCTTTATGAAGGAAGAGTGACAGGTGTTGCACCTTCAAACTTGTACTATCTCATGATTAGGTGATGTGCTGATCTTAAGTATTTGTGGATTTTGGGGTTAGTGTTAGGTTTTTTGTTTTTTTTTGTGGTGTTTTTTTTTTTAGATTAGGGCTTTCTTTATTTTTCATTGACTGATTGCCCTTTTAATGGAAATGCACATACAAATGCCCTTTTCGGGGCAATGGGTAGATTAGTTTTTCTTTTTAGTTAGGTTTTTCATTTTTGGGGGTTGTAATGTTAGGGGGTAATTTGTTTATTTTATTGGCAAAGGAGCTGTTAACTTTACGGCAATGCCCTACAAAAGGAACTTTTAAGGGCCATTGGTAGTTTATTGATAGATAAGGTTTTTTTTTTATTTTGGGGTGGATTTTTTTTAAACAGGGGTATTAGAATAGGAATAACTTTTTTTATTTTGGATAATTTAGTTTGTTATTTTGTGTAAAGCTAGTTTTTTATTTTATTTTTTTTATTTTCTGTAATGTTAGTTTTTTTTTTTAGTAATTTTGTTTTTATTTTCTGTAATGGTAGTTTTTTTTTTTAAATATTATGTAATATTTATGTAATATTAGGGTTTTATGTAAATTAGTTTTTTTATTTTTTGTAACTATTTTTTATTTTTAACGTAGTTAGTATATTTTTAATTTTATTTCAGTGTATTTTAATTGGGGTTGTTAGGGGTTGTTAGGTTTGGGGGCTTAGTTTTTAGTTTAATACTATGTGTTGTGGGGATGGTGGTTTAGGGATTAATAGGTTAATTAGATACTTTGCATTGTGGTGGAATGGTGGTTGAGGTGTTAATAGGTTAATTAGGTGTTTGCGTTGTGGGGGGTTGGCGGTTGAGGTGTTAATAGGTTAATTAGGTGTTTGCGTTGTATGGGGTTGGCGGTTGAAGTGTTAATAGGTTAATTAGGTGTTTGCATTGTGGGGGGTTGGCAGTTTAGGTATTAACAGATTTATTTAGTATTTGCGATGTGGGGTTTGGCGGTTTAGGGGTTAATACGTTAATACGGGAGTAAAAACTGCGGCCGACATGTAAAATATATGTGCGTAACTTGTGTGCGCCTTTTATGTGATTGCTTGATTAGACAAAAAATTGGCGACGCTGAGTTTTTGCGCCCGTCGCCAAATATGTGATCGAACCCCTGGTGCTTTAAACCTGATTATACAAAAATCTATTTCCTAATGTTTAACTATAAACTCTTCCAAATTACTCTACTTAACACCACAATGACTATTTCATTATTAACATATGTTCTCTAATAGACTGGAAGCTGATGCCACCATTGTGATACATTAAAAAGAAACACCATAGCTTCCAAGTCTCTTGCATCATCTAATCTGTAACCTGTTTGTTTTTGCAGGGTGCAGAGCATCCGTTATAAAACAAATGAAAAAATCCCTAAAGATCTTTAATGGAGATGAACAGCAGCTCTGGCGTGTAAACAGCAGGTTGCACATTCTGACAAGTCTGCTTTGCAGATGACAATTACAGGTAATTTTTTATTCTTTCTGAAATGGTTGTTTATCTGAGAAAGAAGGGAGCTATTGTGTGATCTCTGTGCCTGTTTGTGTTTGTGTGCACGCGCTTTTTGTATGAGAAGAGTTCTCCCCAGTGTCTTATTTAATGCCGGGTCTTCAAGGTAACATAAGTGCAGAGAGCTAGGTAGTTCCTCCACTAAGTGAGATCTAATTGTGGCTGCTCTGTCTGTTGGCAGATGTGGTTTCTACATAACAACAGCTCAGAGACAGAGCTTCTTGATTAATGCTTCCAGCTGTCATATGTCCCATTATCTGTGCATTTGCATAACTTAATGACTTAGGACAGAGGAGAGAGGATGCTTAATTTAATGTTTAGCAGGCCCTTGATAGCTGAATAAATTTAAGAACCGTCAGGGGAGGTCAGTCCTACAGCGAATTTGTAAGACAGCTGTGATTTCTGCATATTGTTAAAGTTCCTACTTAGGAGGATATGAGAAAAAAAAAAGAGATAAGAACAACATTGCCTGAAAGGAAATACATTATTGGTTTTTTGTTAACTATTGCTCATAAAAAGGATCAGCTATGGATCGGCTTACTAATGGGAATTGAAGAAAATAAATACCGCTCCCCCCCAAAAATAGGATTTTGTTTCTGATAGCAGGAAGAAGATGGAAGATTTTTCTATTAATGTAATCTCTTACTTTTATTAGCAGTCAATGAACAATATTAGGCTAATATAATGCCCGCTTTCTAATTAGTGATTGAACAGGCAGTAAGAACATGCAAAACAAATGTCATAGAAAATATTACCCTTTGTTGGATATTAACCCCTTAATGACCGGACCATTTTTCAATTTTCTTACCCTTAATGACAATGGCTATTTTTACATTTCTGCAGTGTTTGTGTTTAGCTGTAATTTCCCTCTTACTCATTTACTGTACCCACACATATTATATACCGTTTTTCTCGCCATTAAATGGACTTTCTAAGGATACCATTATTTTCATCATATCTTATAATTTCCTATAAAAAAAATATAAAATATGAGGAAAAAATTGAAAAAAACACACTTTTTCTAACTTTGACCCCCAAAATCTGTTACACATCTACAATCACCAAAAAACACCTATGCTAAATAGTTTCTAAATTTTGTCCTGAGTTTAGAAATACCCAATGTTTACATGTTCTTTACTTTTTTTGCAAGTTATAGGGCCATAAATACAAGTAGCACTTTGCTATTTCCAAACAACTTTTTTTCAAAATTAGCGCTAGTTACATTGGAACCCTGATATCTGTCAGGAATACCTGAATATCCCTTGACATGTATATATTTTTTTTTAGAAGACAACCCAAAGTATTGATCTAGGCCCATTTTGGTATATTTCATGCCACCATTTCACCGCCAAATGTCATCAAATAAAAAAAAAAGTTCACTTTTTCACAAATTTTGTCACAAACTTTAGGTTTCCCACTGAAATTATTTACAAACAGCTTCTGCAATTAAGGCACAAATGGTTGTAAATGCTTCTTTGGGATCCCCTTTGTTCAGAAATAGCAGACTTATATGGCTTTGGGGTTGCTTTTTGGTAAGTAGAAGGCCGCTAAATGCTGCTGCGCACCACACGTAAATTATGCCCAGCAGTTAAGGGGTTAAATTAGGTAGCTTGTAGGGAGCTTGCAGGGTTAATTTTAGCTTTAGGGTAGAGATCAGCCTCCCACCTGACACATCCCACCCCCTGATCCCTCCCAAACAGTTCTCTTCCCTCCCCCACCCCACAATTGTCCCCGCCATCTTAAGTACTGGCAGAAAGTCTGCCAGTACTAAATAAAAGGAGTTTTTCTTTTTTTTAATAAAAAAAAAAAAAATGTTTTAGCTGTGATGGACTCCTGCCTTAGCCCCAACCTCCATGACCCCCCCCCCCAGCTCTCTAACCCTCTCCCCTACCTAATTGCCGCCATCTTGGGTACTGGCAGCTGTCTGCCAGTACCCAATTTGCCCCCCAAAAAAGTGTTTTTTTTATTATCTTTTAATACCATTTTAATTTTTTCTGTAGTGTAGCAGCCCCCCACAATACCCCAACCCCCTCCCCCTCCCAGATCCGATATATATTTAATTTTTCCCCCCTCTTCCCACTCATTGGTGTCAGTGTGGGTAGGTAATCGCGCGCGCGCATGCGCACCCGCGCGCGCACGCGCGCACGCGCATGCGCACCCCGCACGCTCCCGGCACCCGGCGTGCACATTGCACTAACAGGAGCCGGATGCCGGGTAGCGATGGGCCGCCCACCCGCCTCCCTGTTGCGCTCCCACCCACCAACGAACCGGCCGCATCGCTACCGGTGCAGAGAGGGCCACAGAGTGGCTCTCTCTGCATCGGATGCTTTCTAAAGGGTATTGCAGGATGCCTCAATATCGAGGCATCACTGCAATACCCTGAGAGCTGCTGGAAGCGATTGCGATCGCTTCCAGCACTCTCTTAGACAAGTGACGTACCAGGTACGTCCATTGTCACTAACTGCAAGTTTTTGCAGGACGTACCTGGTACGTCACTTGTCATTAAGGGGTTAAATAAAGATTTATAATATAATACTGTACTTGAGTTGATCATAGAGTTTTCTCATAATATTTAGGCTCCTACATTTCTCATGAGAAGACAGTATGGGATAGATTACGAGTGGAGCGCAATTTATTGCTCCCTCTTGCGTGTACTTTTTCCGTAAGTTGGGTAGGTTGCATATTGCAATTTGAAAGTATTTGTATGAGCGCTCACCGACGCATTTAGAAAGCCGAACTTTGAATATTGCGACCACGTTAAAGTTATTTTCCCATAGACTTCATTTGAGTGCGAAAAGTGAACAAAAAAAACACCCTTACTTTCGCGTTTACTCAAGTGCGCTAACTCGACATGTAATATTAATATTTCACATTCTAATGTTCTTCACATAGCAGAATATGTTCTATTTATTCATAGATACATATTTCTACATATATCTGATGGTATTTTGGTAAAATATATATCTATAACTATATACATACACATTTTATATATATATATATATATATATATATATATATATATATATATATATATATGTATATATATATTTATTTACTATAGGTATAGGTATACATTGTAATGCGAAATATTCATAGTAAATACATAGTTAAACACAATATTAAATATGAATATTGCATAAATATGATTTTTCAAATTTTCTGCTACTTGACTGCAAAGGGCTCCACTGCATTTATATATATATATATATATATATATATATATATATATATATATATATATATATATATATATATATATAGATATGTATTTATGTGTTTATATGTGTATATATGTCTGTAAATACATATATACACATATAAATACTTAAATACATATGTACACATATATAGACATATACATAAATATACATATTTGAATATGTATATGTATGTATCTCTATGTTAAAATCCTTTTGCCTGCCTTTTTTTTTCTAACACCCGAGATCTCATATCTTTGAGCCCTTATAACTTTATTGTGCAATTTTTTAAAATATTTTTTTTATTAGATAGTGTTATTATGAGTGTAACTCCAGGGGAGGAACTACCATTGGTGCAGCAGGTGCAGTAGCACCAGGGCCCAAGTGCTGCGGGGCCCATAGCAGCCAGTCTATTCATAGGCATGTGCAGAATGTGTACAATTCTAACGTAGGGCGCTTTTTATTTTCCAGGTCTATCTATCTATCTATCTATCTATCTATCTATCTATCTATCTATCTATCTATTTATCTATATCTGTGTATTTATCTTATAGCTGAGGTTCTTGTAACTTTAGAATAGTGCTCACAAACACACACACACATGCGCACACACACACATACGCACAGACATACACATGCACGCATACACACACGCACACTCACACACACACCCATGCACATGCACACATGCACACACACACACATAATATCAAATGTTAAAAGTATGGAAATTCTGAAATAAAACTCCCTCATTCCACACAACAGAATTTCATTATATAACATATGATATGAGGTATCCTGTGTGTGTTGAGGGGGTATAACATTTCAGAATTTTGGTAGTTTTCTCTTGATTGGGAACTTAGCTTAAGTTTGTTTTGCTATGGAATATACAAATACAAATATTTAGATATCTATATCATAAGGCTTACCATGTCGTTCCCAGGAAGGAGGGGGAAGAATAACCCATAATTCTTATAACTCTATGTACTAACTTAACAGATCCAAAAGGGCTCACCTTAAAATGAAGAACAACACTTAGTTGGGGAAAATTTGGACCATCACTGGTCCCCTTTATTAACATACTAATTTAGAAATAAATAAATAACTAACATACTATAAACAGATGGTGGCAAATGAGAAGCTAAGACCAACCCTGGACTGAAAAGGTCAGTGGCCCGATCTAGACAACAGCAGAGTAACTCTGCTCAGATGGAGATGCTACTAGGGGTGTTCCGTGTTCTCCTGGCCTACCTACCCAGAGGGAGGGGAACTCCAGCTAACTGAAGAATCGGCCCCCCTCATCAGCCTGGCCATCACTCCCCCAGTTCACCCTCTCTGTGCGCTCCTAGCCGCTACCTCCCACAGTTAGGGTGCTGATAAGACCTACCATACAGTAGGCTCTGAGACCACCAGGACGCTTAAGATGGCTAGTCAACAGAGGGAGGTCAAAGCTACAAATATGGGCTTATGTAGATTAGAACACCTATACCTATCTCAGCCATAGCACCCTACCTACAGTACCCTCCTCATGCCGCCAACAACAGGGTGGGAGGGCAACTTGACAGCTTCTTGTCCAGGATCAAAGAGGAACATGAAATGCAGACACCAGCTTAAGATAGGTAAACCACTCCCTGTCCCTGCAACATTGTTGCACCTCACAACACTCCCTCCATCTTCACACTCCCTGACAGCCTTAATCCTTATGACGCTGCAAGCCTATCTGGCTCTACACTTACTTAAGGGATTAAAGGCTTACCATGTTGTTCCCAGGAAGGAAGGGGAAGAATAACCAATAATTCTTATAACTCTATGTACTAACTTAACAGACCCAAAAGGGGTCACCTTATAATGAAGACAGGCACTTAGTTTTGGAAAATTTGGACCATCACTGGTCCCCTTTATTAACATATTAACTTAGAAATAAATAAATAACCAACAGACTATAAACAGATGGTGGCAAATGAGAAGCTAAGACCAACCCCGGACTGAAGAGGTCAGCGGTCCGATCTAGACAACAGCAGAGTAACTCTGCTCGGATGGAGATGCTACTAGGGGTGTTCCGAGTTCTCCTCGCCTACTTACCAGAGGGAGGGGAACTCCAGCTAACTGAAGAATCACCCCCCATCAGTCTGGCCATCACTCCCCCCCATTCACCATCTCCATGCGCTCCTGGCCACTACCTCCCGCCACAAGGCATAGCATCTCAGGTATCACTTGCCGCCACCCACCCAACCTGACTTACAGGAAGGGAGCGAGAGCCCCTAGAAACAAATCTAACCCTGCTTCAGTTAGGTGAACTCCATCAGGCCTATACAGCTCCCGCTTGTCGGCCATAATAGCATCGTGCCGTACCACAAAGCCCTGGCAACCAGTGACAGAAGCTCTCACATCCCACTTTAACTTCTTCCTTACTCTATATGCAGCACCAGAGGACAGCATATAGTGCCACTGATGTCTGGCTATCACATTAGACCACCCAATGGTAACCCCGGAGATCCATGCCCTAATCCAGCCCTAGTCAGATTGGATGATCTTGGTTAGCTCTAATCAAGTGATGGTGCCCATATAATTTCCTCCTAGATGGATTTTAATAATGTAGGGTTTACCCCAATGTCTGTGGGCCCCAGTGAGGACACTAGGTAGTTGGGGCCAACACATACCCCTAAACCCTAACCAACGAATGGAAACCCTAGATGTGGGAAAACCCAAGTTCTGCCCCCCGGCCTTAGTAAGGGCACGGATCGCCGCCCAATGGATGAAAGAGTGGCCCACGATCCATACTCTCGATGCAGCCTTGCGTGCACTTAAAAAACAAAACAAAATTAACAGCCATAGTAACAAAGTGTAAACCAACCAAACCCGGACCCAAGGAAAAACCACCATTTTACCAGTCCAACTGATTGCAAACCTATAGTGGGCGAACATACAACTTATAGCGTTTGGAGCGCCACTGCCCAAATTGCTGAATAGCATGCCCTGTTGCCCCTTGAAGAGCAGCATTAGTGGCCGCCCCAATCCTAAAGGAATAGGGGATATTCTATCGGGGTCAAGGCTGGACTTCTCCACAGCTTGCGCCAAAATCCTACGGAACTGATAAAGAGAAAGAGCAGCACCATTCTCATGTGCCAGAAACTGTCCACACCCCGATGGCCTGCGCTGCAAGTATGCTGATAGTGTGGTTAAAGGACAGCAAGCATCCCCTTGAGCTGGGAAAATGAGCCATGCTCCTCTGGCCTCCTGATCAGTTTTAGATTTTGAGATGAAGAACAAAACGGAAGAAGGATAAATCCTAACATGATCTAACTGCACTCCCTTATTTATTGCTTTTTAGAAAGAGGATACTAATTCCCTAATTCATAGGGCCCCTACAAATGCCAAGACAAAGGCTGCCTTGAAAAACAAAACCTCATAGTCTGTTCTACAAATATTGGGTAAGACTGATACCAGCCTCTCAAGCCGGTCTTGCGTAATGGGCTCCCTAATGTCACCCTTTTTTAACTGCAATCGACCCCAATCTTTAAGAGTCTGCCTAATAAAAAAGGATCCTGTGGGATCTTGGGTTCCCAAAAGTTTAAAGAAAAATTACAGAGCCGCCAGATGGGACTGGACTGCACCCTTGCACAAACCTGCTGCTTGCATACACGCCAACCAGTCACACAACATCACCTGAGAGCTAACTGAAGAATCCACCCCTCGAGCACTGCAAAATTGGCCGCACTCTTTCCAGAGCCTAACGTAAGTTTGCCAAGTTGTTAGGGCAAGGGATGAACGGACAAAGGGAATTAAGGAGAGCCAAGATCCACCAGCTGCCAAAGAAAACTGGGACAGATTAGCCCTTCTTTGGCCACCTGCGGCGCTAATTTCCTAAAAGTCACCCAATCAAACCTAGACAGGGCATCTGCTAGAACATTGTTAACCCCTGGGACATAGCTAGCCTGGAAGTGAATATTAAGTTGAAGGCATCTTAAAACCAAATGAAGCAGCAGTCTCAGCAAGGTCACAGAGGATGTAGAAAAACTGTTAATAGAATGTACAACACTGAGGTTGTCTGTCAAAAAAACTACTGACCTATTCTGTAACCTCGGTCCCCAAAGCTCGACCACCATGACAATGGTAAATAATTCAAGCAATGTGAGGTTCCTGGTGAGGCCAGATGAACTTCATACTAAGGGCAAGGGCAATGCACACAATTCCTCTTGAAAATAAGCCCCATACCCGTGAGACCCTGCTGCGTCAGTAAACAAATGCAGGATCTGGCTAGATACTGGGTTAGATCGCCACACACTGACCCCATTAAAATGTGTAAAAAATGCCTCCCAAACCATCAAGTCCTCCACCATGTCTCTAGAAACCCTGGGTTTTCCCTTAAGGTGACTCTCTAGTTTCCTGTTGAAAACCCTCCCTATGGGGATCACCCTGCAAGCGAAATTCAACAAACCGAGGAGAGATTGAAGGTCCCTCAAAGATAAATATTTTTTGGAAACAGAGCACGAACTGAGTCCAACATATTCTGTACCTTATCAACGGGAAGACTGCATACCATCTGCAAGGTGTCTATTTCAATGCCTAAGAAGGTCAATTTAGTGCATGGTCCCTGGGTTTTATTCTCTGCTAGAGGAACACCAAGCTGGGACATGAGGCCTCTCATTTCCGCCATGAGCTGAATAAACCTGTTCGTACACTTTTCCCCCACCACAAGAAAATCATCTAGGTAGTTTGCTATGGGATCCCCTCCCACTAGCTTGGCGACTGCCCAATGCAAGAAGGTGCTAAAACATTCAAACAGTGAGCAAGAGATAGCACAACCCATAGGTAAACATCTGTCTACATAATAACTACCTTCGAATTTACATCCCATAAGAGGGAAGGAACTAGGATACAAAAAAAATAGAAAAAAACAAAAACAAAAAATAGACAAAAAGCTGCTTCAATATCCAGTTTCATTAACAAAGCACCTCTACCCACACCACGGACCAAGTCAAGAGCCTTGTCAAATGAGCCTTGTCAAATGACTAGTAATGAACTGAGCTAAGCTCAGGGTCAATAGCATTGCTTACCGAGCTCCCTTTGGGGTAGGAGAGGTGCTGAATCAGACAAAACTTCTTCGGAATCACACAAGGAGAGATGACCAAATCAGGAAAGGGAGGTACACTAAAGGGGCCCACTACTCTTCCTATAGATATTTCTTTAGCTAGCTTCTCCCTAACTACTCCGGGATATCGGTATGCTAATTTAAGATTACGGTGAGTGTGTGAACCCACAACAGATTTACTTATTGGGATCACAAATCCATCCCTAAATCCCGCCAAGAGCAGGCCTGCTACGTGGCGGTCTGGATAAGTGCGTAACCACAGCTCAAGGGCGTCCAGCATCACTGGTGTGGGCGCCCTTAGCCACAGCTGAGGTACGGGTTGCTGCTTTGTCACTATTAGAGTCCATTCCTCTGGAGCAGTCTGCGCCCAAATGAAAGGACCCACAAAACTTGCATATGTGCCGGTAAAGACAGCTGTTGCCTTTGTCATGCCTTTTCTCCTGAAAGGCCCAGCACTCCCTACCCCTACGCCTGATTCTGGTTTGAGAGAGCGCCCCTGCACATCTACTGGTTGCTGGAGGTGAAGGAGATCTCTCTGGACCCAAACGGGACCACAAGTGCATCTCCTGAGATCCAGAGTTTAGGAAAGAATTCCTGGACATTTTTCTCCTAAACTCTGAGTCATAATCTCTCCAAACTCCATCCTTATGATGTTGATAAATCCAGTGGATGGTATCAGTATGTTTTAGCAACGCTTGGCTCTGGTCTGGGTACTTATCCAAGTAACATGAGGAGAGTATCCTAAAGCATTTTAGCCACTCATTAAATGTTTCCAGTCTTTTTACTCTTTTAGGGCCTGTCCCATCAGCACTCCTCTCCTTCTGCCTATGGGCCTCAAGGGAGAGTTCAAAGATATTTACATAACGGCCCTCCTGAATTCTTCTAACTATCTTTTGCTTCAGATGGCCATGAAGTGATAAAATGGGGTAAGATAAAGCGTCACCCGCTATAGCTGCTTTACGACTGAGCACTACTGGGGCTACCTGCGATTGCTCGGGAAGTAAAGAAGGCGCTACCACCACCCTCTGATCCTTAGATAGTTGACCTTTACTTCATTTGTTCGAGCATCTTATACATACGCTTCTCTCCTTTTGATGTTAAGCCTAATGAAGAGTCACTATCTAAGTCTGAGTCTGTGGTGGAAGAGTCAGATAAAAGTTCCCTAGGGTATTTAGATACAGGTAACTCATGGTTCCCAGCGGGGACTTCGGCTGACATTGTTGCCTCCATTGGTGAGGGATGTGAAGCCGTAGTGGCCGGAACTGTGCCTCAAGTATTCATGCTTACAGCTGCGGCAGAAGAAGCTGTAGAAGCTGATAGTGGTGCTGAAGAAGGGGTCCTGATGCCTTCTGTCAAGAGTACGGGTGATGGGTTGGTAGAGGGAATCTGTTTTCCAGACAGCACCTCCTGCAAAATAGAAATAAATTTGCGAGCACTTTGCCCAGAAGCCAGAGGAAACCCAGGGGTGACCTGAGGACCCCTACCTGCAACTTGCTTGCATACACTACCCACCACATTCACAGGAAGGGGAACAAGATGGCCAGGAAGTCTGACACAGGCATACTGACGTTATTACCATCCATACTACACCCGCTAGAGGCTGAGGCAGATGTATGTGCAACTGTATCAGGAATCTTTGTAGTCTGCACATTAGGGGCTCTCTGCATATTAAGGGGGGGAACAGTCATACCATTTGAGCTCATATTCAAATTCCCCATGGGAATATCAACTAAATTATCACCTCTGCTATTATCAAGCATATTTGCACAAGCCTCAACATTATGCACGGGAACATTCATAACATCATGTATGGTAGAATCCCTATAAGCCACATCTGCATTTAAATTTTTCGCACTTTGACTTATATTGTCCGCACAAACATTTCCATGTACATTAATTTGATCGTTTGTCTTATTAACCCCTTCATTTCCTTGCACAACATTCATAGTGTTCCCTTCCTGCCCTCTGTATTCACTAACATGCGTCACACCCACATTCTGCGAAATCCTGTTCACACAGGAACACCTCATAACATCTGCCCCAAACCACTGCCTGGATGTAACCTGCCCTCTCCGGCGACCGACTAGGCAGCCTCTGGCTAAAGAGCGCTTTCAGTGCTCACCTGCCAGAGAGCTGCATCTGATCACTGACCGACCTCGTGGGCATCCGGAAGTAGGAGTGATGACGTCACCGGAAGTGACGTTGCGTGTGACCATACAGCCTAGTTGCATAGGCCTGGTCGGAGGCACATGAAGAGGAGGCTGTCCGGGAGGGGAAGCAACAGATGCACCACCCCAAGAGGGGGATAGGTACCCGGAATTGGGCTAGAAAGCGGGGCAGGTGCACAAGGAGATTGGGCAAGGAATGCTTGTATTGCAGGCCCAGGGGGAGGAGCTAATTGTGTCAGATCGGGGCCCATTGGAGTTGATGGCCCGGGGGGAGGAGCTAGCCTTGGTAAATTCTGAAGGCCTACAGGCCTCGTGGGAGTTAGGAATACCGGCATAGTAGGCGCCAAAATATTGGGGGAAAAACTTGCAGGTGGGCGAAAACTTGCTTTGCCAACTGGTCTATATTAGAAAATTGCTGGCCTGATTTTATTGCATCCGCAATAGAAGTAAGCAGGGATGCTACAGCACCTGCCGCTGGTGGAGGAAGCGCAGCAAAGATATTTAAAAAGGAGCTGGAATTAATCTGATGCTGGGTTGTTAATGGAGGGACAGAAGAAAGTGTCCCTACATCCTCAACCACAGCAGGACCGGGCTGTGTCTCAGGAACAGCCTGAATGGGGCTGGGAATAGAAACTGGGGGAGGGGTGAATCTAAACCGTAGTAATGACCGGGTAGGGGGGCAGTTAGCACGGGGTCTGGGGGCAGGAGCAGGGGCCTAGATAGTGGGAGGAGAGGAAGGATTTTCTATAATTTGGTAAAAGGGAATAAGTTCCTCAGCTTCCATGATACTTATCTGTTGTTCCTGTAAACCACAACAAGTAACAGGTATATTTCCTTCTCTAAATCTCAGAGGTGGAGCAGAAGATCGTCTGGAACGCCTCATAGTAAGAAGGAAGCTTAAAGATGGAGAGAAAACTAATCAACTTGACAGCCGCACACGCGCACACACGCACATAACCACACACACATAATATCAAATGTTAAAAGTATAGAAATTCGGAAATAAACTCATTCATTCCACACAACAGAATTTCATTATATAATATATGATATTAGGTATCCTGTGTGTGTGTGTGTGTGGGGGGGTATAACATTTCTGAATTTTGGTAGTTTTCTCTTGATTGGGAACTTAGCTTAAGTTTGTTTTGCTATGGAATATACAAATATATTTATTATATTTACATATCTATACATATATATATTTACATATCTATATCATATAGGGTTGCCACCCAGGCATGACCCGTATTTTCTTCCAAGAAAGGTGGCAACTGAACCCTAATATCATATAATATAGAACACAAACACACACATAATCATTATTATTAGGAAAACAAGCAGAGTCCATAATAACTCAGTCAGCATTGCCAGCAGAGTTTTTATCCTCTTTTATTCAGTTAAAGAAATGGAAAACTACAGTACAATATATAACACAAACTGCCATGCATCTTGTTGTCAGCTTGGCTGCTAATAAGCCTTAAGCTTTCCCCTTGCCTCAGCTGGTTGCCTTGGTAAACAGTGTCCATGTAATTTATAACAGACCTTCTATATCCCTTTATTAACCTCTTCAGAGCAGCACCGTTCTAAACTCTCTGAAAGTGTTAAATTCTATATTACTTTAGAAATCAGAAGTTGCTTTGTTTTATGTAATGCTTAAGGAATTAATACAGCATCATTTAAAACAAGAACCCACTCATAAACAGATATATTTTTACTTTTTTCTAACAGTACACAGGAATTGTTTTGTGAAGCCCTATGGATAGAATAAATGCAAATGTGCAGATCATTTCTAATGATGCAGCAATAATTCAGAAAATTCACACAGCTGGCCATATTTAATGAGCATGCATGAACTGATATATACTTGCAGAGCTGTTATGCTAATACCAGTACACAAAAATACTATTAAAAGATATATGTTTTTAACAGATAATGCAGAAAAAAAATATTTTAAGCTTGACCACCACCCATAAACAGAAACAACATGAGACTCTATATTTAATATGTTCATTTTATAGCACATATGGCAAAAATCCTTTGCGGCAGGGTAGCATTTTATTTTTCTTCCTTAAGATCATTTTCTACTCTTGGGAGTACATACCACTAATTGTAATGCGGCCACAATCATATTATGGTCAAGGAGGTAATGCATAAATAATACTTAGTAATGTAAGACTACTAGTAACTAGGGGATCATTTATGAATACATTTAGATAAAATGTACTAGGACAATGTTAGTACAGAATTCTACAATTTGTCAGTGTCTATCTTCAAATTTGTAGCTACATTATGGGGTAGTGAAATTCTGTGAGGTAATATAGTCCCACTAACAAGTGTTACCACCCTTTACATATTACACAGAGGTGTACAGTAGAATTACAGCTTATAAAATGTATATTTAAATATTTCTCAATTGAATATGAAGCGGCTTATGTGACATAAAGATCCAATAAAAGTGTATAATTCATAAAAGTGCATCACTGTGGTAGAGTGCCAGGTATGTGTGAAAGCATGAGGAAGTACCCATGGGGGTTTGCATAGGGATGCTAGGAAAGCCCGTAGTGGGCTTGCATAACACTAGCACAGCACCCGCTGTACATGTATTGATGTGAAGACTATTTAAAGATGTGTATAGCAGTAAGTGAGCTCATTTTATGTCTATAAGGGTAGTAGAGTATTGTGTGATTGTGTAAGAGTGAGAGAGCATCTGGAAAGGTGAGAATAAAGCTTTGGCTTGTCTGGTAGGTGTGTGCAAGTGTGGTAGAGCACATGGTGATTGCCTGGTGTAGTGATGGGATACTGGAGGGTCGGGACCACAACGCAACGCAAATTTTAATAGGTCTGTGGTCCATATGTGGTAGTTGGTGGCTGTAAGGGTGAACTGGCATGATTGCTAATATTGGGGAGAGGCAGAGGAATGCTTCCTACTGGGCTAGCTTAGTGCGTCCCTGGAGCTGCACATGCTGTGAATAATGTGAATAGATAGATAGACAGATAGACAGAGACAGACAGGCAGGCAGGCAGGCAGACAGATCATTAGAAGGGTATGGCAAAAAGTGGTTAATCTATCTATCTATCTATCTATCTATCTATCTATCTATCTGTCTATTCATCCATCATCTATCTATCTATCTATCTATCTATCTATCTATTCATCCATCATCTATTATCTGTATATCTATCTATCTATCTATCTATCTATCTATCTATCTATCTATCTATCTATCTATCTATCTATCTATCTATCTATCTATCTATCTATCTATCTATCTATCTATCTATCTATCTATCTATCTATCTATCTTTCAAGCTATCTATCTATCTATCTATCTATCTATCTATCTATCTATCTATCTATCTATCTATCTATCTATTCATCCATCATCTATTATCTGTATATCTATCTATCGATCTATCTATCTATCTATCTATCTATCTATCTATCTATCTATCTATCTATCTATCTATCTATCTATCTATCTATCATCTATCATCTGTTTTTCTATCTATCTATCTAATTTCTAAATATATCACTTGGTAGTATTAAGATATCCAAATCATACTGTTAATACTTGTGTATTATTGTAATATTTTAGTGACAATTTGCAGCATGTTATGTATTTTTACATCAATATTGTAAATATATTATTTTTGTTTAATGTATACATTTAAAATAAGTGCAAACTGCTAATTAAAAAAAAATATTACTAAGTCTAATGTCAGATAAAATTAGGATTTGGGCATTATAGAGAGGTAAATTAATTTCCAAGTTAAATATTACTACTTCTTTGACATCATTTGACTTTATTGATTTTTTCTTTACAGATTATGTTATGTTCTGTAAACTAAATACAAGCACCACATATGTTTTCTGCATTATTCATTGGTTGCTAAGTACTACAATAAAAGGCCTAGATTTAGAGTTCGGCGGTAAAAGGGCTGTTAACGCTCCGCGGGTTTTTTTCTGGCCGCACCATAAATTTAACTCTGGTATCGAGAGTTCAAACAAATGCTGCGTTAGGCTCCAAAAAAGGAGCGTAGAGCATTTTTACCGCAAATGCAACTCTCGATACCAGAGTTGCTTACGGACGCGGCCGGCCTCAAAAACGTGCTCGTGCACGATTCTCCCATAGGAAACAATGGGGCTGTTTGAGCTGAAAAAAAACCTAACACCTGCAAAAAAGCAGCGTTCAGCTCCTAACGCAGCCCCATTGTTTCCTATGGGGAAACACTTCCTACGTCTGCACCTAACACCCTAACATGTACCCCGAGTCTAAACACCCCTAACCTTACACTTATTAACTCCTAATCTGCCGCCCCCGCTATCGCTGACCCCTGCATTACACTTTTAACCCCTAATCTGCCGCTCCGTAAACCGCCGCCACCTACGTTATCCCTATGTACCCCTAATCTGCTGCCCTAACATCGCCGACCCCTATGTTATATTTATTAACCCCTAATCTGCCCCCCACAACGTCGCCTCCACCTGCCTACACTTATTAACCCCTAATCTGCCGAGCGGACCTGAGCGCTACTATAATAAAGTTATTAACCCCTAATCCGCCTCACTAACCCTATCATAAATAGTATTAACCCCTAATCTGCCCTCCCTAACATCGCCGACACCTACCTTCAATTATTAACCCCTAATCTGCCGACCGGAGCTCACCGCTATTCTAATAAATGTATTAACCCCTAAAGCTAAGTCTAACCCTAACACTAACACCCCCCTAAGTTAAATATAATTTTTATCTAACGAAATAAATTAACTCTTATTAAATAAATGATTCCTATTTAAAGCTAAATACTTACCTGTAAAATAAATCCTAATATAGCTACAATATAAATTATAATTATATTATAGCTATTTTAGGATTAATATTTATTTTACAGGCAACTTTGTAATTATTTTAACCAGGTACAATAGCTATTAAATAGTTAAGAACTATTTAATAGTTACCTAGTTAAAATAATAACAAATTTACCTGTAAAATAAATCCTAACCTAAGATATAATTAAACCTAACACTACCCTATCAATAAAATAATTAAATAAACTACCTACAATTACCTACAATTAACCTAACACTACACTATCAATAAATTAATTAAACACAATTGCTACAAATAAATAAAATTAAATAAACTATCTAAAGTACAAAAAATAAAAAAGAACTAAGTTACAGAAAATAATAAAATATTTACAAACATAAGAAAAATATTACAACAATTTTAAACTAATTACACCTACTCTAAGCCCCCTAATAAAATAACAAAGCCCCCCAAAATAAAAAATTCACTACCCTATTCTAAAATACAAATATTACAAGCTCTTTTACCTTACCAGCCCTGAACAGGGCCCTTTGCGGGGCATGCCCCAAGAATTTCAGCTCTTTTGCCTGTAAAAAAAAACATACAATACCCCCCCCAACATTACAACCCACCACCCACATACCCCTAATCTAACCCAAACCCCCCTTAAATAAACCTAACACTACCCCCCTGATGATCTTCCTACCTTGTCTTCACCATGCCAGGTTCACCGATCCGTCCTGGCTCCAAGATCTTCATCCAACCCAAGCGGGGGCTAGACATCCACTGAAGAAGTCCAGAAGAGGGTCCAAAGTCTTCCTCCTATCCGGCAAGAAGAGGACATCCGGACCGGCAAACATCTTCTCCAAGCGGCATCTTCTATCTTCTTCCATCCGATAACGACCGGCTCCATCTTGAAGACCTCCAGCGCGGATCCATCCTCTTCTTCCGACGACTAGACGACGAATGACGGTTCCTTTAAGGGACGTCATCCAAGATGGCGTCCCTCGAATTCCGATTGGCTGATAGGATTCTATCAGCCAATCGGAATTAAGGTAGGAATTTTCTGATTGGCTGATGGAATCAGCCAATCAGAATCAAGTTCAATCCGATTGGCTGATCCAATCAGCCAATCAGATTGAGCTCGCATTCTATTGGCTGATCGGAACAGCCAATAGAATGCGAGCTCAATCTGATTGGCTGATTGGATCAGCCAATCGGATTGAACTATATTCTGATTGGCTGATTCCATCAGCCAATCAGAAAATTCCTACCTTAATTCCGATTGGCTGATAGAATCCTATCAGCCAATCGGAATTCGAGGGACGCCATCTTGGATGACGTCCCTTAAAGGAACCGTCATTCGTCGTCTAGTCGTCGGAAGAAGAGGATGGATCCGCGCTGGAGGTCTTCAAGATGGAGCCGGTCGTCATCGGATGGAAGAAGATAGAAGATGCCGCTTGGAGAAGATGTTTGCCGGTCCGGATGTCCTCTTCTTGCCGGATAGGAGGAAGACTTTGGACCCTCTTCTGGACTTCTTCAGTGGATGTCTAGCCCCCGCTTGGGTTGGATGAAGATCTTGGAGCCAGGACGGATCGGTGAACCTGGCATGGTGAAGACAAGGTAGGAAGATCATCAGGGGGGTAGTGTTAGGTTTATTTAAGGGGGGTTTGGGTTAGATTAGGGGTATGTGGGTGGTGGGTTGTAATGTTGGGGGGGGTATTGTATGTTTTTTTTTACAGGCAAAAGAGCTGAAATTCTTGGGGCATGCCCCGCAAAGGGCCCTGTTCAGGGCTGGTAAGGTAAAAGAGCTTGTAATATTTGTATTTTAGAATAGGGTAGGGAATTTTTTATTTTGGGGGGCTTTGTTATTTTATTAGGGGGCTTAGAGTAGGTGTAATTAGTTTAAAATTGTTGTAATATTTTTCTTATCTTTGTAAATATTTTATTATTTTCTGTAACTTAGTTCTTTTTTATTTTTTGTACTTTAGATAGTTTATTTAATTTTATTTATTTGTAGCAATTGTGTTTAATTAATTTATTGATAGTGTAGTGTTAGGTTAATTGTAGGTAATTGTAGGTAGTTTATTTAATTATTTTATTGATAGGGTAGTGTTAGGTTTAATTATATCTTAGGTTAGGATTTATTTTACAGGTAAATTTGTTATTATTTTAACTAGGTAACTATTAAATAGTTCTTAACTATTTAATAGCTATTGTACCTGGTTAAAATAATTACAAAGTTGCCTGTAAAATAAATATTAATCCTAAAATAGCTATAATATAATTATAAATTATATTGTAGCTATATTAGGATTTATTTTACAGGTAAGTATTTAGCTTTAAATAGGAATTATTTATTTAATAAGAGTTAATTTATTTCGTTAGATAAAAATTATATTTAACTTAGGGGGGTGTTAGTGTTAGGGTTAGACTTAGCTTTAGGGGTTAATACATTTATTAGAATAGCGGTGAGCTCCGATCGGAAGATTAGGGGTTAATAATTGAAGGTAGGTGTCGGCGATGTTAGGGAGGGCAGATTAGGGGTTAATACTATTTATGATAGGGTTAGTGAGGCGGATTAGGGGTTAATAACTTTATTATAGTAGCGCTCAGGTCCGCTCGGCAGATTAGGGGTTAATAAGTGTAGGTAGGTGTCGGCGACGTTGTGGGGGGCAGATTAGGGGTTAATAAATATAACATAGGGGTCGGCGATGTTAGGGGTAGCAGATTAGGGGTACATAGGGATAACGTAGGTGGCGGCGATTTGCGGTCGGAAGATTAGGGGTTAATTATTTTAAGTAGCTTGCGGCGACGTTGTGGGGGGCAAGTTAGGGGTTAATAGATATAATACAGGGGTCGGCGGTGTTAGGGGCAGCAGATTAGGGGTACATAAGTATAACGTAGGTGGCGGTCGGCAGATTAGGGGTTAAAATTTTTAATCGAGTGGCGGCGATGTGGGGGGACCTCGGTTTAGGGGTACATAGGTAGTTTATGGGTGTTAGTGTACTTTAGGGTACAGTAGTTAAGAGCTTTATAAACCGGCGTTAGCCAGAAAGCTCTTAACTCCTGCTATTTTCAGGCGGCTGGAATCTTGTCGTTAGAGCTCTAACGCTCACTGCAGAAACGACTCTAAATACCGGCGTTAGGAAGATCCCATTGAAAAGATAGGCTACGCAAATGGCGTAGGGGGATCTGCGGTATGGAAAAGTCGCGGCTGTAAAGTGAGCGTTAGACCCTTTAATCACTGACTCCAAATACCAGCGGGCGCCCAAAACCAGCGTTAGGAGCCTCTAACGCTGGTTTTGACGGCTACCGCCGAACTCTAAATCTAGCCGATAGAATGCAATTTTACCATAGAAATATTATTGATTTAAAAAGATTAGCTTGTTAACTCCAACAAGCAGTTGGTTTTACAATATTAAATTGTTTGCATTTCTGCTGGAGTTTTGTTTTAGTTTTTATGAAAATATTTATAGCACAATGATGGTTTCATGAATCCTTGGGAAAAACAATACCAAGCTTGTAGACTGTATTGTTACATAACTGTTTATAGATTTTCTTGACAGTTTTAGACTTTTTCAGAATTAACTTTCACAAGTCACAGAGCCAGAGATTGTTTGTACGTCAATAATTTTATAAACTCTATTGAGATTTCTCTAGCTTTATTTTTTTTTTTTATATATATATATATACATATATATGTATAATTTTTGTTACACGTATATGGTCTCACCATTAGCATGTTATGGGTTAATGACTTGATGAAATGCTAATGCTCTTTAACTGCAAGTTGTAGGTTTAATGTGTAAATCATGTTGCATTTTTAATGAGTTTGTACCTGTCATCTTCATGTTCATGAATAGCAGTGAGTAGCTAAAATACCGTAGCCCACGAATGCTCCCTGGCTCTGCTTGAGTTCAACTAACAGATGATCTAGCTGGCAGGAAAACATACCCTCCGAGGGAAATCTGTCTGACCACACACATTGGGTGGCTAATTGACAACTCAGTTTTAAGTACATTGACAGCTTAGACTGTGGCTTTTCATTTGCTGTGACATGCATTCCAAAAGCCTGTCACAGCTAGAGACTCCATCTGAAGTTGCCTTTGACTAATAAAGAAATGCATCCTTACAAATAAGGAACAGGAAATAACAATCAGCAAGGCTGACAGTAATTCATATATTCATAGATGTAAAGGTGTCTGGGTAAAAGACTAAGTTATAATGCAGACATTTTAAGGGATGGGTATTTATGCCTGTGTGTGTGTGGTAGCCCTTTAGAATGATTCCATCTGGATGCGGTCACCATGGTTACAAATGATTTGTTCCGGCCCTTAAAGCTCTTTCTCCACTGAAAATAACTGCTCTTGTAAGATTCTGCTTTGAACAGCTTCACACTGTTACTCTTCCTTAATAGCTCTAACCTCTATATATAAACGGAGCTGCACTGGTTATCAGTGTTTATTTTACAGAGAGATAAAATATCAGTTATTAGTGTGCTTCTTGTATATAGGGCTACATATTGAACTGCAGCAAATCATCATTAGCTTCAATGGAAATATAGAAGACAATATAGGAAACACCTGTATAATGGTTCCATTGAATATTTATATTGTTCAAAAGCCCATTTGTGACTTAGCGCTTAACACTAGTTTAGGGTAGGGACAAGTAGGACTGCATGATTGCATTGCAAAATAATGCTAAAAAAAATCCCTCAAAGGGTTTGCGAGGATTTTCTCCATACCAACAAGTGTCAATGGTGTAGTTACCTATCAGTAAAATCAGAAAAACAAATCTTGCCAGAATTCCTAAAATTCTAAAGCGAAAAAGCTTATTCATGTACTAGCTTTTATTTAGCTGCATACTGGGCAAGAAGCTAAGAAATTATTCAAACGCATGCTTTCATTATGATTTGCTTATGTACTTGTGTTATCTTGTGGCACACATTGTACAAGTTTAGCTGTAAAATGGGACAAGTTATGTGTACAATGACTTACAATATGCTAGAATATTTCTTCCATCAATGTGAAAATATAAGCAATACCCATACATCATATATTTAGGGGTAGATTTAGCAAGGGCTGATTGACACCCCCTGCTAGCGGTCGATTGGCCGTGAATCTGCATTGGGCGGCATTGCACAAGCAGTTCTGGTGAACTGCTTGTGTAATGATAAATGCCGACAGTGTATATCTGAATATCACAGGTGCTTAATGTGCGCAAGCATATTACACGCTAAAAGTAAACACGTTTGCTCAAGCACAAACTAATGTAACGTGCGTCAGGTTAGCACGACTAAAGACCTCGCATAAATGATAAGGGTTTAAAAAAGTTGCACCAAACATAACATTAAAATATATTGTTACACTTATAATTAAACACTATCTGATAAAAAAAAATCATATAAATATTAATAAAAAAAGCTATAAGGGTTTAAACAGGTATGAGGTATATGGCTATTTATTTGACTGCAAAGGGCTATAATATATATGTGTCTAAATAATAATACTATGATAATATTTAATAATGTGTTTAACTGTGTATTTACTGTAAATATTTAACATTCCAATGGTCTTGACTTACAGGAATTTTTTTAATATATATATATATATATATATATATATATATATATATATATATATATATATATATATATATATATATATATATATATATATATATATATATATATATATATATATATATATATATATGTATGTATATATATATATTCCTGTAGATATATATTTAATAATCCAAATTGATTTTTTTTCTATTTGAAGAACATAGGAATGTAAAATGCGCGTAACGAACTTCCGGGTTTTCCCATTTTAGGTCTAACGTGATATTGGGTAAACGCACATGCAGAATTAGTTATCTTAAGGTGTTATTGAAATATTAAATATTAAAAAAATATTAATAATAATGATTAATAATTCATATAGATACTGTAATATATATATATATATATACAGTATGTTATATATTATATGTATTTATATTATATTTTAGTACATCTATAATAATTATTTACATTAATTATTATCTTTCAATATTTTATATTTTATAATTACATATTACACCTTAAGATAACTCATGTTGGGTTAGCGCACATGAAGAATTAGTGTACTCCTTTTGGACTTATGTGTACAAACCTTACAGGAGTACAGTAATTCTGGATGTGCACTAACCCGCCACCTCATTAGGCCTAAAGTGAGAAACCCCAAAGCATGTTATGCATATTTTACATTCCTATGTTCTTCACATAGAAAAAAAATACATGTATTATTAAAAATATATTTCTATATATACGGTATATGATAATGTTAATATAAAATATATGTCTATACCTATATATCTATTGGAATATATATACAGGAATATATATATATATATATATATATATATATATATATATAATATATATTTATTTAAAATTAAAAAAAATCTTTATGCGAAGAGCATTGGAATGTGAAATATTAATAACTCCTGTCGGGTTAGCGCACGAAAGATATGTTAGTTTTTTCTTGTATGCTGTACATTGAAGTCTATCGAGAGTATAAGTTATTTTGGACGAGATATCCGAAGTCCTGAAGTTAGTGTGCATCAGATTTCGCTCATGCACAAATCTTATACTTGCAACTTGTAATACGCGCAATAACCCGTAGGTGCAATTATCTAGCCCTATGTGTGTAACCCCATAAAGAAGTTTACCAAATAGGGGAATTCCCTCTAGGGAGCCAAAGATCAGCATTGCAGCATCTAAAAAGGACAAGGCTTATGATTGGTGACTGCATATGACTGTTACTTCTGATTGGTTCATAGGTTCTGTTCTGCACTTATGTGTATGTCCCTTTTATCATGTCTCCTAACATATCCCAAAGGTTTTCTATGAAGTTTGTTAAATGTTTTTCCAATAGCACAAATAGAGGAAATGTTTACTTTGCATATTTTAGGTAAAGCACTGTTAGCAGTTTTAGACTTTATATGTATAGTTTAACTTGTATTGGTTCTTTTGTGTTTAATTTTGATTATGTTTTTTTTCTTTAAAACTGTGTAATGCAACACATCAAATAAACAAAGCACTGAATAATAAATAAAACTATATGCTCCTTCTATTTTAATTTATAAGTTAGGAGTCTAGATAAAGAGATTCAAGTTATTACACCACCCCCCCAGAAAAATAGTGTAAAAGTGTATTAAAGTTTAGCATATAGTGACTTCAAAATTGTAATGTACTAGTAAACTAGGACTAGTAGCATTTTAGGATAATTTTCAACCCCTAATACTCTGCCCTTCCTCAGACATTGAAATATAGTGATAGTCAACTTTTTCAACAGTGGAAAACCCCACCCACAGCACAAAAAAACACTTGGGTAGATTACGAGTTTTGTCGGTAAAGCTGTGCGTGGCTAACGAGCAGTTTATGCTCACCGCTCACTTGAAGACAGCACTGGTATTACGTTTTTTTTTAAACCCGGCGTTAGCCACAGAAAAGTGAGCGGAGAGCAAAATTTTTCTCCACATCTCACCTCAATACCAGCGCTGCTTACGGTAGGAATCAATGGGGCAGAGCTGGCTGAAAAAAGTCTAACACCTGCAAAAAAGCAGCGTTCAGCTCCTAACGCAGCCCCATTGATTCCTATGGGGAAACACATTTTATGTCTACACCTAACACCCTAACATGAACCCCGAGTCTAAACACCCCTAATCTTACACTTATTAACCCCTAATCTGCCACCCCCGACATCGCCGACACCTGCATTATACTTATTGACCCCTAATCTGCCGCTCCGGACACCGCCGCCACCTACATTATAGTTATGAACCCCTAATCTGCTGCCCCCAACATCGCCGACACCTATATACTATTTATTAACCCCTAATCTGCTGCCCCCAAATGTCACTGCAAACTTAATTACAATTATTAACCCCTAATCTGCCGCCCCCAATGTCGCCGCCACTATATTAAAGTTATTAACCCCTAAAAATAAGTCTAACCCTAACCCCCTTAACTTAAATATAACTTAAATAAATCTAAATAAAATAACTACAATTAACTAAATTATTCCTATTTAAAACTAAATACTTACCTAGAAAATAAACCCTAAGCTAGCTACAATATAACTAATAGTTACATCAGCCAATACGATTGAAGTTCAATCCTATTGGCTGATCCAATCAGCCAATAGGATTGAGCTGGCATTCTATTGGCTGATTGGATGACGTCATTTAAAGGAACCTTCATTCTTCAGTTGGACGTCATTTGAAGAGGATGCTCTGCGTCGGATGTCTTGAAGATGGACCTACTCCGTGCCGGATGGATGAAGATAGAAGATGCCACCTGGATGAAGACTTCTGCCCGTCTGGAGGACCACTTCGCCCGGCTTCGTTGAGGACTTCGGCCCGGTTGGGTAAAGACTTCTCAAGATAGGGTGATCTTCAAGGGGTTAGTGTTAGGTTTTATTAAGGGGGGATTGGGTGGGTTTTAGAGTAGGGTTGGGTGTGTGGGTGGTGGGTTTTAATGTTGGGGGGTATTGTACTTTATTATTTTATTAGGGGGATTAGATTAGGTGTAATTAGTTTTTTTTCTCGTAATTTAGATAATTGTATTTAATTGTAGTTAATTTAGGGAATTAATTTAATTATAGTGTAGTGTTAGGTGTAATTGTAACTTAGGTTAGGCTTTATTTTACAGGTAAATTTGTATTTATTTTCACTAGGTAGCTATTAAATAGTTAATAACTAATAACTATTGTACCTAGTTAAAATAAATACAAAGTTGCCTGTAAAATAAAAATAAACCCTAAGATAGCTACAATGTAACTATTAGTTATAGTGTATCTATCTTAGTTTTTTTTTATAGGTAAGTATTTAGTTTTAAATAGGAATAATTTAGTTAATGATAGTAATATTTATTTAGATTGATTAAATTATATTTAAGTTAGGGGGGTGTTAGGGTTAGGGTTAGACTTAGGTATAGGGGTTAATAACTTTAATATAGTGGCGGCGGCGTTGGGGGCGGCAGATTAGAGGTTAATAAATGTAGGTAGGTGGCGGCGATGTTAGGGCCGGCAGATTAGGGGTTAATATTATTTAACTAGAGTTTGCGAGGCAGGAGTGTGGCGGTTTAGGGGTTAATATATTTATTAAAGTGGCGGCGATGTCCGGTTTGGCAGATTAGGGGTTACAATTTTATTTAACTGTTTGCAATGTGGGGGGGCCTCAGTTTAGGGGTTAATAGGTAGTTTATGGGTGTTAGTGTACTTTTTAGCACTTTAGTTAAGAGTTTTATACTACGGCGTTAGCCCATAAAACTCTTAACTACTGACTTTCAAATGCGTTAGGGATCTTGGAGGTAGAGGGTGTACCGCTCACTTTTAGGAAGACTCGTAATACCGGCGTTAGGAAAATCCCATTGAAAATATAGGATACGCAATTGACGTAAGTGGATTTGCGGTATTTTAGAGTCCAGCCAAAAAAATGAGCGTCACACCTGTACCTGCAAGACTCGTATAATACCAGCGGGCGTTAAAAAGCAGCTTTGGGACCTCTCAACCCTGCTTTTTAACCCTAACGCAAGACTCATAATCAAGCCGACTGGTTGTGATGGTGACACCAGTTACACAAGTGTACACCTTTTATACAAACACACAAATCAAAGTGATCAAAATCGATATACTGTGTAAATATATCAAACCTTATGCATAACAATAGTGAACTCATGAATAGTAATACTAGTGAGTCTCTAATACTAGTGAAATCTAATAATAATAATATGTGTGGTAAGGTATCATAAGTGTTAGCAGGGGATAACAGGATCAATATGACGTCCTTATTAACTTAGGGTAAAGTTCTTACAGGCCATGAGCAAATCAGCTATACTCAAAATTTATTTTAATCCAAAATCACTCTTAAAGCCAAGTTTGGGCTTAAGAGAGCTTATCGATCAGTGATTTCACATTTGACACTGGTTAGCACTTTCGCGTATGGGAGTGTTCGCTTAGTATCAGCATCACAGTAAAAAATATAATTATATAATTATGCTTTCCTGTACTTTATTGTGTGGAGTGGCTGCTTTGCGTTCGGCGGAATGCAGAAACCGGACACTTCTACATGCTGCACAGTATTTGGTTGATATGTGCAGGAGCTCATTTTTATATGTCCCATTGGCTACAGCAAAAGGAAGTAAGGTAAACAAAAATCAAAAGCTTTTCAAGGGTATGTGTCCCAGCCTGCAAAACAATGCACATTAATTTAATGCTTTTAAAACATTTATTTTCCATGCATATCCTTTCCAATGCAGGGAATTGATGATGCATAGATAAAAAAAATGTATAGCCACTTGAAAATTCTGCAAAAATTGTTTTTTTTTTTTTAATGGACTGGAATGCCATTGAATTTGAAATACCCAATGTTTCTTACTAGAGTTACATTCAAATTCCAATCTGTATCAGCACAAAATATTGTTCTTTATTAGCTTTTGATTACATTTGATGTTATATTACATTAATTATTTATTTAAATTTACAGTACAGAAGTTTAGGTCAAGGCTGATATAAAAATTACCTGCAAACGTAACTATTTTTGGGGAAGAAAAAACATTAAAATGATGTGATATCTTTTTCTCAACTTGGTTTTCTTATATAGACGTAGAGAAATAATATATCATCGGTTTCTCGGGTAAATGTCAAGAGTAGCATCCGAGCGGTTAAAGAAGTGTGATCATTTTTCTTCATAATGCACTGGTAAAATTGCAGGTAACTGAGCCCTTGAAAAATATAATCCCATAGAGCTGTGTTTTTCTCAATTTTGGTTCTCAAGGAAGACGAACAGGCCTAGGATTTAAAGGTATGGTCACATGAGAGTAAATGACTCAATCAGTTGTTCAATCAGCTTTCCTAGCCAAGCTGTCAAAGATGTCTGGTACAGGTACTCTTAAAGGATAAGGGGGATGCAGCTTGCAAAGGCATTTACTGGGTCAGGTTTTAACATTCACACTAACACCAGAAGTGCAGTGTCTATGTTTTATTAAAGGGACATACATGTTAGTAAAATGCTGTGGCCAGCAGCCCCTGCATACTACCATGAGCAAATGTTAAAACAAAAGGCTAAAACATACCATTTAAAAAAAACAAACAAATAACAATTAGAAAACAGAGTTGCAATAGCATACTATTTGCTGACATGTCCCTTTAAAATTATTCTTTAGACATACATGGAATAAATCATCAATTAAAGGGACAGTAAAGAACAAAAACATTATTGTTTAAAAAGATCCCTTTATTACCCATTCCCCAGTTTTGCATAACCAACACAGTTATAATATACTTTTTACCTCTGTGATTACCTTGTATCTAAGCCTCTGCAAACTGCCCCTTTTTTCAGTTCTTTTGACAGACTTGCATTTCAGGCAATTAGTGCTGACTTTTTTTTTTTTTTCTTTTTTTTTTAAATATATTTTTTTATTGAGATATTTGTCAGTAACAAACACAAATAATAAAAAAAAGAAAAAAAAAAGACAAAGAAAAAGCAATACAAGAAATGAAAGCTATACGCATATTGCGAACCGTGAGCATGCCAACCTAGACAAACATCGGGAAGATTATACAGAGTACACCCTAGGTAATGTCATATTGTCTAAGGCCAGCTCTCTAAGCACTTGATTGAGAAATATGTACATATTAACACATGACAAAGAAAAATTACATACTGAAGTTAAGCATTTGAGAGGGCTGCATGTTATAGTATACTCATATATATCCCAATCAAGAACACTGCTCTGATGGCATTCTCTCATCCTTGCACTTCAAAAAAATAACATAACTGCACCTATATTGATATCTCATTTTTTAAACGTGTATTTATCGCAGCCTCCTGTAATATTAGCAGGCAACTATTGGGCTTTTACAATAAATCTAGGATAGATGGAGGTAATCTAGAGAGAAATATATTTTTATAAGCCTCCCAAACAGTGTATGGGTTACCCCTGAACCTATGCCATAGAACTTAAATAACTGAAGATGGGATGACTAGAATGATATATGGTCACTTTTGGGCCATGGTGCATAGTGTATAAGCTAAAAAAAAAAGAAAAACTAATTATTTTTAAAAAGTAGCAGACCAAAGCAGCTTTCACTGAATCCCAGTCAAAGCACTGGATGTGTTAAAACAGAAGGGGATGGGAGGGAGGTGGGGAAGCGGGAGAGGGAGAGAGAGACGGAGAAAAAGAGAAGAGAAAAGAGAGAGGAGAGAGAGAGAAGAAAAAAAAGAAAAAAAGGGAAGAACCCTACTCTTGGTATTTTGCTTCTGTCACCTAACCCTCTCTGTTAGCCATTGCCTGGGTAGGACTCCGGCTATGATCAAGTTTAGAAATGGGACTGCGTTCTGAAATGGCTCCAGAAAATGAGTCTGCAACTCCGGGGGCCAGGAACTTATAAAACTTTCCCACTTTCTAAAGTAATTTCTATATTGTTTTTCTTATCCAACCTTCAAATTCTGCCTTTCCACAATCATCTGAGTTTTGATGACATTAATAAATTCTCTAATACTTGGAATTTCTCTTTGTCTCCATTTTATGAAAAGCAGACTACGTGCCACCGGTATCGCAAGATTAATGAGATGTCTGTCACCGATGTTATCTGTATTTTTTTTAAAAAAATATTTGGTGCGCCTGTAACTCTGTCTTACTTTTAATATGGCAATTTAACCAATATTGTATCTTTGCCCAGTATTGTCTGACTTTGGGGCAGCTCCATATACAGTGTAACAGATTCGCCTCTACTTCTGCACATTTGAAGCAGTTCCCTGCCTTAGACACAGTCCATTTGGCCATTCTTGTTGGGGTCTGATAAAAATTATTAATTACTTAACACTGTGTCTCTCTCCAGCTGATGCAGGTGGTTGCCTCAGTGGAGAGTTTAATGCTTTCCATTATATCTTCTGTTTGTAACATGTCAAAATATTTAATAAATGTATCCTTAACCCCTTAATGACCGAGGACGTGCAGGGTACGTCCTCAAAAAAAAGGCAGTTAACGCCTGAGGACGTACCCTGCACGTCCTCGGTGTGGAAAGCAGCTGGAAGCGATCCTGCTCGCTTCCAGCTGCTTTCCGGTTATTGCAGTGATGCCTCGATATGGAGGCATCCTGCAATAACCATACATGGCCATCCGATGCAGAGAGAGCCACTCTGTGGCCCTCTCTGCACCGGACATCGATGGCCGGTATCGTTGGTTGGTGGGAGCCGAATTGGGAGGCGGGTGGGCGGCCATCGGTGTTGCGCGTGACGTCACGGGGGGCGGGATCGGGATCGGGATCGTCGGGGGCGCGCACGGGCGCGCGCGCGTGCACGGGGGGTGGCGGGCGGGCGCGTGCACGGGGCGGGAGCGGGTGGGAACCGCTACACTACAGAAAAGTAGAAAAGGAAAAGTAAAAAAAAAAAATAAATAAACTTTTTTTTAAAACCATCTAAGGGATCTGGAAGGGGTGGGGGGTTGGTCTTGGGGGGGGGGGGAAAGCTACACTACAGAAAAGGGACATATTTTATTAAAAAAAAAGCATTTTTTTTCACTAAACTGGGTACTGGCAGACAGCTGCCAGTACCCAAGATGGCGCACATTAAGTCAGAGGGGGAGGGTTAGAGAGCTGTTTAGTGGGGGATCAGTGAGGTTGGGGGCTAAGGGGGATCCCTACACAGAAGCATATGTAAATATGCTAACAAAAAATGCACAAAAAAGCCCAAATATACCTTTTATTTTAGTACTGGCAGAGTTTCTGCCAGTACTTAAGATGGCGGGGACATTTGTGGGGTTGGGGAGGGAAGAGAGATGTTTGGGAGGGATCAGGGGGTCTGATGTTTCAGGTGGGAGGCTGATCTTTACACTAAAGCTAAAATTAACCCTGCAAGCTCCCTACAAGCTACCTAATTAACCCCTTCACTGCTAGCCATAATACACGTGTGATGCGCAGCGCCATTTAGCAGCATTCTAATTACCAAAAAGCAACTCCAAAGTCATATATGTCTGCTATTTCTGAACAAAGGGGATCCCAGAGAAGCATTTACAACCATTTGTGCCATAATTGCACAAGCTGTTTGTAAATTATTTCAGTGAGAAACCTAAAATTGTGAAAAATTTTACGTTTTTTTTAATTTGATCGCATTTGGCGGTGAAATGGTGGCATGAAATATACCAAAATGGGCCTAGATCAATACTTGGGGTTGTCTACTACACTACACTAAAGCTAAAATTACCCCAAAAAGCTCCTTACATGCTCCCTAATTAACCCCTTCACTGCTGGGCATAATACACGTGTGGTGCGCAGTGGCATTTAGCGGCCTTCTAATTACCAAAAAGCAATGCCAAAGCCATATATGTCTGCTATTTCTGAACAAAGGGGATCCCAGAGAAGAATTTACAACCATTTATGCCATAATTGCACAAGCAGTATGTAAATAATTTCAGTGAGAAACTGAAAGTTTGTGAAAAAATTTGTGAAAAAGTGAACAATTTTTTGTATTTGATCGCATTTGGCGGTGAAATGGTGGCATGAAATATACCAAAATGGGCCTAGATCAATAATTTGGGATGTCTTCTAAAAAAAAATATATACATGTCAATGGATATTCAGGGATTCCTGAAAGATATTAGTGTTCTAATGTAACTAGCGTTAATTTTGAAAAAAAATGGTTTGAAAATAGCAAAGTGCTACTTGTATTTATGGCCCTATAAGTTACAAAAAAAGCAAAGAAGATGTAAACATTGGGTATTTCTAAACTCAGGACAAAATTTAGAAACAATTTAGCATGGGTGTTTTTTGGTGGTTGTAGATATGTAACAGATTTTGGGGTTCAAAGTTAGAAAAAGTGTGTTTTTTTCCATTTTTCCTCATATTTTATAATTTTTTTTATAGTAAATGATAAGATATGATGAAAATAATGGTATTTTTAGAAAGTCCATTTAATGGCGAGAAAAACGGTATATAATATGTGTGGGTACAGTAAATGAGTAAGAGGAAAATTTCAGCTAAACACAAACACCGCAGAAATGTAAAAATAGCCTTGGTCCCAAACGGACAGAAAATGGAAAAGTGCTCTGGTCACTAAGGGGTTAACTTGGAAGATATGTACTTGTCCTTTAATCATTAGAATTTTCTGGTACCACCAAGAGATTGACCGTTTCCCTGCTTGGTATAACATTAGACCTGCTACTATCTGAGCCTGCCCCCAATCGGTTTCCATTTCTCTATTGAGCTTTTCGATGTAATGACGTACCTGCAAGTATGCATAGAAATTCTTCGCTGGAAGGTGATATTGCTCTACCAGGCTCTGAAAGGTTCGTGTCTGCCCGTCCCTCTCATCTTTTAACTGGGCAAATTGACTCAAGCCTTTCTCTCTCCATTCATGAAACAATCTATAATTGAGACCTGATGGAAAATCGACACTGCTGATAATAGGTAGATACGGGGACACACGGAATTCCTGCCCAACTAGAATACAATATTGCTGCCATCCTCTAATGATGTTAGCAAATGTTAACATCTCGCTCACGTTATATGGTAGCTTCTTGTACGGACAATGTAGTATGGCTTGTGGACTAATAGGCGTAATCAGCTCAGAATCTAGATCATAATACGTTACGTATTCTGTCTTAGTCAGCCAATCTATTCCAAATGTTGCCAGTGTTACGAGATTGTAATACTTAATATTTGGAATAGAGAACCCTGCATATTGTTTTAAATTGCTCATTTTCTCCAAAGATATTCTTGGCTTCTTTTTAACCCAGATAAAGATGGTACAAGCTTTATTATACTTATCAATATCTTTTCTAGTTACAAATATGGGTAGATTTTGTATGAGGATTGAGGAAGAGAATCTTAGGGAATAAGATTGTTTTAATTAACATACACCTGGCCGATATCGACAGATAGTGTAAATTCCATTTGTTTAAGTCTGTTTGAATATTCTCAAAAAATTCACTGTAGTTTAATCGATACCATTCACTGGGGTTTCTACTTATCTTGATCCCTAAGTAGTTAATGACTTTAACTTCTCTGAAGATATGATTTTGTGCTTTGCCTTGTTTTATTTACCCATAGTAACTCAGATTTTTTTGAATTAATTTTGTACCCTGAAAATGAGCTAAACTCCGTTATAATTTCAATAAATCGTGGAATAGTTTCTACAGTATTCTGCAAAAATTGAAGTATGTTGTCTGCATAGAGAGATATCAATAAGCTCTCCCTACCTAGCTTAACCGATTGTATTGTTTGCCTGATATATACTGCCAGAGGCTCCAGGGCAAGGTCAAATAGCAGCGGGGATAGTGGGCAACCTTGACGTGTTCCTTTTTCTAAGGTTATGTATTGTGTTAGTTCCCCATTCACCAATAGCTGCGATCTTGGTTTGTTGTAGACCACTTTCACCAGGTCAACCAGTTGGCCTGCAAAACTGAAATTTTCTAGAGCAGTTATAAGATGATTCCACTCAATAGAGTAAAAAGCTTTTTCATCATCTACCGTGACTAGTGCTATATCCCTGTTCATGCTATTTGTATATTTCTTTCTGCCTACCTGGTTGGCCCGGTGAAAGTGATCCAAAACTGTTAGGACTCTTCTCATATTACGAACAGAGTTCCTGTTCGGAATAAAGCCCGTCTGATCTGTATGTATCAGGTTGCCCACAACTCTTTTCAGTCTGTCCGCCATAACTGACATGATTATTTTGTAGTCCTGATTTAACAGGGAGATTGGGCGATAAGCTGATAGTTCATCCGGGCTTTTCCCTTTCTTATGTATGAGGGTGACAACTGAGTCGGAGAAGTAGGGTGACTTCAGTGCTTTTCTTTGAAAGTAGTCATTATATAGGTTCTCTAATGTAGCACCTACTGTATCTAATAATATTTTATAAAATTCGATTGAGAGTCCATCCAGGCCTGGTGCTTTGCCTGTTTTCGTCCTTTGTATTACCTTTACTATCTCCGACTCAGCGATCACTGTATTAATTTGATTCAATTCCTCAGAAGATATACGGGGCAGTTTAATTGTATCCCAGAACTGCGCCTTGGCACTCTCATTTATATCGCCACTGGCATAAATGTTTTGATAATATTTTAAAAAATGCCTCTCTAATCTCTGAAGATTTAGTGAGGATCTTTTTTCCATCTCTGTTTGCTGATATAAAATTTTTCTTTTTACGAAACTTTGTTATCTTTGCCAAATGTTTGGCAGAGACCCCCTGATGGCCTTGATACATAGCCCTAGCCTTGAGATCTTCCCCTGCCCATTTTTTTCTAAAGAAATCCTCTCTTTCTGTTTTAGATAATATGTATTTACTCCAAGTGCCTTGATTCGGACACTTAAGATATTTGTTATATGCGTTTCTGAGCTGATTCGCCAGCTGTGTCTCTCTCACTCTCCGTTACTTTGACCATATATGCCTTAATTTCTCCACGCATGACCTCTTTCCCTGCCTCCCAAAAAAATTCTGTCTTATTCTTATACTCTACATTTTGTGTACAATACTCTTGCCATCTTGATTTCAACCAATTTGAGAAGTGAATATTTTTGCTCATATATGCTGGGAAGCGGAATGAGTTCCCCTTGCTTCTAATGTTTGTGTCTGCCCAGATCTTAAGACTAATAATGGCATGGTCTCAAAGAATAATGTCTGCAATCTTGGTTTCCATCTCGAACCTAGCTACTTGTTCACCTATCAAAAATAGATCAATGCGCAAAAAATTCCTGTGCGTCTTAGACTCACATGTATATGACCGGTCATCCGGATGTTTTGACCGCCAAATGTCATTCAGTTTTAGTGCTTTAACATAATTCCTGAAGTATTTGGCTTCTCGATGATTTGACTGGCAGCATCTGATTCTGGACCTGTCCAACTAAGGGTATAGAGTAAAATTCATGTCCCCTGCTATAATCAGGTTCTGGTCTAGATAGGGCATGAGTTTCTGTTGAATCTTTTGCCAGAAATGTTTCTCAAACTTATTGGGGCCATATATGTTGCAAAACATCCAACTTACACCCTCTATCTGTATCTGAAGGACAATGTACCTACCCTGGGGATCGCAATCTTGCTTTAAGATTTTATATGTAAGCTTTCTATTTATAATGATGGCCACTCCACGCTTACGCTTATTACATGGTGTTGCCACTATTTCTGTGACCCAATTTACTTTAAATGTCACTATCTCAGGGCCTTTCAGGTGCAGCTCCTGAAGAAAAACAATATCTGATTTCTCACATTTCAGCATTCTCAAAACATTCTTCCGTTTGATGGGGGAGGTTATCCCTCCCACATTCCACAAAACTAAATTTAAAGGTACCATCATAATTATCCTATTTCCATCTTAGATAACCAGAATAAGCAAGAGAGAGGAAAAAAAAAAAAAAACAAGGAAAGAAGTCCATCCCTCTTGGTCCCCCCCCCCCCCCTCCACCGTGCAACATAGAGCCTGCGCTTACATTTCTCGGTGTCTGTGTTATTATCATTCATTAGGTAGTATACAGAGACTTGTGATTTTTCACACCTCAATGTTGTTAACCTGACAAAAATCTTTGGCTTCCTTAACAGAGTTTAATACCACTCTCCCCTCCATGCTTAGCACAGTTATTTTGGCAGGATATATCATTGTCGCTTTTAGCCCTGCTTTGATTAGACCTGAGCAGAATGGTGCCATTGCCCTTCTATCAGCCAATCGGAATTAAGGTAGGAAAAATCTGATTGGCTGATCGGAACAGCCAATAGAATGCAAGCTCAATCTGATTGGCTGATTGGATCAGCTAATCCGATTGAACTTGAATCTGATTGGCTGATTCAATCAGCCAATCAGATTTTTCCTACCTTAATTCCGATTGGCTGATAGAATCCTATCAGCCAATCGGAATTCGAGGGACGCCATCTTGGATGACGTCATTTAAAGGAACCTTCATTCAGCGAGTAGGCGTCGTGGCAGAAGGATGGATCCGCGTTGGCTGGAAGAAGATGGCTCCGCTCCGCTCCGGATGGATGAAGATAGAAGATGCCGCTTGGATGAAGATGTCTACTGGTCCAGATGTGCTCTTCTGCCCGGATAGGATGAAGACTTCTGCCATTCCGGATGTCTTCTTTTGGTCCATCGGTGCCCAGTTGGGTGAAGACGACAAGGTAAGGAGATCTTCAGGGGGGTAGTGTTAGGTTTATTTAAGGGGGGTTTGGGTTAGAGTAGGGGTATGTGGGTGGTGGGTTGTAATGTTGGGGGGTGGTATTGTGGTTTTTTTTTACAGACAAAAGAGCTGATTTCTTTGGGGCATGCCCCGCAAAAAGCCCTTTTAAGGGCTGGTAAGGTAATAGAGCTGTTAACTTTTTTAATTTAGATTAGGGTAGGGAATTTGTTTATTTTGGGGGGCTTTGTTATTTTATTAGGGGGCTTAGAGTAAGTGTAATTAGCTTAAAATTCTTGTAATCTTTTTTATTTTTTTGTAATTTAGTGGGTTTTTTTTGTAATTTAGTTTAGTTTATTTAATTGTAGGTAATTGTAGGTACTTGTAGTTAATTTATTTATTGATAGTGTAGTGTTAGGTTTAATTGTAATTTAGGTTAGGATTTATTTTACAGGTAATTTTGTAATTATTTTAACTAGGTAGCTATTAAATAGTAAATAACTATTTAATAGCTATTGTACCTAGTTAAAATAAATACAAAGTTGCCTGTAAAATAAAAATAAATCCTAAAATAGCTACAATATAATTATTCGTTATATTGTAGCTATATTAGGGTTTATTTTACAGGTAAGTATTTAGTTTTAAATAGGAAGACTTTAGTTAATAATATTTAATTTATTTCGTTAGATTAAAATTATATTTAATTTAGGGGGGTGTTAGGGTTAGGGTTAGACTTAGCTTTAGGGGTTAATACATTTATTATAGTAGCGGCGAGGTCCGGTCGGCAGATTAGGGGTTAATACTTGAAGTTAGGTGTCGGCGATGTTAGGGAGGGCAGATAAGGGGTTAATACTATTTATTATAGGGTTTTTGAGGCGGAAGTGAGGCGGTTTAGGGGTTAATACATTTATTATAGTGGTGGCGAGGTCCGGTCGGCAGATTAGGGGTTAATAAGTGTAGGTAGGTAGCGGCGATGTTGAGGGCGGCAGATTAGGGGTTAATAAATATAATATAGGTGTCGGCGATGTTAGGGGCAGCAGATTAGAGGTACATAGCTATAATGTAGGTTGCGGCGGTGTACGGAGCGGGAGATTAGGGGTTAATAATATAATGCTGGTGTCAGCGATAGCGGGGGCAGCAGATTAGGGGTTAATAAGTGTAAGGTTAGGGGTGTTTAGACTCGGGGTACATGTTAGGGTGTTAGGTGTAGACATATTTTTTCTTTCCCCATAGGAAACAATGGGGCTGCGTTAGGAGATTAACGCTGCTTTTTTGAAGGTGTTAGTTTTTTTTTAAGCCCAAACTGCCCCATTGTTTCCTATGGGGATATCGTGCACGAGCACGTTTTTCCAGCTAGCCGCTACCGTAAGCAACGCTGGTATTGAGAGTTGAAGTGGCGGTATATATGCCTTTACGCTCCCTTTTTGGAGCCTAACGCAGCCCTTCAGAGAACTCTAAATACCTGCGTTGTCTTAAGGGTGCGCTGGAAAAAAAAGCAGCGTTAGCTACGCGGGTTTTTACCGACAAAACTCTAAATCTAGGGGTTAGTTTTTATAAAGGTCCTCAGGGTTAGCTAAATTTAAAAGGCCTACTATGCTTCAAATCATTACAAATAATGAGCAGAAAGAAGCGAGGGAGTTGTCACTTGTCTTTAAAAGTGCTACTGTCATCCAATGAGGTAAACTGATTTATTTGAATGCTACTGGCAGCCAAGTGGTAAAATAATAAAATAACTACTCAGATGGAAAAAATATACATGGGTTCAAAAGTGTGGGCTAATGTAGGAAGGGGGCATTGTGTGATTCCCACCTACTATTTATTGCGCCTAGTCACGGACAGATTGCCCAGTATTTTTGTGGAGCACAGCTGGCAACCCTAAGCCATGCCAGATTGGCCTGCCAAGTTGTCGGGGGTGGCTTTCAGCACTGGAGGGCCGTTTTTATTGTGGCTTCAAGCCCAAAGGACTCAGGTATGGGTGATGGGTGACAGACCAGGGGTGTGTGTGCTGGGGCGGTCTCCTTGTGATGGGTGGCAGACCAGGGGTGTGTGTGTTCTGGGGCCGGTCTCCCTCTGGAGCAGGTATAGGTGATAGGCAGCAGGCAAGACCAGGGGTGTGTGTGTTCTGGGGCCCGTCTCCCTCTGCAGCAGGCATGGGTGATGGGCGGCAGGCCATACCAGGCAGGCCATACCAGGGGTGTGTGTTCTGGGGCTGGTCTCCCCCCAGAACAGGTATGGGTGTTGGGCGGCTGGCCAGACCAGGGGTGTGTGTTCTGGGGCCTGTCTCCCTCTGGAGCAGGTATGGGTGATGGGCAGCTGGCCAGACCAGGTGTGTGTGTGTGTTCTGGGGCCGGTCTCCCCCTGGAGCAGGTATGGGTGATGGGCGGCTGGCCAGACCAGGAGTGTGTGTTCTGGGGCCAGTCTCCCTCTGGAGCAGGTATGGGTGATCAGGGCTGCCATCAGGGGGTGACAGGGGTGACTCCTGTCAGGGGCCCAATGGGCTAGGGGGGCCCCATGAGGCAAGAAGTAAAAAAACATTTTGGCAGCCACCAGTGGGTACTACAGCAGAGTGCTAATTGAGCATGGGAAATGTTATTACAAGGAGTATTAGCATTTGAGAGGATTTCTGAGTGTGCACTAAACCACTATGCACAGTGTGAGACAGACTTGGCACTTTGTTTGTAGAGTGTGTGCCTGAGTCAGACGGATGATCACTTTCATTTGCAGAGGAGGTAGGAATTACTTAGCAAATGTTTTTTATTACTTTGTGAAATTTAAGATTGTAACTGCAGTGTGGTAGTAGTTGTATGGTGGGCCAGGGGTTCATAAAAACACATTTTTTTTAGCAGCAGTGTATTTATGATTACTTGACAATGCTGTAGAAATTCTATATTTAAAACCATGCAGAAATGTTTCCTCCTCAATACACAAATGATATATATTGCATTCCAGTTTACTGCCCCATTATGCAAGGACTTTCCAGATACAAGGAGGCATTTTATCTAAGATTTTTACATCTGCATAACATGTTATACTCTCAGACTAAGATTGCTCAGTGTTGGAAATGAGACAGGTTAACTTAAAACTGTTCAGTTTACTCTACAGCTGACTTAATTTTGAAATGCATACCAACAAGCTTAAATCCTGCATTTAACCAGATCTAATGGTATGAGTACCACAGCTTATGGTTCCACCAAGACCATATAGAGTACAGCATTTTCAAAATCCACAAGAACAGCTGACAGATGGGAACATTTGTACACTATATTTGAAGTGGTGCTTTTGGTTGTGGAAAATGGGGAAAATATCAAACAAACATATGTCAACCTTTTAAAAGTACTTTTCTTCATCTAGCCATCTACCCAGATCATTAATGTACAATTTTGAATTAACAGAATTATTTTTGTTTGCACATTTACAAATATGATTCTTTAAAAAGTGATCTCTTAATTTCTGCATTTTTTTTATCATGCATGTCACACACTGTTGATTTAGGGGATGCAAGGTGCATAAATGTTTCCTCCTGTGAGTGTTTCTGTGGGTGTCTGTGTTTATGTCTTTGTGCTTTGGTTTGTGTCTCTATGAGTGTGTATGTATTTTTTTTCTGTTAGTATCTCTGTGAGGGTGGGTGTGTATGTCTTTGTGAATTTTCTGTGGATGTCTGTGAGGGTGTGTGCATATGTCTTTGAGCTTTTTCTATGGGTGTCTCTGTGAGGGTGGGCGTGTGTTTGTCTTTGTGTATTTTCTCTGGATGCCTCTGTGAGGGTGGGTGTGTATGTCTGTGTTTTCTGTGGATGTCTCTGTGAGGGTGTGTGTGTGTGTGTATGTATGTCTGTGTTTTCTGTGGATGTCTCTGTGAGGCTGTGTATTTTCTGTGGGTGTCTCTGTGAGGGTGTGTGTATGTCTTTGTGTGTTTTCTGTGGATGTCTCAGTGAGGGTGTGTATGTATGTCTTTATGTGTTTTCTGTGGGTGTCTCTGTGTGTGTGTGTATGTCTTTGTGTGTTTACTGAGGCTGTCTCTGTTGGTGTTTCCTTGGGTGTATGTGCAAGTTTGAGTTTGTGTGTGGGTGTCCATTGTCTGTTCCTTTTTAGGACATTTTGACCTTACTACTGATTATTCACATCTTTTTACAGACTTTGAGACTTATGAGACCTTTTCCGGAAGTCACCAATCTACCATTTAACCTTTAAATTATTGTTTAGGCAGTTCAGGGCCCTTCCCTTCCTTTCAGCCACTGCATGCTGTTGTCATCATTTAGTTGGCATCTTCCTTTACAAAAAGATAATCAGAACTCCATATTTTGTTTTCTAAATCTCCTTTTTTTACAAAACTGTAGTTTACCTCATTACTTGTCAGGGCAATGTAAACAAGTGCTAAGTGTCTGTTTGGGTGTCTGTGTCGGAGTTTCTTTGCGTGTTTGCTAGAGTGTCTGTATGTGAATCCTTATGTGTGAGTGTGTGTGTGTTTCAGTGTATGTTACTACCTTTACAACATTTCCAAGTTTAAATAAACAATTAAGGATAAAGTGCATATACGTTTTAGTCACTTGGTCAAAAATTGCACATGTCAAAGGAGGGGGGGGGGGGGGCTGATCAATGGTTAAGTCAGGGGCCCCAAAATTTCTAGTGGCGGCCCTGTGGGTGATGGGCGGCTGGCCAGACCAGGGGTGTGTGTGTTCAGGGGCCGGTCTCCCCCTGGAGCAGGTATGGATGATGGGCGGCTGCCCAGACCAGGGTTGTGTGTGTTCTGGGGCCAGTCTCCCTCTTCTTGAGCAGGTATAGGTGATGGGCGGCAGGCCATACCAGGCGGGGTGTGTGCTGGGGCTGGTCTCCCTCTGGAGCACGTATTGGTGATGAGCGGCAGGCCAGACAGGGGGGGGGGGGGTGTGCTGGGGCTGGTCTCCAAAAATTTCCAGGGCCTGTCTGATTCCCAGTCTGCCCCTGGACCTAGGAATGACAGCTGCAAAATAAGTTTCTCAGTGAATCTTTAAAGTTAGAGGCCGATATCCAATGTTTCAGATTAATAATGAATAATAAAGTAAAAAACGGTTGTGGGAGTGCGCTATCAAACTGTAAAAATTCTAAAAAAGGAGTGCTGTTTGGGAGCTCTTTAAGTATATTTCTAGTTCTATTAAAGGGACATGATATTCAAAATTACATTTTCATGATTCAAATTGAGCATGCAATTTTAAAACACCTTTAATTAAATATAAAATATAAATATAAACTTCTACTATGAAATTTTGTTGAAAACCATGACTAGCTAAGCTCATTAGCAGCAATGCGATGCTGGGAGCTAGTTGGTGATTGGTGGCTAACCATATTTCTCTCTTGCCATTGTCTCACTAGATGTTTTCAGCTAATTCTCAGTATTGTATTTCTTTTCTGGAGACAATTTTTAATTATGTTTTTTTTTTTTTTTTTTTTTTTAAGTTTTCAAACAAGCTTTATTGAAGATAAAGTAAAATGGTATACAAGCAGCATGGTAAGCTCTCGTTTGAGTAACAGTTGAAATTTTACATACAAGGTAAAACAAAACAAATTGAGCAATGAAGTCAAGTCTTCACAGGAAGAATATAAGTAAGTGTTGTAGGGCGTTGGGCTCCTTTTAACATGTGGGGAACATATTTATAAAGGGAGCCAGAGAGTGTAGTAATGCAAATATAGGGGAGGGGAGAGAAGAAAGACGAAGAGGGGAGAAGGGGAAGAAGAAGAGAGAGGAGAGAAGAAAAAAAAAAGAAAAAAAAAAAAGGGAAGGGAGAGGGTGGGGATTTGGCTGAGGAGGTTAAATGGTTCTATTCCAAATTGCTTGTATCATCTCATGGGTAGCAAGGTTGTGGGTTTGGAAATAGTTTTTAATTATGTTTTTAAGTCCATTGCAGGGGTTAAGAAATTGTTATTTGCAAGCAGTAACACAATAATAAACTGCTGTAACATAGAAAATGCAATTTTAAGCAACTTTATAATTTACTCATATTATCAATTTTTCTTTGTTCTCTTGGTATCTTTATTTGAAAAGCAAGAATGTAAGCTTAGAAGCCAGCCCATTTAAGGTTCAGAACCTGGGTCACCAGGGTGCTGAACCAAAAATGGTCCGGCTGCTAAACTTATATTACTTGTCCTTTCTTGCCAATGGTTGTAGAAAACATATTTGTCAATATTTTTATAATGTTAAAAAAATAAAGAACAAAAAAACCCAAATATCTCCTAGTAATACTTAATTCACTCATTCTCCAATGAAAGAATAATGCTTTTATCAGTGCCTAACACCTGTAGGTATTAACCCATTGGCTGGGCTTCAGTACATGACTGTGCTGTATCTTGAGTCACATCCAGACAAAAAAAACAAGATTCTGTATTTGTCGAGAATATGGAAACTGCAAAATGCCAAGATCAAAGTGATTTAAATAAAAGCATTCTACCAAGTAGCAGCTTTACCCAGTTTGAAAAATGCTTTGTGAGACTTAACACAGTAGCATTGCCCAGCAACGCTTATATACAGACGTCCATGTCCTATAAAATGTGACCGAGACATAACGTGTACTCATCAAATAATATTATAGATCGGAAGCAATCATATAGGTCAAGGCTGTTCATTTGAACTAGGAAAGAATACAAATAACAAAATTCAATACACAATTTTTTTCTCTCTCATATAATTATTAATGTATGATTGGAGCACTCAGTGTAATGCAGTTATATTGCTTTTTATGGCTAATAAGTATACAATACACCACAATACAGGTTGTATACATGATTATCAGTTCAGAGTTACGTTTTTACTTTTTTTTTTATATATATCTATATAGTATAATATATATCAGCAGTGAAGCACTGCATTGCAAAATATCTGTAAATAAACTAATTTTTTTAAAGCATTTACCACTGCATTGTTTTACAGTTCATAGACATACCATTTGAAAAACCTTTCATCGTTTTTCTTATTTTTTTGCTGTGAAAATAAGACACAAATATAAATGAGCTGCTGTGTAGAATGTTCCAAGGTCAGCATTTAGGATACACCCATTTGTGCGGCTCTACAGCTTAGCCCCTTTATTCCCCTCTCCAGGTATGCCCTGCCCCCTTTCATATCCCACCCTGTCCTAACATTCAGTGTGTCCTTTATAAGGAATAACACTATATTACACCTCCTGATACCATAAACACTTCTTTATAAACTTCTCATACCCTCACCCCAAATGACAGAGTGGGGTCCAAAAAGCACGGGGTCCTGTGCGGTTGCCTTGCCGAAAGGGTAGGCCTGCCCCTGCCTCTTGAAAGCCAGTGGGAAAAAAACACAATTATAAAGAAATTGATCAAATAAATTATGAAAGTGCTATGCATAATTAAGCATATTATAGGGAATCCAATTTTGAATTTAATGTCCTTTTAACTACATGATTTTTATTATATCTTTCTGGGGGATAGGTTATTAAACAAAAATCTACAATACAACACATTTTAATCAGTGGGATTCCTCACTGAAGCTCGCTGTTCCAAACCAAGAATGAGATTTCCATAAATAAAACGGTTACAATGCAATTTAGTAATTAACAATATAACCTTAACACAAAATCTTCTAGCCGTATTATGGTTGCAAAATGCATACGACTGATATTTTCAGTACACGTTGTAATTGGTTTGAATTTAGATACATTATGTACGCAGAAAATAACGCAGAACATGAGCCATGCTCAGGACCTATTTAGCAGTGGAAAATAAATCTGTTTGGCTTTGCAGAATAAAATAACAAGGACATTTAAACATGATAGATATCTCTTAAGACAAGATACATAATAGATTATACATCCCTGGTAAAGGCAGATGCACAGATCTCTTCTCTTCACATAGTGGAAATGTCTGTTGTGTTTTTTTAACCAATGTCTTTTTTTTCCTGGACACTAATTACCTTACATCTGACATTAGTCGCGTCTTAATCCCTTCAGATTTTTCTGATTGAAGGCAAATCTGTCAAAATCATCTGTTTGGCTTTATGGGCATCCACTTGCGCTCTTGTGAGGGGTTAATGACAGCTCCTGTTAATCTAAACACTATGACATTAACCAAAGTAATGCTGAAATTTAGAATTAACAACATTAATTTGCTTCTGATTTATGATCTGATTAGTAATTGCAGTTAATAGACTAAAGGAAACGTGTAGCTGTTTCAGTGGTAGCAGTGCCTGATCAGCAAATGATCTTCAGCACCAAGGTAAATAGCCTTTGTTTGCTACCATTTCAGTCCCTTTAACTGTGAATCCACTAAGTGGAAAAAATTATGTCAGCCAAAGTTCAGTGTGGTTACACAGTTAATTGCCAGGCTAGCGAAGAGTGCGCTGTGACACAAAGCGGAAGCCTTTTGTTTGCATTATCACTAAAGTGTGTCTATTATAGACACTAATGATCTTTAATATGGGCTGCGCAAGCAGATGTAGGTTAATTGTATCACATGCTCAAAATTAGAGGGGGAGGGGTTGAGAAAGTTCAAATATATGCAAAGAGAGAAATGTAATAGTCCAGACTGCCAAGGTAGCATAGTTAAACTTTTATTTTAATTTGCTATTTGAAACATGCAGACTATATATACTAGGAGGGGAAACAGCAATGATAGACATCTGAGGGTAGAGTGATGATACAATAACCAATAGAGTCATGCTTAGGAAATCTATACGCAGATGTAATAAGATATTTAGTGCAATTAGACATCTTCCTTTAATTGATTAAAGTGACATTCAACTCAAAATAAAACTCCCATAAAGGGCAAGATTACAAGTGGAGCGGTAGTTAACCCTCTCGATCGTACACTAACTCTGCTAGAAGTTGAAAGTAAAATGTTTTTGCTCACACGCTAACCCGAAGAGCAGAAAAAGCCAAACTTATACTACACGCTTGTTAACGTATTCCCCTATAGAAGTCAATGGAGCAAAAAAACAACAACCCTACTCGCATTTAAACTTGATCGCATTTTCTTAAGTGCACTAACCCAACATATTAATATTTCACATTCCAAAGTTCTTCACATACAAGAATATGTTCTATTTATTCATACATACATATACATATATATATATATATATATATATATATATATATATATATATATATATATATATGTATATGATAATGTGTATCTCTATGTTAAAGCCCTTTGCCTGCCTTGTTTTTTCTAACACCTGAGATCTCATATCTTTGAGCCCTTATAACGTTTTTGTGCAATATTTTTTTCCAGAATTTTTATTAGATGGTGTTATGATTGTAACTGTTCTTTTCAATGTATTTTTGGTGTGTTTTGTGACACTTTTAAGTTTTGCAAAACAGTTAACAAGAGCTCTGAGGACGTGCTTTCCCGACGTGCGTTAACTTAAATTGCGCTCAAGGATCGCATTTACTTTCAACTTGTAATATGAGCACTACACCTAACGCGTGCAAACAACCACAATAAACCCCTGTTCATTTGCGCGTAACTGTTTATGCGCCACTCGTAATCTGGCCCTGAATGTTTTGTTTATGTGTAGTAAGAAGAGGCTTGCAATGCACTTTCATCACTTATTTTGTGGATTTATATTAAAGGCAACATTTATTAAGCTGCAACTGCAGCTTCGGAGCCCTAGTATTTGAGGGTTGTGCAAGCGAACCTGAAATGCTAGTTAAGTGTCACAGATTTCAATCATTCCGATCTTGACAGCCCCTGCTTACAGGTGATTGGCAGCTCACGACCAGGGGGCAGCATTGCAGAGGCTTGTGCAATGTTAAATGCAGGCAACGGATGAACCTCGTCCATCCGGCGCATGCTAAATGGAGCCTACATGTTTAAAAAAAGGATTTCAGTGTCCTTTTTCTTTATAAAAGTTTGCACAGTTAATGCTTATAGATGATCTTCTTCCAGGTTTCTTTGTCTCTCTCTCTATATAATATACATACACAAATACTGGGGCTTTTTATAACTCATGAGAAAATTAAAAAATGTGAACAGTAAACAGATATCTCATTGGTTGCTATTTTGCTTTTTTTTATGCTTCTACACACAGTGAGGGCGGTTGGCATTAGTTTGAGAAATGACAGAGCTAGAGAGAAAGTGAGAGAAAAGAAATGATTATACCCCAGTGGAAGGAGTTAGAATTTTTTTTTATAACATTTCCCTTGAATCCTTGCAATAATTAGCTGAAGTAAAATGAATATTAGCCTATGCTTAAATGCCTTTCCAGCATGTTACCTTGCATTGACCCAGTAGAGCTAAACCAATTATTTTTTGAACTTCATGGCTTTAAATAATCCTCTGCTCTAAAACTCCCTCTACCCCTCAGCTACTTATCCATAGGCCCGGCTGCCCTAAATCCCTTTCTTGTACTTTGTAGCTTTTTAAGCAAGGCCTCTCTTTAAGCAGACATAATCCTTTCACTGTAGAAAACATGAAAGACCTTGAACAAATCAAGATTTCTCCATGGAGAATTCAGCTAATCCTGTGCTTAGCTCCTAACAAGAAAATCCATCTCTCCACCAAGTACCCCATTACTAGGACTAGTGCCTGACTGGAATAATAAGCAAATTATTGTACTTTTAATTGTAGCATTGCTCTGTCACATGGAAAAATTCAGAGAAAAATGTGACTGCAGTCTTTTAAGGAAAGACAGGTCCCACCTTTTGTTTGTGTAAGAGGTTATTAATATTTAAAATGAGACAAATCTTAGTGACTTTAAGAAAATACTGAGTATGCTGCTGCATGATTAAAACATAGCAGCTAGTTATTTCTGTCATATGGATTGCTGTTGGATGATGGTGATTATAATTCATTACATGTACTGCAGTGCATAGTTTATTCATGTCACCCTGGTTACATTCAAGTTCGGAGAGAGCACACAAAGAAGCCCTTAGATGTTTAAGGCTGCAGAGAATCAGCAAGCAAGTAAAAGAGCAAGATGCATGATGGGAAAATGTCCTGCTGAGTTCAGTTCACAATGTGAATGTTCTTTTCATATATAGGATCTGAAACGGTAATTGACTGTGATGTGATGATCAAAGGGATCTTTATTGATGTTCATTCTATTAAGCGCATTAACCCTTATTCACCATTTTATAATCATCTCCCAATGTTGTGAAAAAATATTTTTTGTGAAATATATTAATATTAGAAGGCATACGATACAAACCATTTTAAGTGATAGAATATTAATTCTGTTTTTGCATTACACTAAATGAATTGTTTATTCGGAATTAGAATAACTGTTTCAAACATTTGTTCTTCTGAACGTGAGCTACAAAGTATAACAGGCTTTTATAAAAAAAAATAGCATACAAAAGCATGTGCATAATAAGTTGTACACAAACAATAGCTCTTCTTCAATAATGTATATGCTTTTTGTCATTGATTTATTACTGTACATACAATATTGGTTGTTTGTAGGAATGCTTATGCTCCATTGGAGATTATGGTAAATTGCTACGTGATCAGTAGACAGTCTCAATAAATCCTGCTGCGCCAATCTAGTGACATAAAGAAAAAGTAACTACTATAATAGGAAAAGGAAGGTTTACTGCATATAATACAATTAAATCCAGCTTTTGGGCTATTACTGTATTTATCCACTAGATGGTGCTGCCTGTCTTTAAAAATAGGTCACCGCGGGTCTTTAGCAGAGGACTCTTCACAAGTCACTGTTCATTTAAGAACAAAGCATGAAAGGGCAACATGGTTCATAACCTTGAACACTTGCTGAATATTTCCTAAGCAATGATGAGGACCCATCAGACAAAACGTCATAAACAGAATGTATGCAAACAACATAAAGATAGAGTATACTGAAAGCAGTTATTTGCAAATGCTCTTAAATTAACGAGTGTAGCAAAAGCATTAATTTGCCTAATTTGAATTCAAGTTGGTACTTAATATCTTCATTGAATTGCAACTGGATAACATCCCTTTTCAGTATGTATGTAAGTGCCATCAAGAGCACGTCTTCATGCAGTTCAGTGGTAAAATGTTGATAGGATAGAAAAGCAGCCTATAATAATATTCAATTACCCTGTAATTTCTATATGCATTAATACATAACAGCGAGGAAACTTGCAGTGAATTCCAATGCTACATGACTCATATATAATGCAGAAATGAAAGAAGAGATTAGCACATAGTCATGATACACACCTAAATAGCTGGTTTACAGTTTAAAAAAATAAAATAAAAAAATGATATATATATTTTGAGGAAGGGGTTATCGCCCTGAAATGTCATAAAATATACTGAGAGTCTGAATTTAAGTCCAGAGAGTGTGAGCTCTCATGGTAATATTGTTATTGAATCCTGTACCCTGGTAATTCGGCCCAGCGTTTATGAGATTATTTCTCGCCTTATGCCTTATATATATATATTTATATACTGTATATATATATATATATATATATATATATATATATATATATATATATAAAGATAAATAGTAAAATAGTCCTCCCTGCACTTAATTAAAGAATGGTATATTCCGCCTTATTGTAACATTTAACATTATTTTAATGTATCCAACAAAACGCCAACATAAATAATTTGGTCTTCTCTACAAGAAGTAAGTACAAATAGTAAAACACTATACAATGTATATGGTTAAGGAAATGCATGTACCGTTATTGAGTGAGATTACAAGTGGAGCTGTATTTAAAGTTCCCGCTTGTGTGCTTACTCCGCTAGAAGTGTAATTGCTGTGCGTGTTGTGTGGCGCTCGTATTACAAGTTGAAAGTAAAAAGTTTTCGATTGTGCACTAACCGAATGCAAAAAGCTGAACCTAGAATATTGATTCGTATTCCTCCATAGAAGTCAATGGAGCAAAAAAAAGTGGAAAAACTCCTAATACAAATTCTCAGGTTCGCTAACCCGTCATGAAAATATGTATAATTCACATTCCAATGTTCTTCACATAGCAGAATATGTTTTATTTATTCATAAATACATATTTCTACATATATCTGAAGGTATTTTGGTACAATATATATCTATACCTATATTTATATATACAGTATCTCACAAAAGTGTGTACACCCCTCACATTTTGTAAATATTTTATTATATCTTTGAAGAAATGACAGTTTGCTACAATGTAAAGTAGTGAGTGTACAGCCTGTATAACAGTGTAAATTTGCTGTCGCCTCAAAATAACTCAACACACAGACCTTTGCGTACAAGTTTACAAGTGTAAGCAATATTTGTAACTGTTTTATTAATAAAACAAATGGGATTTATTTTAGGGATATAATACTCAACATTTACATACATATGCATTTGTTTTAAATATACACATTTTTGCAATACACATATATTAGCAAAAATACTTCTAGTAGATGCTATCACTGTCTCTGCGCAGCTCCATGTTAAGCATTAAGTCTGCTCTTCAGAAAGTTGACCTGGGTTTGTATCATGATAGCGATTATACCAATTGAGTCATTTTAACAAAATACAAGCCACTGACAGCTCCCTAAGCAGACACAATATGTAAAATGCAGATGCACAGAGTATGAGGCCTATGTATCAAAGGTCTTGCGGACCTGATCCGACAGTGCGGATCAGGTCCGCAAAACCTTGCTGAATGCGGAGAGCAATACGCTCTCTGTATTCAGCATTGCACCAGCAGCTCACAAGAGTTGCTGGTGCAACGCCGCCCCCTGCATACTCGCAGCCAATCGGCCGCCAGCAGGGAGGTGTCAATCAACCTGATCGTACTCGATCGGGTTGAATTGTGGCGATTCCTGTTCGCCTGCTCAGAGCAGACGGACAGGGTTATGGAGCAGCTGTCTTTAGACCGCTGCTTCATAACTGCTGTTTCTGGCGAGTCTGAAGACTCGCCAGAAACAAAGGCCCACAAGCTCACAAGCTCCTATATAATAAAAGGCCAAGTGTGTTTGTCCGAAGCTGTCATGCGCAGTCGAGACTGCGCATGAGGACAAACATACCTGGCCTTCCAACTGACCTGGCATCGTGTGGGGGAGTGGGCGTGGCCGGGTGGGTGTGACGTAAGCGTGGTCGGCGGGTGTGGCGTGGGCGGGACCGGGCGTGACGCGGGCGGGGCCAGATGCCGGGGCCGACCGGACTGCCATGAGAGACTGTCAGAGAGCTCTAAAGAGGGGGGATAGAGAGAGGAAGAGAGAGACAGCAAAAGAGAGAGGGGGAGATAGACAGCAAAAGAGAGGGGGAGAGAGACCGCAAAAGAGAGGGGGAAGAGAGACAGCAAAAAGAGAGGAGGGAGAGAGACAGCAAAAGAGAGGGGGGAGAGAGACAGCAAAAGAGAGGGGGGAGAGAGACAGCAAAAGAGAGGGGGAGTGAGCACAAAAGAGAGGGGGGAGAGAGCACAAAAGAGAGGGGGGAAAGAGACAGCAAAAAAGAGGAGGGAGAGAGCACAAAAGAGAGGGGGGAGAGAGCACAAAAGAGAGGGGGGAGAGTGCACAAAAGAGAGGGGAAAGAATGCACAAAAGAGAGGGGGAGAGTGCACAAAAGAGAGGGAGAAGAGAGCGCAAAAGAGAGGGGGGAGAGAGCGCAAAAGAGGGGGGAGAGAGCGCAAAAGAGAGGGGAGAGAGTGCAAAAGAGAGGGGGAAAGAGCGCAAAAGAAAGGGGGAGAGAGCGCATGGGCTTTAGGACTAGTAGATATATATAATAAATAATAGAGAGTGCACTCACCAGGACTTATTAATAACTTTATTCCTTAAATGTAAGGAATAAAGTTATTAATAAGTCCCGGTTAGTGCACACTCTATTATTTATTGTGCATAGTTTCTGTTGCACCCCGGACAGTTCAACTGGAATCTGGAGTGCTTGTCTGTTCTTTTATATATATATATATATATATATATATATATATATATATATATATATGTCTCTGCACTAATAATGAATCAATGTAATCAATTCCAAGTGAATGTGCATCAAAAAAATAATAAGTTTAATAAATGAACAAAACAGAAAAAACAAAAAGAAACATCCTAATTGTAATCCATAAACAAAACACAAATGCAGACAAACAAACACATAAACAAGAGAAAAAACTGGGTGTCCCCAGTAATTAGGCAGCATACAAAATGTTGATGTCAGACCCTAAATCAGAGCCATAAGCCATGGATTTAACAGAATCTCATGCAGTATAACTGAACGCTTGAACCATGGATATAATAAAGTAGAATGCAAGCAATAAGTTGGCAAGCAAGAAAAGGCAGTTCATGCAATTATAGCAGTTCATGCAAATGTAGCAGCGTGGTTTGTAAGCTGACAGTTAGACAAAATGCAATGTTATGCCAAGCGATCATGCGTGTATAGCAATATAATGTTCCATAACGTATTGGTAATGAAAGTTCATGTATAGAATATTGCTCAAATCATGTGGATATACTCAATTCTCCTTGGTGTGTAACAAGAAGGTATGCAAAATACACCGGCACTCCAGGACCAGGGTCCGCCAGTGAATAATGATTGTGTTATTGTAACGCTCTATGAGCGATCTCACCCAATCCATGTGGGGTCACAAGAAGCTTGATACACACTATCAAGGGAAGACATCCAAGTGTGGCAATATATGTTGTGATCAGGGTACAACAGGTAACCAGCTGTCAGTGATTCAACTGAGGCCAAGTTGAAGGGCTGAGCCCGAAACGCGCATTTCCTGCTGGTGTGGATGTGACGTCAGACGCTAATGGAGTCCGATGCAAGCATGCTGGTTTGAATCACTGACAGCTGGTTACCTGTTGTACCCTGATCGCAACATCATATTGCCATGCTTGGATGTCTTCCCTTGATAGTGTGTATCAAGCTTCTTGTGACCCCACATGGATTGGGTGAGATCACAAATAGAGCATTACGATAACACAATCATTATTCACTGGCGGACCCTGGTCCTGGAGTGCCGGTGTATTTTGCATACCTTCTTGTTACACACCGAGGAGAATTGAGTATATCCACATGATTTGAGCAATATTCTATACATGAACTTTCATTACCAATACGTTATGGAACATTATATTGCTATACACGCATGATCGCTTGGCATAACATTGCATTTTGTCTAACTGTCAGCTTACAAACCATGCTGCTACATTTGCATGAACTGCTATAATTGCATGAACTGCCTTTTCTTGCTTGCCAACTTATTGCTTGCATTCTACTTTATTATATCCATGGTTCAAGCGTTCAGTTATACTGCATGAGATTCTGTTAAATCCATGGTATTGGCCTATGGCTCTGATTTAGGGTCTGACATCCACATTTTGTTTGCTGCCTAATTACTGGGGACGCCCAGTTTTTTCTCTTGTTTATATGTTTGTTTGTCTGCATTTGTGTTTTGTTTATGGATTACAATTAGGATGTTTCTTTTTGTTCTTTCTGTTTTGTTCATTTATTAAACTTATTATTTTTTTGATGCACATTCACTTGGAATTGATTACATTGATTGATTATTAGTGCAGAGACATATATATATATATATATATATATATATATATATATATATATATATATATATATATATATATATATATATATATATATATATATATATATATATATATATATATATAAGAACAGACAAGCACTCAAGATTCCAGTTCAACTGTCCGGGGTGTAACAGAAACTATGCACAATAAATAATAGAGTGTGCACTCACCGGGACTTATTAATAACTTTAGACATATATTTGTATTTATACTATTTTGGGGGTATGTAGGTATGAGTGTACCCTAGTCTCGAGCACTTATAAATTCACATTCATTTGACTCATAGATTTCCTAGTATCAGTGCTTATCCTTTTATTGTTTGCTGATATATATATATTTATATATATTTATATATTCTATAATATTAAATGATCCAAGCCAATGAGTCTTATTATTGAATGTAACAAAATTTTTTAATGATTACACATAAATTCAGACACTGTCTGATAATGTATAACAAATAATGGGAGAAGATCAAAGATGCACTCATACAGATCCACACAAAACCCCATCCACCAATCCACACATCTGCAAGCAACATTCATACATAAATATACAAAGAAAGTACGAAAAAAACCAAAAAGTAACTGCACCCCCAGGGCGTCCCCAGGGAATGTAGGACAGCAGCACCTGTCACATAACCTGTGAGAGAGATTTTGGTATGATGGTATCACTTCAAAAAGACATTAAAAAATTATGTTAAAGTGCAGTCCAGATAATTGTAGCATGCAATATCCTATGAAAAACTCGGTATATAAATGGATACTAATAGTGCCAGAAGTCCGTGTTATATAGTCACACAGAAATCCCCATCTTCCATATGGGCAATCCCCACTTCTGATATGCAAACGGCTGTTGATAAGCGAGGTAATCCCCGGCTGCTCATCCAACCTCACACACTAATATAATGAATCTTCACTCACGGTAAATACCTTCCAATAGCTTAAAGCCCAGGTACTTCGTATATGACCCAAACCAGGGGGTTCACTACAAACAGTCACTCTGCTAGTAATCAGTCAGCTGATATGACATATGCATCCCGATACTTAACAGATAACCCAGACCAGGGGGTTCAATTGCGGTACCTTGTTTGTAGCTAGTGAAATTCCTTGCCGTTACCTGAGTCGGCCCGTATTACCGTGAGACTTAGCCAGAATCTTCAGTGTGGCAATGGATGGCAAGCCGAATGTTCAGAGTGTTCCCCTCTCACTTTCTCCATCTGAGAAGCCGTAAACTGTCAGCATGCAGGGTTGCTCAAACAGCACAGGTAGGAACAGGTGTCAGCGTCCACGCTGAATCCGACGCGCTTTTCGGGAACTCCGCCTCTTTGTCAAGGAAATGTGCAGTTGCTAAGTGGAAGGTATCATTTAAACAGATAAAGCTCTGAATGGAGGGCACGAAGATGTTTGCTTATTCAGATTTGGATGCCTCACGAATAGCAACCTTATGTGTAGGTAATAGAGACTTTCTAAATATAGAACCTGAGATCAAGGACCCACCTAGTCTAGAGCAAATGATTAAACAAAAAATTGTTTATGATCTTCACTCTGTCACCTTGGCAGAATACTTTAGACAAAAACGGATCCCTAGGGGCCTGCAAAGTCACTTACACCCCACACTGTTTAGGGACAATACTGAATACTGTGATAAATTTGAAGGCATTTTAAATAAATGTTCATATGACATTATAATTCTCACTATTGAATACATACAGAGGGAATTACCCAGAATGCAACAGGAAACTGACAAGGTAGAATTGTCTATTAAGGAGTTAAAATCAGAAACAGACTTTTTAAGTTATAAGAATACGTTGGATGGAGATTTAAATCTTTTCAAAAAGAGTCTGGAAAGCAAGAAATACAAAAAGTTTCAGAGGGATATAAGTGACTACCAAAAAAATAAAGTATATAGATGGCGCAATCCTGATTTTATCCCCTTCAGGAGATTTAGAAGGGGTACACAACCAAGCAATTTTACAGGTGAATCTTCTTCCGATAGTGACTTTAGTGAGTCTTCTGTCCCTTTTCCCTTAAGAGGATGTGGCACAAGGAACAGAAGAAGAGGCAGAGGAGAGGGGGGAGGAAACACAGGCAATTCAAGAGACAACACATACCAGATCTCAACGAGACAGAACAGAAGGTAAGCATTGATAGCTAAGTAGTAAACATCTCTGATGTTAACATTCCAGATGATAGCTTGCGAGTATTACAGAAGGGATTGTCCTTTGTCCCTACCACCCTCCCCGATTTCTTTGAGATCGAATGTGATCTACATAGATTTTTTAGAAATTTACGCTTAAAAAGTTTCTTTGTGAATAAAGAACAATCTACTCAATTGGAATCATATAGTCCTTTCCAATTTCATACCAAGAACATTAAACCTAAAAGTATGTTTAATCCCCCTCATACTAATGCTTCAGTTGAAGCATACATCACCATGGTCAAAAAGGAATTTGAAAAAATGAGAAGGGGTTTTCATATAAAGGCCAAATTTAATCTGACTAAAAAGGAGAGAGAACTACTTGGGGAAATTCAGAACCACACTGAATTAATCCTGAAGCCAGCCGATAAGGGCGGAGCCCTTGTAATTATGAGTAAAATTAAATACAAGGAAGAAGTTCTAAGACAATTACATGATACAACAAATTATGTTAAAATAGAAGGGGATCCCACTACAAGAATCAAAAGCAAGATTCTAAGGGTAATTGAGGAAGCATTATCCTCTGATTTAATAACTAATAAACAAGCACATTTCTTGACAACAGCTCATCCAATCACACCAGTCTTCTATATATTACCCAAGATACATAAGAAACTACAAGACCCTCCGGGTCGCCCCATTGTGGCAGGTACAGACTCCATTTTCCAACCCATTGCAATTTTTCTTGATCAGTTGATTAGACCCCTATTGGATTACCTTGATTCATACTTACAAGATACAACAGATTTCTTATGCAAGATTGCACCCAAGGTGGTTCCCCCTGACAGTCGGTTGGTAACTATGGACATAGCCAGCCTCTACACCTGGATTCCTCATGATTTAGGGATTGAGAGTGTCTTCTTCTTTCTGGATAAGGATAAGTTATACTCACCCAGTGAAAGGAGATTAATTAAGGATCTCTTTGAGATCATTCTGTATGAAAAATTCTTTCTCTTTGAGGATACATTTTATGTCCAAAAAAGAGGGACGGCTATGGGCTCAAATTTAGCCCCAACTTATGCAAATCTAGTTGTTGGCAAATTTGAAGAAGACTTTGTCTTTAGGGATCAAGGTTTTAAAGATTATGTACAAGGGTGGTATCGCTACATAGACAATATATTCTATATTTGGACAGGAAGTGAGGAGGATTTGGTTGAGTTTGGGCTAAGATTAAATTCTGCACATGGATCTTTGAAATTCACAATGGAATTCAGTAAAACACAAGTAAGTTTCCTGGATACTATGGTATCTATAGTAGATCAACGACTGAGAACGGATCTATATGCCAAGGAAACAGATCGGAATAATACACTATTGTATAACAGTTTTCATCCACCGTCTCTTATCAAAAATCTTCCCCTGGGCCAACTATTACGAACTAAAAGAATTGTAGATGACCCAGAGATGTGTTTGAAAAGATTGAATGAGATGTCAAAAAAATTCTCTGATAGAGGATATCCCATAGAAGTTCTGACATATAATATCCAGAAAGTTATGGGTACAGATAGGCCTAGCCTATTAACAAAAAAGAACCCGACTCCTAAGAAATTCTCGGTTCCCTTTGTCAGCCATTTTGGCTTCCATAGCAGAGGACTGAAGAGGATCATACTTCAACATTGGCACTTACAGAGAGATGACGCTTTAGTGGGCAAGATGTTTGCTGACACTCCACTTTTTTCATTTAGACGTAATAAAAATCTCAGAGATACATTAATTTGTGCCGATTGGGGTCCCACAAAGAAACCGACTGAAATAATCAAGAAAGGTTCATTCTCTTGCATGAATTGTGCCTTGTGCCATTCAATGCAACAAGGTGATCATATCACTCATCCTCTTTCAGGTAAAAGAATACCCATTAAGGTGAGATTCTCCTGTGGTTCTAAGTATGTCATTTATGTGATCAAGTGTCTGTGTGGTCTAGTCTATGTAGGCGAGACCACCCAAACGGCCAGAAACAGGATTCGCCAACATAAAGCAGCCATAGGCAAAGATAATGAGGATGCCCCGGTGGCGCATCATTTTACTCGGTTCTCACATAATAAAAGCCAACTGAGATTCCAAATTGTGGATGGGGTACCCCCCTTACGTAGAGGTGGGGACCGACAAAAATTATTATTTAGGAAAGAAGCTCAGTGGATTAGGAAACTTGACACCATGACACCAAAAGGTCTCAATAGAGATATATCCTGGGGGAACTTCATTTGATATACCCCTTTCATGGAGTTCTTTGAGGGGGATAAAGTTTCCAGTCAGATATCAGAAACCCTTATGCCAACATTAGGTCAGCTTAATGTATAAGAGAGAGATGCCCCTGGTGGGCAGTCACTTGGGTACCTTTTCTACATGTATAAATTAATTTTCGTTTTTCTCAGGTGTTTATCTTGAAAGGTATTTTTGTCTTTGGACTCACAGGGATCCCTCTTAGACTTCAATGATATTTGAGATCCTAGCATCTTTGTGGTGTATTGTGTCAAAATTTAAAAAAAAAAATCCTATAGATTTTTCCTATAGACTTAAGAATTGCTAAACAATAAGTTAGCATAGTGTTGTAAATGAGCAAATGCATACCATGGCTTCATTGAGTGATTAAAAAATGGAGTCCTGTTCATATCTGGGTAACCCTGTGTATGTATAAGCACCATTAGTTGAGCATAGTATATATTAAATATAGAACTTCTTTAAATCTATTTCCTGTAGGTTTCAGTTATATTACCTTGAACAGTGTGGGGTTGTGTGTGCCTTTTGCGTTCAAATTTATTTGTGACTCCAGTCCCGAGCAGTTTATTCTGGGCAGTGATCGATATATTTCTTTCATGCAATTTAATTTTTAAAGTTTATATATATAGTTTCCCTTAGATTGATTGAGGAGTACACCTTACGATTAAAGTGTCAGCTTTGTTCTCTTTTTACACAGAATATTAAAATACGCTATTTGCTTCTCGGATGGAGAAAGCGAGAGGGGAACACTCTGAACATTCGGCTTGCCATCCATTGCCACACTGAAGATTCCGGCTAAGTCTCACGGTAATACGGGCCGACTCAGGTAACGGCAAGGAATTTCACTAGCTACAAACAAGGTACCGCAATTGAACCCCCTGGTCTGGGTTATCTGTTAAGTATCGGGATGCATATGTCATATCAGCTGACTGATTACTAGCGGAGTGACTGTTTGTAGTGAACCCCCTGGTTTGGGTCATATACGAAGTACCTGGGCTTTAAGCTATTGGAAGGTATTTACCGTGAGTGAAGATTCATTATATTAGTGTGTGAGGTTGGATGAGCAGCCGAGGATTACCTCGCTTATCAACAGCCGTTTGCATATCAGAAGTGGGGATTGCCCATATGGAAGATGGGGATTTCTGTGTGACTATATAACACAGACTTCTGGCACTATTAGTATCCATTTATATACCGAGTTTTTCATAGGATATTGCATGCTACAATTATCTGGACTGCACTTTAACATAAGATTATATATCCGGATGCAAGCTTAATGACTTTGTGGCACTATCTTTTCAATTATATTGGATACAAAGTATCAAATTTTTTCCATATTTTTTAATGTCTTTTTGAAGTGATACCATCATACCAATATTTCTCTCACAGGTTATGTGACAGGTGCTGCTGTCCTACACTCCCTGGGGACGCCCTGGGGGTGCAGTTACTTTTTGTTTTTTTTTGTACTTTCTTTGTATATTTATGTATGAATGTTGCTTGCAGATGTGTGGATTGGTGGATGGGGTTTTGTGTGGATCTGTATGAGTGCATCTTTGATCTTCTCCCATTATTTGTTATACATTATCAGACAGTGTCTGAATTTATGTGTAATCATTAAAAATTTTTGTTACATTCAATAAAAAGACTCATTGGCTGGGATCATTAATATTATAGAATTATTGAGTTGTGGACCAGACTCCATCCCGTGCCGGAGCAATTTTGATACTGTTGGGGTTGTGCTGTCACCTTGTTATGATAGTATATTTATATTTTCCTTTAGAGCTGTAGAGACCCCATTAGTGCTGTTACTTCTGAGAGGGTAAACGGGGACAGAAAGAGAGATTGGAGAGAAAAAGTGAAAGTGGAGAAGATAGAGTTAAGAGAGAATGGAGAAAAAAAAGAGTGAAGAGATATGAGAGAGGGGAAAGAAAGAGTGTAAAGAGAAGATATGGCCTGAGAGAGAAAGGAGATGGTAAAAAGAGAAATTGAATAGAGGAGGGAGTGGAGAAAGAGGGTTAAGAGAGAAATGGGAGAATGTATAATCATTAAATAGAAAAAAAAATGGCTTAAAAAAAAGCTTAGTACTTCAAAATTTAAGCACACACACACAAATATATATATATATATATATATATATATATATATATATATATATATATATATATATACAGTTTTATATATATATATATATATATATATATATATATATATGTCCCTCATTTGCAAGAAGGCACTCACTGGTCTTTAGAGAAAACTATTTTTTAATTCATATCAAAAAGCAAATACATCCATATCGTTTCGATGTCGTTATGACATCTTTATCAAATATTCTGCCAGTATCAATATCCTAGAACAATCATGTCCCCAAAGTAGAAAAAATCAACATGATTGTTCTAGGATATTGATACTGGCAGAATATTTGATAAAGATGTCATAACGACATCGAAATGATATGGATGTATTTGCTTTTTGATATGAATTAAAAAATTGTTTTCTCTAAAGACCAGTGAGTGCCTTCTTGCAAACGAGGGACCTACATTATTTCTTTTGAAGTGCACCCTGGCAGTTGTGGTAATGTAAGACTGTGCTTATCTCTTTTTGGAGGACATTTATATATATATATATATATATATATATATATATATATATATATATATATATTCATACAGAGAGAAGCGCACTCACAGGAACGAACAACTAGCTCAATACCATTTTTAGCATGTTCTATGGCGATTTACCACCCAGGTGCAGCTTCATTTAGCCCAGTAATGCTTTTCACAGAGTAGAACTTTCCTGTAGTATATCAGTCTGATCCCGCCTATTACTGGCAGTCCAGCACCGAAATACCAGACAATACCTCTCTGAATAGAGCAGGAATCAGGGCAGATTTCTATTAATGAGATACGTTATTATTTGCTACTGTTAAAATGGTGGTGGGAATGGAATATATATAGATTTATAACATAGAAGTTGTGGTGCAGAATTTAAGATCACTGGCACAGTGCACCTCTTCCCCCACTATCACTTGTATAGAGGGTCTGACACTGCAAATAAATATAAATAAATATATAAACCTGTGTAAAGAGTCATACAATACTCCCAGCTGCTTTCCCCAATGTCTGGGAGACACATACACACACACTACATGGAGGAGGGGTGTGACCTCATGCAACATTTTCTGCCTTCCAGGAAGCTCACTCCCCATCACTGTACAATGCATGCTAGGAATTACAGTCCATAATTGCAGAATCACAATACTGAAAGTGAAATAGTGAGCTACAAATTGCAGAATGCCATGTAACTCCCAGAATACTGTGCTTCTTCCTCTAAAATTGAGCTACATTCAGGGAGATTAAAAGTAAAAAAAGGATATGCAATTGTCTTTTTTCCTCCTGCAACCCCCCCCCCACCATGTGGAATCCCATTCCTGTGTAATAAAGTAAAATATATTGCTGAAAAATCATTGAGTTCACATCTAAAATTAAGATCTGTATATTACTAAATAATACTCATTTATCACAATTCTAACATTTGCTACTCTATACTCTTATGTCTGTCATACATTTCCTGTAGCAGCCAAAATAGTCCATTTTTACTGTCAGGATAATTAATTTATTTTCATAAACATAAACTTGCTTTAAAAAAAAATAAAAAAAAAATAAATAAATATATATATATATATATATATATATATATATATATGAGAAAAAAGTTTAAAGGGCTTTAAATAGTATATATGGTTATACAACAATGTTAACACAGCAAGTGCTAGATAACAAGGGGAGCACAATTTTAATGTGCGCCTGTAAAGGGGCAAATTTTCCTGTTTACAGGAGCACGTTATATAACGATTACAAGTGGATGGCTAATGCTCCCACAAGCTTGTGGTTTCATTTTGCGCTAAGCTCTGGTTAATGATAAAAAATTGCCCCATTTGCCATCCAAATAAAGTGGACAGTTCTTTAAAATAAATAAAAAATATGAGCATTTTTTTTTAAAAATAAAAAAACTGCACAAAGCAGTTATACGGGGTTAAAGTGAGGGGATGTGGGGTGTTGAAAAAAAAAAACAGCACTGAAAGTGCTTTTACATAGAGGTGAATAGGGACTATTTTCTAACTCTAAATATATATGTATATGCTTATATACATACAGTATATATTTATGTGTTAATATGTGTATAAATACATAGAAACACATGAATATATATATGTATATATTCATATACATATATATCTTTATTTTGCCTAATGCTGGGCGAATAAAGTGTTTTTTCCGTGTCTCGCGGCATGAAAACGAGGCTCCCATTGGAACCTAAGGATGCTCGCTCTAGTGAGTGCAAGGCTTCCAGACAATGGGAATGCGAGGTTGTGTTTGCATTGCGCCTGACTTGTAATACCAGCACGCAATATTCCAATCCACTCAGAATCTAGGCCTAAGTTGGTGACAAACCACAAATGTTATGTTAAAATATGAAATATTCACAAAAAAGCATTATGACCAATTAATACAGTAGATTTGCATAACTAACAAATGCATGATAAAAATACAATGCAAAAAGCACTTAGTCTGAACTTTAAATGAGTAGTAGATTTTTTTCAGACACATTTTAAAGTTCTCTCTATCTCCACTTCCCCTGTACCATGTGACAGCCATCAGCCAATCACAAATGAATATATGCATATTCTGTGTTTTTACACATGCTCAGTATGACCTGATAACTCAAAAATTGCAAATATAAAAAGACTGAGCACATTTTGTTAATGGAAGTAAAGTGACATCCAAAAAGTGTGTACATCATCAGTGGTAGGCTTATGTATGAAAGAAGCTCCTTTCCAGCTCTATTCTGCTATAAAATCAGTAAAAAGTATGGTCTGAAAAGTGAAGTCCATTATGCTACTTTTCTTTGAATCATGTTTTTTTAGATAATATTATGTGTTTGCTTTATCAACATTGTTTTCCCAGCATTGAATGATGTGATCTGGCAATTCACATTAATAAACTGGACAAAATGACCTAACATCGATTTTCCCATAGACATCAATGGGGAGAGTAACACCTGCAAATAAGCAGCGTAAAGCTCCGTAACGCAGCCCCATTGATTTCTATGGGGAAGCTAAAGTTATGTTTACACCTAACACCCTAACATGAACCCCGAGTCTAAACACCCCTAATCTTACACTTATTAACCCCTAATCTGCCGCCCCCGACATCGCCGACACCTACATTATATTTATTAACCCCTAATCTGCCGCTCCCGACATCACCGTCACCTACATTATACTTATTAACCCCTAATCTGCTGCCCCCAACATCGCCGACACCTACATTATATTTATTAACCCCTAATCTCCCGCCCCCAATGTTGCCGCAACCTACCTACACTTATTAACCCATAATCTGCCACCCCCAATGTCGCAGACACTATAATAAACATATTAACCCCTAAACCGCCATACTCCCGCATTGCAAACACTAGTTAATTATTATTAACCCATAATCTGCTGCCCCTAACATCGCCGCCACCTACCTACATTTAATTAGTCCTAATCTGCTGCCCCAACGTATACTAAATTTATTAACCCCTAAACCTAAGTCTAACCCTAACACCCACTAACTTAAATATAATTAAATAATTAATTAAAATAAATCTAAAGATAAATTACTATCATTACCTAAATTATTCCTATTTAAAACTACTTACCTATAAAATAAACCCTAAGCTAGCTACACTATAACTAATAGTTACATTGTAGCTAGCTTAGGGTTTATTTTTATTTTACAGGCAAGTTTGTATTTATTTTAACTAGGTAGAATAGTTAGTAAATAGTTATTAACTATTTACTAACTACCTAGCTAAAATAAATACAAATTTACCTGTAAAATAAAACCTAACCTGAGTTACACTAACACCTAACATTACACAACAATTAAATTAAATTACCTAAATTACAAAAACAAACACTAAATTACAAAAATAAAAAACAATTTATCATATATTTAAACTAATTACATCTAATCCAATAGCCCTATCAAAATAAAAAAAAGCCCCCCCCAAAATAAAAAAAAAACCCTAGCCTAAACTAAACTACCAATAGCCCTTAAAATGGCCTTTTGCGGGGCAATGCCCAAAAGAAATCAGCTCTTTTACCTTTTAAAAAAAATACAAACAACCCCCCCAACAGTAAAACCCACCACCCACACAACTAACCCCCACAAATAAAATCCTAACTAAAAAAAACCTAAGTTCCCCATTGCCCTGTGTCACGCTCGGCCACTGGGAAGCTCCAGCTGTCCTCTCTGTCTGCTTGATTGACAGGTAGTCTGAGCCGCCCCTTCCTGATGATGTCACTACCAGGCTTTTTATTCCGGGCTTCCTGTTTCTTCAGTGCCCGTTTGTTTGTTACTCTTTGTGGCTCCTGTGAGGACTTCGCTGTGGAATCTCTCTAACTGCCAAACTCTGCAAAGACTGTCTATCCTGGGTTAACCCTCTAACTTCCTGATAACCTGTTTCCGAACATTGCAAGTACTATTTATTCTGTGAATCTCTCAATCTGCTTGTTTACCTGTTGCCAAAACTCTGCAAATACTGTTTACTCAGTGTAAAGCTTCAAACTGCTTGATATCCTGTTGCCAAACATTGCAAAGACTGTTTATTCTGTGAAACTCTCAAACTGCATGTTTACCTGTTGCCAAAACTCTGCAAATACTGTTAATTCAGTGTAAACCTTCAAACTGCTTGATATCCTGTTGCCAAACATTGCAAAGACTGTCTATTCTGTGAAACTCTCAAACTGCATGACAACCTGTTGCCAATCCCTGCAAGTACTGATTAATCTGTATTAACAGTAATCTGATTCTCCCGCCCCTCTCCTCTCTCTCCCCCTCCCCCCTCTTTCTCCCCCCCTCCCCTCTCTCTCTCCCCCTCCCCTCTCTCTCCCCCCTCACCTCTCTCTCCCTCTCCCCTCTCTCTCCCCTTCCCCTCTCTCTCTCCTCCCTCTCTCTCTCCCCCTCCCCTCTCTCTCTCCCCCTCTCCTCTCTCACTCCCCCCTCTCCTCTCTCTCTCCCCCTCCCCTCTCTCTCTCCCCCCTCTCCTCTCCCCCCTCTCCTCTCTCCCCCCTCTCCTCTCTCTCCCCCTCTCCTCTCTCCCCCCTCTCCTCTATCTCCCCCCTCCCCTTTCTCTCCCCCTCTGCTCTCTCTCCCCCCTCTGCTCTCTCTCCCTCCTCTCCTCTCTCCCCCTCTCCTCTCTCTCCCCCCTCTCCTCTCTCTCCCCTTCCCCTCTCTCTCTCTCTCCCCCTCTCTCTCTCCCCCTCCCCCTCTCTCTCTCTCCCCCTCCCCCCTCTCTCTCACCCCCCTCCCCTCTCTCTCTCTCCCCCTCCCCTCTCTCTCTCCCCCCTCTCCTCTCTCTCCCCCTCTCCTCTCTCTCCCCCTCTCCTCTCTCTCCCCCTCTCCTCTCTCTCCCCCTCTCCTCTCTCTCCCCCCCTCTCCTCTCTCTCCCTCCCTCCTCTCTCTCCCCCCTCTCCTTATCCCCCCTCTCCTCTCTCTCCCCCCTCTCCTCTCTCTCCCCCCTCCTCTCTCTCCCCCCTCTCCTCTCTCTCCCCCCTCTCCCCCCTCTCATCTCTCTCCCCCCCTCCTCTCTCTCCCCCCTCTCCCCTCTCCCCCTCCCCTCTCTCTCTTTCTCTCTCTCGCTCCCCTCTCCTCTCTCTCTCCCCCCTCTCCTCTCTCTCTCTCCCCCTCCCCTCTCTCTCTCTTTCTCTCTCTCGCTCCCCTCTCCTCTCTCTCTCCCCCCTCTCCTCTCTCTCTCTCCCCCCTCCCCTCTCTCTCTTCCCCCTCTACTCTCTCCACCCTCTCCTCTCTCTCCCCCCTCTCCTCTCTCTCTCCCCCTCTCCTCTCTCTCCCCCTCTCCTCTCTCTACCCCCTCTCCTCTCTCTCCCCCTCTCCTCTCTCTCCTCCCTCTCTCTTCTCTCTCCCTCCTCTCCTCTCTCTCCCCCTCTCCTCTCTCCCCCCTCCTCTCTCTCCTCCCTCTCTCCTCTCTCTCCCCCCTCTCCTCTCTCTCCCCCCTCTCCTCTCTCTCCCCTTCCCCCCCTCTCTCTCTCTCCCCCTCTCCTCTCTCTCCCCCTCCCCCCTCTCTCTCTCTCTCTCTCTCTATCCCCTCTCTCTCTTCCCCCTCTCCTCTCTCTATCACCCCTCTCCTCTCTCTCCCCTTTCTCTCTCCCCCTCTCCTCTCTCTCTCCCCACTCTCCTCTCTATCCCCCTCTCCTCTCTCTCCCCCTCTCCTCTCTCTTACCCCTCTCCTCTCTCTCTCCCCTCTCTCTCTCTCACCCTCCCTCTCTCTCTCCCCCTCCCTCTCTCTCTCCCCCCTCTCCTCTCTCTTCCCCCTCTCCTCTCCCCCCTCTCCTCTCTCTTTCCCCCTCTCCTCTCTCTCTCCCCCCTCTCCTCTCTCTCTCCCCCCTCTCCTCTCTCTCTCCCCCCTCTCCTCTCTCCTCCCCTCTCTTCTCTCTCCCCCCTCTCCTCTCTCTCTCCCCCCTCTCCTCTCTCTCCCCCCTCTCCTCTCTCTCCCCCTCTCTTCTCTCTCCCCCCTCTCTTCTCTCTCCCCCCTCTCCTCTCTCTCTCCCCCCCTCTCCTCTCTCTCCCCCCTCTCCTCTCTCTCTCCCCCCCTCTCTCCTCTCTCTCTCTCCCTCCTCTCCTTTTTCTCTCTCTCTCTCTCTCCCCCTCTCCTCTCTCTCTCCCCTCTCCTCTCTCTATCCCCCCTCTCCTCTCTCTGCCCCCTCTCCTCTCTCTGCCCCCTCTCCTCTCTCTGCCCCCTCTCCTCTCTTTCTCCCCCCCTCTCCTCTCTTTCTCCCCCCTCTCCTCTCTCTCCTCTCTCTCCTCCCTCTCCTCTCTCTCTCTCTCTCTCCCCCTCTCCTCTCTCTCTCCCCCTCTCCTCTCTCTCTTCACCCCTCCTCTCTCTCTACCCCCCTCTCCTCTCTCTCTACCCCCTCTCCTCTCTCTCTACCCCCTCTCCTCTCTCTCTCCCCCCTCTCCTCTCTCCCCCCCCTCCTCTCTCTCTCCCCCTCTCCTCTCTCTCTCCCCCTCTCCTCCCTCCCCCTCTCCTCTCTCCCCTCCTCTCTCTCTCTATCTCTCCCCCCTCTCTATCTCTCTCCCCTCTCTATCTTGCGATCGCGCCCGGCCACGCCCATTCACACATGACCACGCCCCCTTCATGGCCATTCATGCCTGACCATGCCCCCTTCACGATGGCCATGCCCTTACTCATGCCTGGCCACGCCCACTTCTGCCGCAGATCAGCTAGGGAGTAGGACTCAAAGGCCAGGTGTGTTTGTCCTTGTGCTGTCTCTACTGCTCATGACAGCTTCGGACAAACACACTTGGCCTTTTATATTATAGGATTATTTGGTGGGTTTACTGGCCCTTTAACTGAATAAAACAAAAAAGTATTAAAGGGACACTGAACCCAAATTTTTTCTTTCGTGATTCAGATAGAGCATGCAATTTTAAGCAACTTTCTAATTTACTCCTATTATCAATGTTTCTTCGTTCACTTGCTATCTTTATATAAAAAATAAGGCATCTATGCTTTTTTCTTGATTCAGAACTCTGGACAGCAGTTTTTTATTTGTGGATAAATGTATCCACCAATCAGCAAGGACAACCTAGGTTGTTCACCAAAAATTGGCCGGCATCTAAACTTACATTCTTGCATTTCAAATAAAGATACCAAGAGAATAAAGAACATTTGATAAAAGGAGTAAATTAGAAAGTTGCTTAAAATTTCATGCTCTATCTGAATCACAAAAGAAAAAATTTGGGTTCAGTGTCCCTTTAATTCTCGCCAAATAACTTCTTGCAGCATATTAAGACATAATTTTGTTTAAATACTATGCTTATTAAGATGAAGAGTGAAAACTAATTAGAGACAGCTAATTATAAAACTGTGATTGCTCTTTAAAATCTGATGAAGCAGCTCAAATACAGCAAACAGAAAGCCATTTATGATACAGGTTAATTTTAGGGCTCTATTTAACATAAGCTTTTATTTCAGTGTTCAGCATCAATAGATTTCTGTCTTTATTGTATAATTCTTTTGATGTAGTATTAGGGATGACAATGACAAACTGACCTCACTTGGTAAGACAAAGAAGTACTGTTGTAGTCGTGTTAGCTAGAAAATAATCTAATGTCAAAAAAATGCAACCCACAACTCTCTTTCCATATAACTTCCTAACTTGACCACTGGAAAAAAGAAAGCACTAAAGCTCACGCCCGTGAAGTTGTGGCTGACACTGCCCTAATTGCAAGTTAATAGATAATAACCATGTGATCAGGGGGCAGTCAGAAGAGGCTTAGATACAAGGTAATCACAGTGGTAAAAAGTATATTAATATAACAATGGGCAAGCTTACAAGTCGCACAGCAAGAAGTTGAGAAATAACTTATTTTGCGTGCGTTAAGCCGCGTAATGCAAACTACGAAATCGCGTGCGCGTTCACGTATTTCCCATAGAAAGCAATGGTGAATACAAATAAACCTCCCCCCACAAAAACCATAATCTATTACGCAAAGCCCATGACATATTCTCCTAGAAAAGTGTACATGAAAATGCAAATATTTCATATTGCGAAAATGTTTTCGGAATGGAATATGTTCTATTTAATTATAAATAAATATTTCTCTATATATGTGATGATTTTTGGACTAATATGTCTATTTATTGCGAGATATGTATATGAATATAAATATATATATGTCTAGATATCTCGAGATCTATATGCCAAAATCTCTTTGAAAATAAATCTAAGATATTGTTTAATCTGCATAAGATTGTAATGTGAAATATTTTGATTATCTCCATAGTTAAACATATCTCTATACATATAAATCCATGTTTCTCTTTGTATGTTTATATAAGTCAATGTAAAATCCCTGCGTCTGTTTTTTTCCCTCTAACACCCGAGATCTCGTATCTTTGATCCCTTATAACTTATTTGTGCAATATTTTTTTTTTAATAATTTTTATTAGTCAGTATTAATATGAGTGTAACTGTACTTTGTAAAGTATTTTTGAAGTGTTTCGGGAAACTTTTTTGTTGCCCAAAGCTGTTAACTACTGCTCTTTGAGCGCGAAAAGGATTGTTGCGTAAAAGCAAATGTGTGCGTGTTACACGCTACTTGTAATCTTACCCAATGTTGGTTGTGCAAAACTGGGGAATGGGTAATAAAGGGATTATCTATCTTTTAAAACAATACCAATCTTGGAGTTGATTGTCCCTTTAACACTTTAACATATATATATATATATATATATATATATATATATATATATATATATATATATATAGTATATATATATACAGTATATATATATGTGTGTGTGTTCATGTGTATTTATATGTGTATATATGTGTTTACAGACATATATTAACATATAAACACATAAACACATAAATACATATGTATGGAGCCCTTTGCCGTTAAGTAGAAGAAAACATCTAAAAGCATATTTAGGCAATATTCATATTTAATAAAGGTTTTAACTATGTATTTACTGTAAATATTTCACATTCCAATATTCTGCTCATAGCAGAATATGTTCTATGTATTTCTAAATAGATATCCCTACATATATATCTGTATATATGTTTACCTATATATAATCCTAAATACATATAGGTATAGATATATATTGTACCAAAATACCATTAGATTTATGTAGAAATATTTATTTATGAATAAAAAGAACATATTCTGTTATGTTAAGAACATTGGAATGTGAAATATTCATATTTTAATGTCTGGTTAGTGCACATGAGAATATGCAATCGTGTTTGCGCGAGAGTGGGGACTTTTTTCTCTCCATTGACTTCTATGGGGAATATATGAAGGCGCACAAGATATTTAGGTGGCCAGCAACAAAGTTGCAGGACAACCTATTGTTATTGTTCGGATTATTATTATTATTATTATTATTCTTTTTATTCCGCCAAGCTTTGTATTCAATTGCCCATAACTGCTTAACTGTTCTTGCAAAGCTCTTAAAATCAGGTATGCTGGTACAGCCTATTGCTGTGCTACATCTCATGCAAAATTGAACTCATGGGTCACATGCTCTTGCAGCCATATTGCTTTTGGCGACAAATTTCGACAAACGCTTAAAAATCTTTAGCTCTGGAACTGCTTATGTTACAACTTTGAAACTCGCTGTGCTTAGTGCTACCTGAAATTACTATTGCTCAAGAGAAGTGCCTTGGTCACATGATGTGGCAGCCATCTTGCATTTTGCAAAAATATTCAAATATCTTCTTCTCCTAAACTACTTAGTGCAATGACGCGCAATTTTGCACATATGCTCCTTGCAAGGTCCTCTACCAAGTTTGTTCAAACTGCGATTTTTCCATAATCAACATGGCTGCTGTGAGACATTAACCTTTTTATCGCCATTTAATTGCGTAATTTTGCACTTTATACATTAGTTTTACAATATTTAACAATATTACAGTGTAATAGACACATGATTACACATAGTCATAACCCTTAAAGACAATATTGCAGTTAAAATTCGCATTGCGCAATCGCCTTCGTGAAATAAAACATTTGCAAATTTTCATGAAACTTCTGCAAATTGTAGAGGTCTATAGTGAGCATTAGTATGTGCAATTTGAAAGCCATACATTGCATAGCTTGGCGGCCATTTTGTTTCGTATGCGCCATTTTTAAAAATTATAAAAATCTTCTTCTCCGAAACCGCTTATGGGACAGACTTGAAATTTTGTTTATAGAGTTATCTTATGACTAACATTCAGATTTGTTCAAGAGAAGTTGATACGTCATGTGGTTTGGCAGCCATTTTGAATTGTTCAAAATTGCTTAACGATATATTAAAATTAATAATAAAACAAAAACCGTTTTACAAAAATGCTTTATTTTTGCCATGTTTATTGACATCTATAGTGAGCACTATTGTGCGTAATATTTAGGCTGTATATCTTACGATCGGGCAGCCATCTTGGTTTACGCAAAAATTTCGAAAGTCTATTTTCTCTGCAACCGCTTATGTAAGATCTGTGAAATTTGCTGTACAGTCTTATATTGTTACCTAGATTCATAATTGCACATTAAGAGAGAATCAGTCACATGATGCGGCAGCAATATCGGTTTTATGTTTATCGTAATTATTTGTAATTCAATACTTCCTCTTTTGAGTCAATTGCTCACAAAACACAAATTACTTATGCTAAACTCTTGAAATCAGGTTTGCTGGTACAGCCTATTGCTATGCTACATCTCATGCAATATTGAACTCATAGGTCATAAGGTTACGCAGCCATATTGTTTTTTGCGACAAATTTTGAGAACTGCTTAATAATCTTTAGCTCTGGAACTGCTTATGTTGCAACTTTGAAACTTGCTGAGCTTAGTGATGCTATAACCTAGATTTTCCATTGCTCAACAGAAGTGACTTGGTCACATGATGTAGCAACCATCTTGCATTTTGCGAAAATCTTTAAACATCTTCTTCTCTTAAACCGCTTAGTGCAATAAAGAGCAATTCTGCACGTATGCTCCTTGCAAGGTCCTCTACCAAGATTGTTAAAATTTGCGATTTTTCCATAATCAACATGGCTGCTGTGAGACATTAACCTTTTTATCGCCATTTAATTGCGTAATTTTGCACTTTATACATTAGTTTTACAATGTTTAACAATATTACAGTGTAATAGACACATGATTACACATAGTCATAACCCTTAAAGACAATATTGCAGTTAAAATTCGCATTGCGCACTCGCCTTCGTGAAATAAAACATTTGCAAATTTTCATGAAACTTCTGCAAATTGTAGAGGTTTATTATTGTAGAGGTGAGCATTAGTATGTGCAATTTGAAAGCCATACATTGCATAGCTTGGTGGCCATTTTGTTTCGTATGCACCATTTTTACAAACTATAAAAATCTTCTTCTCCGAAACCGCTTATGGGACAGACTTGAAATTTTGTTTATAGAGTTATCTTATGACTAACATTCAGATTTGTTCAAGAGAAGTTGATATGTCATGTGGTTTGGCAGCCATTTTGAATTGTTCAAAAACGCTTAACGATATTTTTAAATTATTAATAACAACCGTTTTACAAAAATGCTTTATTTTTGCCATGTGTATTGACATCTATATTGAGAACTATTGTGCATAATATGGAGGCTTTATATTATATGATCTGGCAGCCATTTTGTTTTACGCGAAAATTTCGATAATCTATTTTCTCTGCAACCACTTATGTTAGAACTGTGAAACTTGCTGTATAACCTTATATTGTGACCTAGATACACAGTTGTTCATGTTGATGGAATTAGTTACAAGCTGTGGCAGCCATATTGATTTACGCGAAAATTTTGAAAATGTGATTTCTTTGCAACCGCTTATGTTAAATCTTTGAAATGTGCTGTATAGCTATATATTGTGACTTAGCAGCTTGTATGCCATTGCAAAGTCGATGCGCATGGCCACCTCTATCGCTGCTTGCAGCTATATTCTAACTTTGGATTTTTGTGCTAGTCTGGTAACCACTAGAGGGAAAACAGTTTATTTTCTACTCGTAATACGAGTGCAAACCGTTAATCACAAAAATATTACTTCTAGCACAATTAACGCTCAAGCAAGAACGTTTATTTGTGCTTTGCTCATAATTTAGCCCTTTGTAGACTGAAAACAACAGCAAAATGAAGGTGCTTTAGTCCAATTTATTTAAAATAGTTCCAGCAATACCCAACACATAGTAATATGGTTCCATGTAGTAAAATGGTCTTCCTCAGAGTTTGTATTTGGGCTGAGAGCTGTGAAATGGGGGTTGAATAATTTTGTATACCCATATACACACACATAAATACACATGTATCTATACATATACACACTTTTGAGGCCCTCCCAGTCAAATACCTAATCTATTGCTAGCATTAAATCTTCTGGTGGCTGTTGTTACCACTTCATACCTTATTAGTTCTTGTATTAAGTCTCCACACGCATATCAAGATGAGCTGGTCAGAAAAGGCCTCTGGTAAATTCTGATATTTTTAGGAGCTAGCAGTAAGCATAGAGTTAAACACATTCTAAGCCCTGTATCTGCTTGTCTTGTGATGTTCACTAGATATGCCAACCCTTGATAGTGTGAGGAACTTGTATCTTATTCCAGAGGGACAGCCACATCCTTCTGAGCAAGGGTTGATGAAAAATGAAAAGGTCTCTCCCTTTTGCTGAGATTTGGTAGAGGACAGATAGCACCCTTTCTTATATATAGTCTGAGTTTAGTGCAGGTCCTGGGAGCTGAACACACTAAGGAGTAGATTTATCATACCCGGGCGGACATGATTCACTATATGACGCTAAATGTCGGCATTCAGCATTGCACAAGCAGTTCTGGTGAACTGCTTGTGCAATGCTGCCCCCTGCAGATTAGAAGGGGTGTCAATAAACCCGATCGTATTTGATCATGCGGATTGATGTCCGCAGCCTCAGAGGCAGTGGACGAGTTAAGGAGCAGTGGTCTTAAAACCGCTGCTTCTTAATTCCTGAATACAGGTACATTAGGCACCATTCGGGGCATGTTAAATCGGCCCCCATGCCTCTTGTTAGCGCCTCCAGGGCTCTGGCAAGAAGAGGATAGGGTTAGCACGCAAAATTAGTTGTAATTTTTTTCAGTGCAAGGAACGAATATTCGGGGGAAACAAACTTCCTCGAATATTTGTTTGCAGCGAGAATGTCTTCCTTGCACATTCCTAGTTAAAATATTTAGAGCTAGATTACAAGTGGAGTGCTAAATTATAGTGCGCCTGCAAATGGGCAAATTTTCCCGTTGCAGGTATACGATAAATAACCAGCCATTACAATTGGCTGGTTATTGCCACCACAAGCTTGGGGTAGCAATTAGCACTCAGAAAATTAAACAGAGATTAGATATCTGGTTAATTTTCTAAAAGTCCTCCAAATGCCCTCAAAATAGAGGGCATTGTAGTTTTTGGCGGGTGTGGGGTTTACATTGCGGCCTATGGGAACTGTGTGTTCCCAGTAAATACATATATGTATATGCTTATATACCTATATATTTATGTGTTAATATGTGTATATACACATATTAACACATACATATTTGTATATAAGCATATACATATAAATTTAAAAATACTAAAGACCGCTGTTCCATAACTTGTCTGCCTGCTCTGAGGCTGTGAACATAAATCCGCACGATCCTTTATGACGGGGATGATTGACACCCCTTGCTAGCGGCCGATTAGCCACAAATCTGCAGGCGGTGGCATTGCACAAGCAGTTCCCAAGAACTGCTTGTGCAAACACACACACAAACACAAAGAAAGATTGAGGTCCGTTCGCACTTTAATAAATCGGCCCCAATGTCCCTTTAAGACTAAATAATAAACATACCATAAGAATTATTACAAAAAGTTTTAAAGGCAAGAACAAGAATTCAAGGGTATCTGATATAAGGATAAGACTATACGAATTGCTCAAGCCATGCTTAATAAGTAAATAATATAATTGATTGACTAGCTAGGCCTATTGATTCTTGTCTGTGTAAAAAATCATTGAAAGCAACTATGCATATAGCAAGTACTTCCAGTTAATAGTGGTAATTATTTAAATCCTAAAGTTTTATCTACATAATAGTTAAGAAAAAGAAATGCTCTGGTTTTACATTTCCATACCTTTTAACACAAAATTCAAAGGAAAAAATATGATGATTTCTTTTTACAAAGGACAAAAATATTGTTCATATATCCTAAGGCACATTGGCATGCAAATATGCTTGAAAAATAGATTATAGAAGTGTTAATTCATGTGACAAGAATTCATATAGGAATAATTAATTAATCTAACAGTGACTATATTTACAGACATACCACATTATTTAAAAAAAAAAAAAGAAGTTTTATAAAATAAAATAATTTAGCAAAATGAAAAATATGAATATTAGCTGATTTTTGGCTAGATGAAAGGGCACGCTAATGATTGCAATACGCACGATCGTAACCACTCTAAATAGCATGCATATTACAAGTAAACAGTTGCGGTCAAGCGCAAACAAAATTTTTGCTCAACGGGTTAGTAAAAAAAGCAAACTTATGTCACTATTCCCCCTTCCATCCTGTGCAGCTGCCATAGAATGGTGGGAGGACGTGACATAAGATCACGTCCTCCCAGTGCTGCAGTGGAAAAAGGGAAGAAAGAACAACTCAGCACACAATTCCCTGCTTTCCTCCACCCAACCTATCGCGCAGGCGGCGCCTGCTTGGAGTGTGTACACTGTGTGATTGCACAGGTCGCACACCCCTAAAGACGGCCATGATTCTTTGACCCTCTTGAGCATGTGTGCAACCTTAGGTAGGTCGCTGAAACACTTTATGGCAGGAAATAGTACTGCCATCTAGTGCAAATAGATAACATTCTTGCAAAACTGCTGATATATATATATATATATATATATATTTGTAATACCAAACAAAACAGCAACAGACCAGGATTTGCATCAAAAAGAAAGGTCAAATTTATTGACGTTTCGGGAATATATTTCCCCTTCTTCAGAACAAAAATTACACACAAGTGCAGTGCTTAAGTAGTGTACAAACATATAACAGTACCTCCGACTTCCTGTAATGAAAACCGCCAAAAAATACATAATTTCCGGTGTTCACAAGTGTATATACCTCATTGAACGCGAAGTACTTGTCTTGTACTTCCGGGTTTATACATGCAGCTCATATGGCGTAATTGTCTATGATAAATATAATATACATACAACATAAACTGGTTATAGTCCCTAGGTAACACCATTCTAGTGTGTAAATCACAGGAAAATTAAATAAAACTTGTCATATAACTACAAGTGGTGACTGAGACATTTTCAGGTAAATTAACATAGCATGGCGTAATCGCCTATAGAAAATGCAACATAAATACAACATATACTTGGTATAGTCCATAGACAACTTAGTCTTAGTGTGTAAGTCACAGCGAAATCAACTACAGCTTATCATATAGCTACAGATAGTGATCGAAACATTCAAACATTCAAATTGCGACCCTTCCGGTTTTAAGAATACCAGAACTTCACAGTACCGTGCGATATCCGGCAGAGAGCTTAGCAATTGCAAAAGCAAATAAACAGTTAAAGTACATATAGAACCTCTTATCAGGTGAGTTAACATAATACCTCAATCTTTCATATTGAGTAGAACTACCGGAATAGTGTAGTCAACTTGGCATGGACATAGTGTAGTGACATAAATATTTAAGTGACAATTTGTGAAATATCACACATGCATATAGAGACAATCATAAAACAAACAGCAAACAAATACAGTTCAATAACATAAATGGATAAACGACTAAACGCTTAATAGATCAAAGTAACACAAAATATATATCAAATGCTCATCTTGTATAGACCTCAAGGCATGGGATCACAATAAAGATAATAAAGGAACATCATGGTATAACGTCCCTTTGGTTATAACAGGAGATCAATGTGTGTTATATGGAAAAATAATGAAAGCCTGCATCCTGGTCTAGGGGTCAATCATGTGAACGTGCAGACCCAATCAGTCCGCTGGCGCAAATTAGAATGCCACTGACATAAATCAGGGGCACACCTCCAATCCATAGACAGAAGGGAACCCACGTCCTGTCCCCATCCACAACCATGCTAACTCCTTTGTATATATGTATATATATATATATATATATATATATATACACAACATCATTAGAACTCCTTATGTTAAAGAGCCAAAATGAGACATAGAATTAAGTCCCATAGGGTGGATAGTGTCCAGTATAAACATCCACTCTGCTTCCCTTTTGAGTGGCAGTTTATTCCTGTCTCCACCATGTGTAGGTTTAGGAATGTGGTTAATAAGGATCACCCTTACTGCAGAGACTGGATGTTTAGCCTCCATCCAATGACACACCACTGGTTGTTCTAATTCTGCCTTCTTGATTGCTTGCCCTATGGCCATCTGATGGTTTGCCATTCGCTTGTGAATGGTGCCCTGGGTTTTTCCTATATAATGCATGCCACATGGGCATATTAGCATATAAACCACATGTGTGGTGGTGCATGTTATGAAGTTATTAATAGTATATATTTGACTGTTTTGAGGATGGTTTAATTTTTTTGTTGCAATCAACCCATTACATATTGTGGAATTCGGACATATGTAGCACCCTCTTCATGACCCCCATGGGTCCTCTTTTGTGTAACATCTAACAGGATCTGAAATGACCAGTAGGTCCATAAGATTTGTGTTACTTCTGAATCCTATGATGGGGGTGGTTTCTTTTGCAAACTTTAATTTGGTATCAGAAAGTAGAATGTGCCAAAACTCTTTGATAGACTGTCCTACTTGTTTCGATGTATTTGGAAAAAACGTGGTAGTAAAGATAATATTATGAATAGCCTGGTTCCTCGCTTGTTTCTGTAAAAGCTTCTCTTGAGTAATATAATTTATCTGCTCCTTAACCGATTCAAGAATGGCTTCCTTGTATTCTCTATTCAGGAATTTGTTAAATATTAGACTTATTTCTAATCGTTCTGATGAATCCGCCATGAGTAGAGAGTTACGGTCAGTTGGCTTGGAGTACAGTGTGGTTTCTAGCCCTGTCTGACCCTTCATAATCAATAGAAAAATTCTATCTCACTCTCACTATGTGACATTTTTAACCTAACCGTCATGTCTGTGTTTTTAAACTGTTGAAACCACTGTTGTAGACTTTCTGCGCTTCCCCCTTCAATTCAAGAAAAATGTTGTCGATGTACCTCCTGTAAAATATTACCTGAGGTACATCCTTGGACTAAAGAAATTGGTCTTCAAAACTTGACATAAAAAGATTGGCGTACGATGGGGCCATATTCGACCCCATTGCCGTGCCTGCTGTTTGGAGGTAAAAGGATTTTTCAAGCTTAAAATAGTTTTTAGTAAGACTGAATTCTACAAGTTGCAGAACAAACTCAATAGGCGGAGCTACATACTTAGTGGAAGATAATAGTGCTTCCTTAACTCTGTCCAATCCCACTTGATGGGGAATGATAGTAAAAAGACTATTTACATCTAATGTAACCAATATGTCCTGGTCCTCCAATTTCACCTCCCTCAGGAGCCTTAATAATTCACTTGAATTAAGTAAAAATGCTTTACTGTCTTGGACTACAGGTGGCAGCAGAAAGCCAACATACTGGGCTAAAGGATACAATGGGGTGTCCCGGAGGTTTCACCATTGTTTTGTGAATTTTAGGGATAGTGTATAGGATTGGTGTTTTGGGGCAGTCTAAGGTCATGTGTTTCCCAAGTGATTCTGTTAGGTAGCCCTGAGGGTGCTACAGATGTCCAAAGTGCACAACATATAATGGGTTGGTTGCAACAAAAAAATTTAACCATTCTCACAGTCAAAGATTTACCATTAATCACTCCATAACATGCACCACCACACGTGGTTTATATGCTGATATGCCCATGTGGCATGCATTATATAGGAAAAACCAAGGGCACCATTCGCAAGCATATGGCAAACCATTGGATGGCCATAAGGCAAGCAATCAAGACATCCCACACAATGTAGGTTTGGAATGCATTGAAAACAAACTGAAAACATGTGGAAAGTACAACATTCATCAAATTAGCTTCATGGTTGAACTGTTACAATTAATCTTGACACAGAATTATTTTCTATTTGATGGTACATTTTATTTACAAAAAACAGGGATGGCTATGGGGTCCAATGTGGCCCCATCATATGCCAGTTTGGTTATGGACAGTATTGAAGATAGGATGGTATACACTAATATAAACTATAAAAAATACTGTTTAACGTGGTACCGCTATATAGATTATTTATTTATAATTTGGACAGGTCCCTTAGAGCTATTAGAGAAATTCAGATTGGAAATTGAGACAGATATACCCTTTATTAAATTTACATCAAAACATGATGTATATCAGCTTGAATATTTAGATACATTGATATATAAAGAGGAAGGCATGCTCAAAAGTGACCTCTACACAAAAACTACAGATAGAAACATACATCTTCACAGAAAAACTTTCATCTCCCTAATTTATTTAAGTAATTTACAAAATGACAGTTCCTCAGGGTAGATAAGATTGTAACAGACCCTGCAAAAAAAGGAATTAAGATTAAATGAAAAGCAATGCAAGTTTGAGGAATGTGGTTATAGTGAAACAGAATTAACAGATATCAGATCCAATATGCATGTTAAAAAAGCAGGAGCCCCAGAAAAGAAGTTGACATTACCTAAAATACTTTAAGTAATAAAATTTAAAATATACTTAAGCAAAATTGGCATATTTTAAAAGATTCCTGCCCAGATATTGAGGAGTATAAACAACTGCCTAGCAGCATATCACAGGGGACACACTAGTGGCAAGAGAATAGTTAACGCTATGGTACCCTCACAGAAAAAAGATGCACCATATTTTGGTAAATCGAAACATGACACATACCCATGCTTGGGATGTGCACACTGTAATAGTGTGATAAAGGGAGGAGAGATTTCACATATCTACACCGGTTTCAAATACAAAATCAAAGGTTTCTATACATGTGACTCCTCCTATGTGGTCTATGCCCTTAAATGCCCATGTGGGCTATTATACATTGGGGAGACTACCTAAAGGGTTGGGGACCGCATAGTACAACACAAGTCAACTATAAGAAACCCAAAATTAAGGGATTTACCTGTCCCATTCCACTTCCACGAAATGGGCCACCATGTAAGTCAAATAAGATTTAGGGTCTTAGACTAGGCTAAACATAAAGCTAGAGGAGGTGACAGACAAAAGACTTGCTGTAAAAAGAGTCTAGGTGGATCTGGAAAATGGATTCTATGTATCCAATGGGTATGAACGGCGAGTTTGATCTCTCAACTCATTCATTCTGTGCTCCCTACCTTGGAATGTGTATAGGCTGTGTATATAGAGTTAAGATGTAATAATAAAAAAGTTATGTGATTAAGAAAGGGTTAACAGTGTAACTAGGATGAGTTAAACTGTGATATGTGTATAACCCCTCCCACTTTGTCAAATATACAAATTTTGATTGGTCAGCCTATGATTGGCGATATGTTTAAATGTTCACTATGTGTAGTTTGTATTTAGCCTGACAAAGGGAATAAAAAGGATAGTGATTTTTCTTTGATGTTATATACCTGCGTCTAATCTGGAGTTTGGTGCGACCTACATAAATTAGGCAACACCCACAGCCTAATTTATGTAGGTTGCACCAAACGCCAGATTAGACGCAGGGTCTATGAACATGTATATAACATCAAAGAAAAATCACTTAAAGATAATGTAGCCAAACATTTTTTAGATCACCATAATGGTGATCCTGTCTCTTTAAAAGTACAGGTTATTGGTTGGATATCTCCAAATAAACATAACAGACTGTTGGAGCTAAGAAAACTAGAGACATACTGGATATATAAATTAAATAGTTTACATCCTCTAGGTCTCAATATTGATATTTATGTGGCAGCATATATGTGAATTGTAGATCACCTATTTTAATTTTTTTATTAGGAGAAAATGTTGCTGTAGCTATGCATCCCTTGTAATAATATATCAATTTAATTCAAGTTTAGCATTTGGGTTTATATATATTTGGGTTATGAAATAACAAGATATAATTGTGCTTAAAAGTTTTTTCAATTGTAACTGTACATTTTATGAGATGTTTTTTAACTTATTTTACCTTTTCATGTTTTACATAGTTAGTGTCAGCCGTAAAGGATCAGCCCAGGATTCCACCCAACTGCTAGCGTGAAAAGTAAAACACACGCTAGCACACTGAGAAATATCCAGGACGTGACCCACTCAGGTTTGATTAAAGCAAATGTCCCTTTAAGAAGGTTAATAAACAAACAAAGTCAAGTATTCCTTTTAGCAGGTGTGATAAAGCAAATGTCCCTTTAAGCAGGTTAGCAGACAAACAAAGACAAGTATTCCTTTTAGCAGGTTTGGATAAAGCAAATGTCCCTTTAAGCAGGTTAGCAAACAAACAAAGACAAGTATTCCTTTTAGCAGGTTTGGATAAAGCAAATGTCCCTTTAAGCAGGTTAGCAAACAAACAAAGACAAGTATTCCTTTTAGCAGGTTTGGATAAAGCAAATGTCCCTTTAAGCAAGTTAGCAAACAAACAGAGAGGTATTCCTTTTAGCAGGTTTGGATAAAGCAAATGTCCTTTTAAGCAGGTTAGCAGACAAACAGAGAGGTATTCCTTTTAGCAGGTTTGGATAAAGCAAATGTCCCTTTAACCAGGTTAGCAGACAAACAGAGAGGTATTCCTTTTACCAGGTTTGAATAAAGCAACTTTCCCTTTAAGCAGGTTAGCAGACAGACAGAGGTATTCCTTTTAGCAGGTTTGGATAAAGCAAATGTCCCTTTAAGCAGGTTAGCAAACAAACAGAGGTATTCCTTTTAGCCGGTTTGGATAAAGCAAATGTCCCTTTAAGCAGGTTAGCAAACAAACAGAGAAGTATTCCTTTTAGCAGGTTTCCAAGAATCAGATTAAGGACAAGAGTCTCAATAAACAATAGAGAGAATCAGGCAAAGGAAAATCTGGCAGGGAAGGAAGAGACTTCAGCATATTACTCACTCAGGTCCGGTCAGGCATGAAGAGAGAGACAAACGGGCCCCGAGTAAGATCTCCCGCCGAGATTTGAAGGCAGGGAGACTCTGACGTCAGGAGGTGTGTCAGATACCGCGTCACGTTGCTTGGCAACGTGACGTGAGACAGAGGAGATCCATGAGCCGCGGCGACACGGCAATGAGCGGGTCAGATACATAACAGTTAGTTTTTAAATATTTTTAGTATAATCTTAGCAGAGGATTTTTTTGAAAGGATCGTTATGCTGTGTCAAAAGGCTTGCCGTGGCTGAAATCAGACACCCAATGAATAAGAGCTTAAGAACCGGGCCGCTGGAGAAACCACCCAGAAGGGCGGAGTTGTTTTGTACATACGGGTATAAAGGTCTGCAGCCCGGGCAATCCAACAGCACATTTGTTTGTTTGAAAGAATCCCCTTGATAAAGTCCGGCGAGAACTGGGGAAAATGCATTGGGATCAAATAGTGGAGACTCCTACATAAGGACTTTAACCACACTACTGTACCACGGCACTGATGATCAGAACTGAACAGCTGAGGGCCGGGAGTCCGGAATACCCGCTGCAGGTTGCATCCTGTCATTGTTTGAACTCCAGCTGGCAGTTTTATGTGATGTTATGTTTGTGGACACTGAAATTGCTTTTAAAATTTTGAGTGTATAATAAAAGGCTTAATTTATTTGTACATCTGGTGAGTACATATTTATATATAGCGCATTATACTGTTTTTAAAAAACTACACTTGAATCCTTTTCCTTTGCGCTTCATTTTTTTCTGTATGTGCATACGCTCGCCTTACAATAGCTTCACCCGATTATTTTACATCACTGTTGAAACTCACTTCCTTATAGGGTGCAAACTTGTCACAATCCTCCCACTTGGGCGTGTATGTCAAAAATTTATACATATATGCCCTGTCCTACCTCTAACTTTTGATAGGATACAAACATATAGCAATCCGCACACCTAGACGTGTATACCAAAACAGAAGTGTATGGATGTCTCCGTATAGTCTTAATGGTGTGTCTGGTCACCCAATTTAATCTTAAATCCTACTATGACTGTAATGTCCAATGTTCTGCCCATCCAGGGTGTGTATCACGATCCGTATATTGATACATCCACTACCCCTGTTTACTGTTCCTATGCCAATCATAAATTATATCAACTCATATCTATCACTAATGGGCTGTGATAGTGAAATACCTCCACCTTAGATGGCCAGATCAAAAGCAAATACTAATTAAAGGAAAACAATAATAGTGAGTATCAAATCAAACTTCCTTAATGTTTTATCCAAAAACAAGAACCAATAAACAATACTTACAAACCTCCACATCCTGAGATAGAACTAATACGTTTTAAATCTCACTATCAACTCATACAAATTTGGCAGCAGCCTAACCATGCCACATAGGCAGATCATATTCAAAGTTTGTGTCGTTAACGAAGATCATATTCAAAGTTGGTTTCCTTAACTTTATATCTAAAAACAAGAACCAATAAACAATACTTACAAACCTCCACACCCTGAGAAAGAACTAATACGTTTTAAATCTGCCACATAGGCAGATCATATTCAAAGATGGTATTAATGGCCCAAATTTTCTAAGTACATATAAGAGGCCGTAACCATCGGATTACATTATCCCCAACGTGAGTTAACAATTTATGATGGTCATGGATCCCATTGTCCCCAAAGTGAGTTACCAATTTGAGATAATCGCATATCAAATGGGGCTCAATCTATCAGAGCAAAGAAAGGATATCCCTTATGTTAAAGTTTAAAAAATAAAAATAAAAGATCAAAATTATCTTATGTATTATAATGTGACAGTATCAAGAAAAATAAGTGAATCCATAGTCCATACAGAGATATGAAGATATCCAAATAATATACAACGGCACTACAGACTTGAGCCCCCCCCTTCAAATAGATAATAGGGATAAAAGGATATAGAACCCATTATTGTAATCTCTAAACTCCAGTGACGTGCAGTGAGGTCAGAGGCTGGTGAGGCACTAGATATGATACACCGGAGAAACACATATACAGAGGGCCGCAAGTACCCCCAACAGGACAGGTTTAAATTATAGCTGAACCAGTGCACAGGGGAAATAATCAGCTTATAGGTGAGAGCAAGTTAGTAACCACTGAGTTACTGATCAGCTGATTACTTCACCTGTGCACTGATTCAGCTATAATGAAAACCTGGCCTGATGGGGGTACTTGAGGACCATGGTTGAGAAACACTACACTAAAGCACCAGCTCATCGGAAATGTATTGATTACCTGGAGAATAAAGCACACATACTCTGCTCACTGACACCCACACAATTCTGTGGCACAAGTGCCAGTTACTAAGCAATTAGAATGATACACAATCTCTTCTCTACTCACTACTGTATTGTAAAAATAGAAATAATTTACCATACAAATTTTACACAAAGGACAAGTTATCAATACTGCCAACACAGCTGCTACAATATGGTGCTCAAGAAACGCACGTGCACATCCCACTTAGGTATGCTCTTCAACAAAGGACAGCAGAGGATACCAAAAGAATGAAGTACATAATAAAAGTAAAATAGAAAGTTTTGTGTGCAATTTCTATCTGAATGATGGAAATTTAATTTTATTATGACTTTCATATTCCTTTCAAAAATTAATTTCCTTTGCTGACATGGGGCCAGTAACAGTTAAAGCGTCAGTAAACCTAAAAAATAATGTTATATAATTCTGCACATAGTGCAGAATTATATAACATTATTTTAGTGTTATTGTTCTAAACCCTTTTATTTCCTTTTAATTTTTTTAAAATATGTCCGTTTTTCAGACCCGCTCTCTGTACTCTGCTGAGCGGGTCTGTTTTTTTCACACAGCGCATCGGGCCAGCTGCTCTGTCTGACAGCAGGAGTGAGCTGCACTTAGTTTTATGGCGCGGTCGGGCTGGGGTGTGACTATACAGCTGGCCCGATGCGCTGTGTAAAAAAAACAGACCCGCTCAGCAGAGTACAGAGAGTGCGGCTGAAAAACGGACATATTTTAAAAAAATTAAAAGGGAATAAAAGGGTTTAGAACGATAACACTAAAATAATGTTATATAATTCTGCACTATGTTCAGAATTATTTAACATTATTTTTTAGGTTTACTGTCCCTTTAATGCTAATTTTCAAAATATAAATAACTGGAAAAGTCGATTAAAATAGCATGCTCTACCTCAATCATGAAAGTTTAATTTTAAATGTCCTCTCCCTTTGACTATGTGTTTAACCAGTAACTTTACAGTGGCATTATTTCTAAAAACAACTGCAATAATTACATATATTTTTTTAAATGACTCATTACCGCCTTTTATTAATATAAACTTGTATAAAAGCAGCACATATTAAAAACGCAATGCAACAGCTTTCAATTAATTTGTGAATTACAAGTTAACAGCAGTCTTTAAATAAAAGGAGACACAGAGAAAAATAAAGAGATAATGCATCCTCTGACTTAACAGATATAACATTTATGGAGTTTGTACCTAATTAAATAAAATAACCATGAAAAAGGAAGGCTTAGCAATATTCAATGTCAAAAACTTTAGTTTAAATAATGTGGACACTGCATACTTAACTTCAAACTCTGGGTTTTAAATTATGGATTTAAATTTGAATTGACCCTTTGACTTCCTGTCAGTATTGGGTTATGCTCACTTACTGTCCCCCCCTGTTAATGAGCTGTATCTGAACACAATTTGTGAATCACAAGAGATGTAGAATACTACTTTACTCTTCTGCTTGGTGTCATCTGTTCTTAGGTTACCTCAGCTTCCAGTTGTGTCACATGACCCTGCTCACTGCATCCTCCTTCTGATTAATCTATATATCCTTCACTTGCTAGGAGGCATCAAGAGGGATGCCTCCTATTGGTACCAATTTTTGCTGCTAATATATTGACAGAACACAGGTGGCGCTGCCGCACAGCTTATCCTTTGGCCCATGTACTGCAATGGAGAGAAGCGTTCCTGTACCTGCCTCTCCATAGCATTACATGAGGGGGGGAAATGGTGGAAAACATTTTTTTGGGGGGACTTTTTTTTTAAATTAAAATTTAATTAAGCTTTGGCCCCATACGGCAGGGTAGGCACTACCTCCCCTGCCTCCTATGAGTGCACATCCCTGCTAAACTCCATTTCCCTAATTCTATAATTTTATATGGAGATCACCAACATTAGAGATACATAGCCCGGTCTTACATTGGAGCCCATTTTCACACTAGATTAGCACGCTAAAAATTGAAATTTAAATAGATCCAATCTTCCTGACAGCTACACGCAGATGGTCTAAATCTGACAGCAGAGAAAAACAGGCACAACATCACATCCAATAAGATTAGGCTATGAGGACACAAATGTCACACCCAATCAGACTAGGCTATGTATACACACCCACCTATCCCACGGAGGCTAAAGACAGCTGGAAGCCCTTGGGTGACGTCGCAACCAATAGGACAAGCCGAAAATTGACAAGGCTATAATGTGATTCTAATTTTAAAAAACATAAGTTTGATTAATATAGGGGCAGATGAAGTGTCCCTCGCAATTAGGAAACAATTCCTCAAACAATTTAAAAATAAAATAAACGGATTCAAAGTAAAGATGGAAATGAACAGGATGTGACATCACCACCAATGGGGTGTTAGAATTATCAAAGTAAATACAAATACCCAATAGTTAGTATAAGTCATTAACATGAGGAGTCAGTTATTAACACACTCTACCAGCTATACATTTTATTATGGCACATCATGTTACATATTGTAATTATGTTATTGGGAGCTAGAGGAAAACGGCACTTCTGATCTTGTAACCTTTGACCCTTCAACTCAAACTAATTGAGACTAAGATAAATCTGTATATAAGGCCACTAGGAACATACAGTTATTCAGTCTTGAGAAAGGCCTGTGAGAGGCCGAAACGTGTTGACCGATTATCTGGTAAGCCTAATTCTTAAATTACACTTGAACCCCAACGAACAACACTATTTTGACTATCTTTCACAGAGGGGTTCACCAAAGAGCAGCACAGCCTTTCAGGGAATCTAGATATCTAATCGAGGTCTCAGACTGCAGACTCTCATCACAAGGAATTTGAATCTAATTTGAAACACTTCTATTTGTATATCCTCACGTTTTTATCATTTTTAATATTTTTATTTGATTTTTGGATTTTTTTAAAAATGTTTCACTTATTTTTTCACACATCTTTTTTTAACCTATTTTTATATCAGCAATCTCATATCCACAGTTTTTTACACATCATCACCGGCTTGGATCTAAGTGGAAGTTTATATTAGAAGTTTCACCTTCGTTGGGATTTACATTTTCTAGACACTATTTCACTGTTTGATTCAGCTGTACTTTTCAACTTATAACTACAAGATATACACTAATTTGGCCATTTTAAGGATGTTAGGATAGATCACACATTGAGCACACAATTTGGATACAACAATAGTAGCCAATTGCTGTACCAGGCCAAGGTCAAACAGCAATTGTGTAAGCCTTACACATCAGTCAGGACATATTAATCAAGGCCTATACCTTGAGCACAAGGTCTAGATTGTTTTTACACAGTGTTAAATGTATGCATGGATCCATGTTTTTTAAACCTGTCCTCTTAAAAGCTGTTTTGTAAGCACCAGTCTTTTTTTAACCTTTTTTAATTGTTATGTATTTTTTAACTGCTATGTACTAGCTTTAAGTATTATGCACTAACCTGTATGATTCTAAGTAATATGTAATTAATATGCTACACATTTAGAAAATCCTCAATACCTTTAATATTCTGTATCCTAGCCTCCGTCAGGTTAGGCGCTCTGGACATATACCCATTTACTTTTAACACCTAAACCACCAAAACCTCCTTTGCAAAACCCATGTCTGCTATTAAACTCAAACTGCCACATGCCCCATTGCAAAACCTCTGATAGGGCTAAACCTCCCTCCACTATTAACCTGTAACCTGTCACACCTCATCACAAAAAAGAAACTGATAACCCCTAAACTACTACAACCTTCAATTTAAACAAGCCCCCTATGCTATTAACTTCTAATCCCCTTCACTATTAACACCTCAAACAGCTAACCACCACAAACTGGACCCAACTGCAAGCCCCCAAACATAAACTGACCTTTAATTTGGAGCCCTCCCACTGCAAGATTCTCCAACCTAAACAGTGGTATGTAGGCTTAATTTGTCCCCAGTATAGCCTTAGGCAAATCGTTCATTCATTAATAATATTACTGGATTTGTTTCCACCCCCAACATTATGGAAGTCTATTGGATGCATTAAAGAATTTTTAAACAACTTTCTAATTTACTTCTATTATCAATTTTTAGTTGTTCTCTTGCTATCTTTATTTGAAAAAGCAGGAATGTATGCTTAAGAGCCGGCCCATTTTTGGTTCAGAACCTAGGTAGCGCTTGCTGATTGGTGGCTAAATGTAGCTAAATGTAGCTTTGTTAATTTTTAAAAAGTACCCCAATTGGCTCCAAATTAAAGTATAGTTTAGTTTTTTATTAAAAAAACTAAATTTATGCTTACCTGATAAATTTATTTCTTTCCGGATATGGAGAGTCCATGACGTCATTCAATTACTAGTGGGAATATAACTCAAGGACAGCAGGAGGAGGCAAAGAGCACCACAGCAAATCTGTTAAGTATCACTCCCCTACCCATAATCCCCAGTCATTTGACCAAAGGGAAATGGAAAAAGAATAACACAAAGGTGTAGAGGTGCCTGAGGTTTAGTAAAAAATAACTGTCTTAATAAAGGGTGGGGTCGTGGACTCTCCATATCCAGAAAGAAAAAAATGTATCAGGTAAGCATACATTTAGTTTTCTTTCCTAATATATGGAGAGTCCACAACGTCATTCAATTACTAGTGGGAACCAATACCTAAGCTAGAGGACACAGAATGAACAGGGAGGGAGAACAAGACAGGCAGACCTAAACAGAAGGCACCACCGCTTGAAGAACCTTTCTCCCAAAAGAGGCCTCAGCCAAGGCAAAAGTATCAAATTTGGAAAATTTGGAAAAAGTATGCAGAGAGGACCAAGTTGCAGCCTTTCAAATCTGTTCCACAGAAGCTTCATTTTTGAAAGCCCAAGAAGAGGAGACAGCCCTAGTGGAATGAGCTGTAATTCTCTCAGGAGGCTGCTGTCCAGCAGTCTCATAAGCAAAACGAGTTATACTTCTCAACCAGAGGTAAAGAGAAGTAGCAGTAGCCTTTTGACCCTTACGCTTTCCTGAGAAACAAACAAACAGGGCTGAAGACTGGCGAAAATCCTTAGTCACCTGTAGGTAGAATTTTAGAGCATGCACAACATCCAAGTTGTGCAACAGATGTTCTTTATGAGGAGGATTGGGACAGAGAGAAGGAACAACAATTTCCTGATTAATATTTCTATCCGAAACCACTTTAGGAAGAAACCCAAATTTAGTATGAAGAACCGCCCTATCCGCATGAAAGATAAGGTAAGGCGAATAGCAATAAGAAACAAAACCTTCCAAGATAGCAACTTAATATCTATGGAATGCATTGGCTCAAACGAGCCTGCTGCCAAACTTTAACATGATTAAGGCTCCAAGGAGGAGCAACAGGTTTAAACACAGGCCTGATTCTGACCAGGGCCTGACAAAAGATTGAACATCTGGCACATCCACCAGACGCTTATGTAACAAAATAGATAATGCAGAAATCTGACCTTTCAGAGAACTAACTGACAACCCTTTCTCCAGGCCTTCCTGACGAAAAGATAAAATTCTAGAAATTCTAATTCTACTCCAAGAGTAGCCCTTAGATTCACACAAATAAAGATATTTCACCATATCTTATGGTAAATCTTTCTAGTAACAGGTTTGCAAGCCTGAATCATGGTCTCAATGACCAACTCAGAAAAACCACGCTTAGACAGAATTAAGCGTTCAATCTCCAAGTAGTCAGCTTCAGAGAAACAAGATTTGGATGAAGGAAGGGACCCTGAATCAGGAGGTCCTTCCTCAGAGATAGTCTCCAAGATGGGAGAGATGACATCTCCACTAGGTCTGCAAACCAGATCCTGCGAGGCCACACAGGGGCTAGTAGAATCAACAACGCCCTCTCCTGTTTGATACGAACAATGACTCGTGGAAGGAGAGCAAATGGAGGAAACAGGTATGACAACCTGAAAACCCAAGGAACTGCCAGAGCATCTATCGGAATGGCCTGCGGATCTCTTGACCTTGAACCATATCTTGGAAGCTTGGCGTTCTGACGGAATGCCATCAGATCTAACTCCGGCACCCCTCATTTGAGGACTAAACTGGAAAACACCTCTGGATGGAGTTCCCAATCCCTGGGATGAAAAGTCTGTCTGCTGAGAACATCCGCTTCCCAGTTGTCTACTCCTGGAATGTGCATGGCAGATAGACAGCAATTGTGGGTCTCTGCCCAGTGAAGAATACGAGTAACCTCCTTCATAGCTAAGGTACTCTGAGTTCCTCCCTGGTGATTGATGTAAGCCACAGAGGTTATGTTGTCTTACTCTAACCTTATAAAATAGGCTGAGGACAACTGAGGCCAAACCAATAGAGCATTGTAACTTGTCCTCAACTCCAAAATGTTGATGAGAAGAACAGACTCCTCCCAAGTCCAAAGGCCCTGAGCTATTAATGAGTTCCAGACTGCTCCCCAGCCCGACAGGCTGGCGTCCGTGGTCACTATCACCCAGGAAGGTCACCGAAAGCATGTACCCTGAGACAGATGTTCCTTAGAAAACCCCTACGGGAGAAAATCCCTTGATGACTGATCTAACTCTATTCTCTGAGATAGATCTGCATTGTTGCCATTCCATTGTCTGAGCATGCACAACTGGAGTGCTCTCAAATGGAATCAAACAAAAGAATGCTGTCCATGGAAGCCACCATCAGACCGATTACCTCCATACATTGAGCCACTGAAGGATGAGCAGTAGCCTGAAGAGAGAGGCAAGAGGAAATTATTATGTTTTTCCTGACCTCTGTCAGAAAAATCTTCATCAATAGAGAATCTATTATGGTACACTACTCTTGTAGTAGGGGAAAGGGAGGTTTTTTCAGATTCACATTCCATCCCTGGGCACAAAGAAAAGACAACAATATCTCTGTGTGAGATTTTGCTTGTTGAAAAGATGGCGCCTGAACCAATATGTCATCCAGGTAGGGTGCCACAGCAATTCCACGAGAATGGATCACTGCCAAAAGAGCCCCTAGAACCTTTGAAAAAATTCTGTGAGCCGTGGCTAGACCAAATGGAGGGGCCATGAACTGTTAATGTTTGTCCAGAAAGGCAAGTCTCAGGAATCTGTGATGGTCCCTGTGAATAGGAACATGAAGATACATGTAGATACGCATCCTTTAGCTCTATGGTTGTCATGAACTGACCATCTTGGAGGGTCAAGGTTGGAGTAGAACCCGAGACCCTGTTCCTGCACTGGAACTGGAACTATCACTCCCAGGGAGGAAAGATGTTGTATACATTTCAAGAACACCCCTCTCTTTATCTGATCTGCAGATAATATTGAGAGAAGGAATCTGCCTCTGGGAGGAAAAGTCTTGAATTCAAATTTGTAACCCTGGGATAATATGTCCACAGTCCAGGGATCTGGGACATCTCGTATTCAGGCTTGAGAGAACTGAGAAAATCTGCCCCCACCTGATCTGATCCTGGATCTGGGGGCAAACCATTCATGCTGATTTAGAATCAGCTGCGGGTTTCTTTGATTGCTTCCGCTTGTTCCAAGACTGATTCGGCTAGATTACGAGTTTTGTCGGTAAAGCTGTGTGGTGCTAACGCTTAGTTTATGGTCACTGCTCACCTACAAACAACGCTGGTATTACAGGTTTTTACCAACCCGGTGTTAGCCTCTAAAAAGTGAGCGGAGAGCAACATTTAGCTCCACATCTCACCTCAATACCAACACTGCTTACGGTAGCGGTGAGCTGGCTAAATGTGCTCGTGCACGATTTCCCCATAGGAATCAATGGGGCAGATCCGACTGAAAAAAAACCTAACACCTGCAAAAAAGCAGCGTTCAGCTCCTAACGCAGCCCCATTGATTCCTATTGGGAAACACATTTTATGTCTACACCTAACACCCTAACATGAACCCAGAGTCTAAACACCCCTAATATTACACTTATTAACCCCTAATCTGCCGACCCCGACATCACCGACACCTGCATTATATTAGTAACCCCTAATCTGCCTCTCCGGACACCACCGCCACCTACATTATACCTATGAACCCCTAATCTGCTGCCCCCTTCATCGCCGACACCTATATTAAATTTATTAACCCCTAATCTGCCGCCATCAACGTCGCCACCACTATAATAAAGTTATTAACCCCTAAACCTAAAGTCTAACCCTAACACCCCCTAACTTAAATATAATTTAAATACATCTAAATAAAATAACTACAATTAAATTAATTATTCCTATTTAAAACTAAATACTTACCTATAAAATAAACCCTAAGATAGCCACAATATAACTAATAGTTACATTGTAGCTAGCTTAGGGTTTATTTTTTATTTTACAGGCAAGTTTGTATTATTTATTTATTTTAACTAGGTACTATAGTTATTAAATAGTTATTAACTTTTTAATAACTACCTAGTTAAAATAAAGACAAATTTACCTGTAAAATAAAACACTATCATTAAAATTATTTCCTAAATTAACTACAATTAACTACAATTAAATAAACTAAAGTACGAAAAAAACAAACACTAAATTACAGAAAATAATAAAATAATTACAAGTTTTTTAAACTAATTACACCTAATCTAATCCCCCTAATAAAATAAAAAAGCCTCCCAAAAATAAAAAAAAGACCTACCCTATACTAAATTACAAATATCCCTTAAAAGGGCCTTTTGCAGGGCATTGCCCCAAAGTAATCAGCTCTTTTACCTGTAAAAAAAATACAATACCTCCCCAACATTAAAGCCCACCACCCACACACCCAACCCTACTCTAAAACCCACCCAATACCCCCTTAATAAAACCTAACACTAACCCCTTGAAGATCACCCTACTTTGAGACGTCTTCACCCAACCGGGCAGAAGTCCTCAACGAAGCCGGGCGAAGTGATCCTCCAGACGGGCAGAAGTCTTCATCCTATCCGGGCAGAAGAGGACCTCCAGACGGTCAGAAGTCTTCATAGAGACGGCATCTTCAATCTTCATCCATCCAGAGCGGGTCCATCTACAAGCCAGCCGACGCAGAGCATCCTCTTCCAACGACATCCAACTGAAGAATGAAGGTTCCTTTAAATGACGTCATCCAAGATAGCGTCCCTTGAATTCCAATTTGCTGATAGGATTCTATCAGCCAATCGGAATTAAGGTAGGAAAAATCCTATTGGCTGATGCAATCAGCCAATATGATTGAAGTTCAATCCTTTTGGCTGATCCAATCAGCCAATAGGATTGAGCTCTCATTCTATTGGCTGTTCAAATCAGCCAATAGAATGCAAGCTCAATCCTATTGGCTGATTGCATCAGCCAATAGGATTTTTCCTACCTTAATTCAGATTGGCTGATAGAATCCTATCAGCCAATCGGGATTCAAGGGACGCCATCTTAAATGACGTCATTTAAAGGAACCTTCACTCTTCAGTTGGATGTCGTTGGAAGAGGATGCTCTGTGTCGGCTGGCTTGAAGATGGACCCGCTCCGCTCCGGATAGATGAAGATAGAAGATGCCACCTGGATGAAGGTCCTCTTCTGTCCGGATAGGATGAAGACTTCTGTCCGTCTGGAGGACCACTTCGACCCGGCTTCATTGAGGACTTCTGCCTGGTTGGGTGAAGACGTCTCAAGGTAGGGTGATCTTCAAGGGGTTAGTGTTAGGTTTTATTAAGGGGGTATTTGTGGGTTTCAGAGTAGGGTTGAGTGTGTGGGTGGTGGGTTTTAATGTTGAGGGGTATTGTATTTTTTTTTACAGGTAAAAGAGCTGATTACTTTAGGGCAATGCCCCGCAAAAGGCCCTTTAAGGGCTATTTGTAATTTAGTATAGGGTAGGGCTTTTTTATTTTGGGGGGGCTTTTTTTATTTTATTAGGGGGATTAGATTAGGTGTAATTAGTTTAAAAAACTTGTAATTATTTTATTATTTTCTGTAATTTAGTGTTTGTTATTTTTTGTACTTTAATTTAATTATAATTAGTTTAATTTAATTTAGGTAATTAATTTGATAGTGTAGTGTTAGGTGTAATTGAAACTTAGGTTAGGTTTTATTTTACAGGTACTTTTGTATTTATTTTAGCTAGGTAGTTATTAAATAGTTAATAACTATTTAATAACTATTGTACCTAGTTAAAATAAATACAAACTTGCCTGTAAAATAAAAATAAACCCTAAGATGGCTACAATGTAATTATTAGTTATATTGTAGCTAGCTTAGGGTTTATTTTATAGGTAAGTATTTAGTTTTAAATAGGAATTATTAATTAATTGTAGTAATTTTATTTAGATGTATTTAAATTATATTTAAGTTAGGCGGTTGTTAGGGTTAGACATAGGTTTAGGGGTTAATACATTTAATATAGTGGCGGAGACATGGGCGGCAGATTAGGGGTTAATAAATTTAGGTAGGTGTCGGCGATGTTAGGGAGGCAGATTAGGGGTTAATAATATTTAACTAGTGTTTGCGAGGCGGGAGATTAGGGGTTAATATTTTTATTAAAGTGGTGGCGATGTCCTGTCGGCAGATTAGGGGTTAAAATTTTTATTGAAGTGTTTGCGATGTGGGGGGGGGCCTCGGTTTAGGGGTTAATAGGTAGTTTATGGGTGTTAATGTACTTTTTAGCACTTTAGTTAAGAGTTTTATGTTACGGCGTTAGCCCATAAAACTCTTAACTACTGACTTTTAAATGCGGTAGGAGTCTTGACAGGAGAGGGTGTACCACTCACTTTTTCCAAGACTCGTAATACCGGCGTTAGGAAAATCCCATTGAAAAGATAGGATACACAATTGATGTAAGGGGATTTGTGGTATGCTCGAGTCGTGGAAAAAAAGTGAGCGGTACACCTGTACCTGCCAGACTCGTAATACCAGCGGGCGTTAAAAGCAGCGTTGGGACCTCTCAACGCTGCTTTTTAAGGCTAGTTCAAGACTCATAATCAAGGCGATTGTGTTTCCAAGAAGACTTGGATTGTTCCTGCTTGGAAGAAGAAGGGGAAGGCTTTCCTCTGAAGTTACGAAAGGAACGAAAATTACTCTATCATTTAGGCCTATTCTTCTTATCTTGAGGTAGAAAATACCCTTTTCCACCCGTAATATCAGAGATAATTTCTGCCAAACCGGGTTCAAACAAGGTTTTGCCCTTGTAAGGAAATGCCAGAAGCTTGACTGTAGAGGAAACATTCGCAGACCAGGATTTTAACCATAACGCCCTGCGGGCTAGGACAGCGAAACTAGAAGTTTTAGCTCCTAGTCTAACAACCTGTAAAATGGCATCTGCAATAAAGGAATTGCCCAACTAAAGAACTTTAATCCTATCTTGAATTTCATCCAAGGAAGTCTCTACGTGAAGAGAATCAGACAAGGCATCAAACCAATAAGATGCCCTGCTAGTCACGGTGGCAATACACACCACAGGTTGCCATTGGAGACCTTGATGAACATAAACATCTTTTTAAAAATAATCCTTCAGCTTCCATCGAATCCTTAAAAGAGCCTCAATAGGAATAGTGGTTCTCTTAGCCAGAGTGGAAATGGCCCCTTCAACTTTGGGTACAGTATACCAAGGGTCTTTAATGGAGTCCTCGACAGGAAACATTTTCTTAAAAATGGGAGATGAGGAAAAAGACACCCCTGTGAGATAATCTCCCTAGCACGGTCCGGCACAGGAAAAACCTCAGAAGTGGAAGGTTCATCAAAGAAACTATTAAGTTTACTAGATTTCTTAGGAGTGACAATGACAGGGGTATCGGACTCATCTAAAGTAGCTATAACCTTCTTTAACAATACACAAAGGTGTTCAAGCTTAAATCTTAAGGATACCACCTCAGTCTCAGAAGAAGGCAATAATACTGTCCGAATCTGAAATTTCACCCTCACAAAGTCCCAATGTATCTTGCTCATCAGACTTATGAGAAAGGGCAACTTGGGAAGCAGAACTGAGGACAGGCACCTTACTTTCTGAATTTCTAGATTTCCTCTTGCGTTTTCCCTGTGATCTGGGAATGGCAGCTAATTCCGCAGATACCACTGAATATACCTGGACAGCAATTTCTGCTTTTAAATAAACTCCACTTGGAGTTATAAAGGAACCACAGGACACTGCATGTGACATCATTGAGGCTTGGGGCGTAGCAGGAGAAAGCTGAGGTATTATTTTAACAACATCATCCTGAGAGACATTAGGCTCCAAAATGTTACCTTTATTTTGCAAGGTTTTCTTGACACAAGGAGCTGCAATATGTGCATTTAAACATTATAAGCATGAATTCATGAGAGCAGGCTCTTGCTCCATACCAGACATGTTGTGAAAAAGTAAATCAACTTGTACAGATAAATTTAAAAGATTTTAATATTCAATTAAAATAAGCTAAGGAAAAAATACACTTTAAATTTTATCCCAAATTAGGATCGATCCCCAGCTAAAAATATGGGAGAAAAGTTAAGAAAAAACATTTAATAAACATCAGATAAACGTCTAAAATATCCCTCAGGCAACCCCACACCTCAATTACTGAGGTGCCTTACCGCTACTTAATTAAGACCGGATCACCCAGAAATGGAGAAAAACGACTTTTTCGTCAGAAATGTTATAAAGTAAAGCTGGTCATGTGACCGCAACTGCCAAGCTCAAATTATTGCTGCGACACAGAGAGGCACTAAAATAGCTTCCTGGTACACTGAGTACCAGAAATAAACAATTTTTTAAAACGGACAATTTAAAATGTTGCATCATTTTATTTTAAAGCAATGTGGAAATGAATAAGCTGCTGAAATAGAAAATTCAGCCTTACTTTCAGTTTAAACTTGAATTGTTTTATCAAGTAAATATGTGTCAGAAAATAAAAGCCTAATAAAAAACATTTTACCCTTTCTTTTTAAAAGAGTTTAAATGTCTCACACATGCTACAGTGCCTGCTTCAGGCCCCAGTGTAACCCATACAACAGGATTATCTATGTCCCAATATAAAAGCAGTGTCTTTTAATTTGTTAAGTGCATGGTCTCCGCAACTGGAAGAAAAAGCACTTACCTGCTCCGCTGTCCGGCATGTAGACAGTTACAAGGTATGAGAAGACACAGTTCTTCACAGAGAACTTTGAAAAAGAAAGAACATAGTAGCAAACTCTGACTTTCTAAACTAGGGCAGCAATTGTTAGGAAAACACAGTAAGTACCTCTTTACAAGTTCCTAACTGCTTTAAAGCCACCACTACCTGACTGCAAGGAATGACGTGGAATACAGCTATATCCCAAAACTTGCTTGTAGATTAAATCAAAATCTTTCTTCCGACACCTAAACTTCACCTCCTCCATGCACCGAAGGCAAAGAGAATGACTAGGGGTTGTGGGTAAGGGAGTGATACTTAGCAGTTTAACTGTGGTGCTCTTTGCCTCCTCCTGCTGGCCAGGAGTGATATTCCCAACAGTAATTACTCAAGTTGTGGACTCAGTTTAACTGTGGTGCTCTTTGGCTTCTCCTGCTGGCCAAGAGTGATATTCCCAACAGTAAATACTCAAGCCGTGGACTCACCATATCTTAGGAAAGAAAAAACTGGACTGTCCATGAAAAATGGAACAGTTGGCAACTATGTTTCTGCAGTGATATAAACCATGGAATGTTGTTCCAGAATTTAAAAAATCATTTGACAAGCTACAAACTATACATCAGGTAAAACTATTGATGCAAACACTTTAAGAAAAAAATGTTTTAATATTTTTTTATTTTCTTTGAGCTATTGCATGAAAAGTGACTCCTCTTTTGGAACCTAGGCGACACTGCAGGTATCTGAAGGAGAGTTTATGCATGTGTGCAGACTTACCAGCACTGGAATGCAGTAAAAGCTAGATTTCAACATGGTTGCCTATAAAAGGCCAGATTACAAGAGGAGCGCTAATTAACGATCCTGCTTGAGTGTTAATTGCACTAGAAATAAACTTTTTGCGCTTGTTGGGTTTCGTTCATATTATGAGTTGATAGGAAACTGCTTTTGTTTGAGAGCTAACATGACAAGTGCAAAAAGCAGAAGTTAGAATATTGTGTGTGCGTTCACTCAATAGAAGTCAATGGAGAAAAAAAAAAACCTACCTACCACCTCTCACGCAAACCCGATAGCATATACTCGTGTAAGCTAACCCATCATGAAAATATGAATATTCCACATTCCAATGTTCTTCACATAGAAGAGTATGCTCTATTTGTTCCTAAATATATATTTCTACATTTATCTGATTTTTTTGCAAAAATATTTTTTTTTACACACACTCATATATATATATATATATATATATATATATATACACACATGATTATATATAGGTATAGATATATAAAGATATGTATAGGAATATCTATTTAAAAATACTTAGAACATATTCTGCTATGTGTAGAACATTGTAATGTGCAAAGTTCTCTTTAAGACACCTCTCTTTATGCCATTCATCCTTTTTTAAAGGAACTCCCCATTTTTTTGTTTTTAACTGTTACTTTCCAGACTCTTTTTGGCACTAAAGTGTTTTTGGATGCAGTTTTGGTATTCTAGTTCCCTTTACCTCCTGGTACATTTTCTTTTTCTAGTTTCGCAAAACAGTTAACCAGAGCTCTGAATCATTCTAGCGTAAATCGCGATTGCTCTCAACTCATAATATGAGCAGTAAGCTGGAATAGTGCAAACACTCGTGATAAAACCCTTATCGCTCGCCAGTAACTGTTAACGCTCCACACGTAATATGGCCCAAAATGTATTTAGTGTTTGTCCCTTAAAAACAACTTTAAACTACCTTTTTTCACATAAGGGACATTTAAAACTTTTTTTTTTGTCTTTATTTTGAAACTAATAGAAAGTACATTTTTTGTGCAAAACTGGTCTGAGATAGAAGTGCAAGGGTTGTTAAGGAAAACTTTATTGGTTGACAGTGACACGCCCAACAAGGATAAAACCAAAGAGTATTTTTCTCAGCACAAGAAAATCAGTTTTTCAAAAACTAAAAACTGTAATCAAAATTTATGACATTTCTGCTTTAAAACATTTCATCTAAAAATATCTAAATATGGTACTTATGTTTTGACAGATAGTTAAAAATAAAAAATAAAACTATTAGCTTATGCAAATTCTCTTCATCTTTAATAACTCAGTAGATAAGAATTAAAATATATTACATATAATTATGAAGTTAATATACTGAAATTATGTACCTAATATTTATATATTTTAAACACCGCAAATTGGTTTAATGTTGCAGTCATTTTGATATAGAGCACAGCATGGTGTACACAAATGAATGCTCCTTGTTTGTTTAGAAATGTAGACAGGCGTGTGTAGGTTAAATGTGAATTATTGTGTTTGGATTCATAACAAAGCTGCTTAATTAGCTTTTACTCATTAAGGTGTATTAACTTAAAACACAGGAGAATACACAGATATAATATGCTTTATGGTTTGAATGCATATTAGGCCATTTGAGCATTTTTCAGATGCACAGAGTAGGGATTTACGGCATTTTAAAAGACAGCTCAATACAGCTTCTATAAAAAAATAGTCATTGAAATTCCACTTACAGGTTAAGCACATTAAGTTGCAAACAGTAACACAATGCGTCTGCCTTAATGCTATCAATGATATCTTTAGGTAAAACAAGACTTTTCTATGGTCTATTTCCTTTAAAAATATCTCTAAGGGAGATTTTTTAATTATATTTATATCTAGTTTTATATTATTGTTAAAGTTTTTTTTTATTTTGGCAAACATGCATAGATATTTATATTTTGAAGGAGACTAAACTCTCCTACACGGTTTTAAGCTTTTTAAATAGAAATGGGTGTCCAGTCCACATAATTTTTCCTTGATGTGTGTGTATGTGTGTGTATGTGTGTGTGTGTGGTCTGTATGTGTGTGTGTTTGTGTGTGTATGTGTGTGTGTGTGTATGAAATAAAATGTGTAGAATGTAATAATATTTTGGCAACATGTGCAGCAGGAGTGTGCTGAACATCAACTTTAAAATGGCGGCTCGTTTGCATTAAATGTGTTACTTAAACTGGTGGTTATAGATTTAAGGAACATAATTTCATCAGGGCCCCTTCTGGCTCCTTTCCAGACACCCATAACTAGGAAGCTAATAATGTGCCTTTATTGCATTTGATACATATTTAAGTGAATTGAAATTGAAAAATATACTCTAAGGGCTCCATGTACTAAGCAGTCAGTGAGCTACCCGCAAAAAATCTTGCATCAAAACTCGCAAACTTATATGTACAAAGTAATCAACTATGTTCAAACTCGCATCTTTAAAATTGCGAGCGTACTTACCTGCCAAACCTCGCTACCTCTCCATTTTTCACTGTAATTAGACACATTTGACCACCAACTCGCCAAAAACGAATGTACTAAAAAATCTATTTGTCCGCTCGCGACAATTTCCGCTCCCACCTCGTTATTTTTGCCTCGCCACCTTTTAGGTGGTGGGCAAGGTACAAAACAATAGGAAAGTCATTCTAAACGCCAGTCTAGACATATATTAAAGGCAGTAATGTCAGCATTGTACTTCCATTGTTCATTTCGGCAGCTATGGAGACACTTCTGCATTTGTTTATTCTCCGTGTGATGCAAATGCGGTCTAGAAGACTGAATACTGGAAATGTCGCTAATCGATTGGTTCGAAGAAGGAGAGTTCGTGTCCCCCGTGTATTCCTTCCACGGGTTGGTTTGCACGGCCTTTCTGACCGAGAGATTATATGAAGATTCAGGCTTGATCGTGAATCCATATTACACCTGTATCGAGAGATTGAAGATCATTTGGAGCCGATGACGGCTCGTTCACAAGCTATTCTGGGAATTCTGAAACTATTAGCTGCATTGCATTTTATGGCAACAGGCTCCTTTCAGGCAGTTTCTAGCATCATTATTGGAATGAGTCAATCTGCTTTTTCATGCCACTTATCAAAAGTCATAGGGGCTATGATGGTTATTTTTCCTCGATATGTTTGTTTACCACCTACCCCTGAAGAATGGCAATCTATAAAGTCCAATTTCTATAGGATGGCTGGGATGCCCAATGTCCTAGGTGCCATAGACTGTACCCATGTTGCTGTAAGACCACTTCAAGCTCGTGAGGAGATCTATAGGAATAGAATGCATTTCCATTCCTTGAATGTCCAGATGGTCTGTGACCCCAACATGAGGATTATCAGTGTCCGTTCAAACTTCCTAGGCTCATGTCATGATTCTTACATCTTAAGGCTGACTGGCTTATACCGGAAGTTCGAGGACGGAGATATGCCTGAAGGATGGCTTCTAGGTAAGCATAACTGGCGTCTAATTTGTCTCTCATTTCCATGTACATTAATTGCGCCCAATTTGTCGACTGTAATTAAAGAGTAATATGTATATTTTTAAATTGTATTGTATAGTTGTCAATCTTTATAATTATTTTTATATTAATATTTATATTTATTATATGTTCTATTAGGAGATGGAGGCTACTCATGTACAGAATGGCTGTTGACTCCCTATAACAACCCACAGACCAGAAGTCAAGTACGTTTCAATGAAGCTCACCGATCTACCAGGGGGAAAATTGAGAGGAATTTCGGTCTTTTGAAAATGCGGTTTCGATGTCTTGATCGTTCTGGTGGTGCTATGCAGTATGCACCTGAGAAAGTTGCAAAAATGATATTGGTTTGCTGCATTAGAAGATGAAAATACCATAGATGCTGATGATTTAACAGAAGAAATATGTGTAGAACAAGCTAATAGGCGTGGTATTGCAACAAGGGACATGGTTTCCGTACAATATTTTGAAGATTAAACTTCCTGTTTTCAGTTGATCAATAAAAAAACTTTCTTTATTAACTTGTCTTCTACTTTTTTTTTTTAACAATTAAGGTTATTAAAAATCCCTCTTGATAAACAGATAAATACATTACAGTTGTTGCTTTTCAATTATCAAAGGTTTCAAATAAATAAAGTTTATGATCAAAGTAATTACAGACAATATATTTTAGGTAATACATTGTCTTTGTGACATCACACTAGTGTCTATAGCTTCTCTAACTCTTTTACATAATGTGATTTGTGTAATGTAATCCCTCCATAGCTGATGGTAATTCATTGTATTGTGTCATTGAATTGTAGATTTAACAAACGACAGGATATTCCAAAGGGATATTTTATGTTTTCAGATAGGAGTTTTTATTTTAAAGACTTGCTAATTTGCTTTGTTTTATTTTAATCGCAAATTTTAACAGCTCCTAGGTTGGCCCATATTCCAATTAAAAAAAATCTTAAGGGCTTACTCTTAACACTTATTTTCTTATCTTTAATAATATCTATTTCCATTCAAGATTTTTTCAAAGAATAGTGGCTCATATAGATTAAACATTGTCATTGTACATATAAATATATGTATCATTAATACAATGTTACATTTGTAGGAAAAAAATATTGACTGTATAATTTTTATAAAAATTGAAAATAAATAAACCACCCAAAAATTATCATCAAATAATGAAAAATAAATTATTTTATTACAAACTGACAACCAATCTTGAAACATTATATATTATATATTATTAATAACTAGTGTAAACCAAGGTAAATTCTAATACATATCAACACATCTGAAACAAAGAAAATGTTTATAAACAAAATATCATTTATAATAACTATAAACATAGAATCAATTTACAAACATTCACAAAATACATTAATCTACATATACATTATATTGTTTAAATTTTTCTGGGATACATATCTAGATCAATGCGCTAATGATTGACATAACGATTAATGACGTCATCGTCAAACATGTTGCGTCCTGAACTTTTTGGTGCTGGCGAATTAGTGATATTAGTTTATGCCATGGATAAATATTTCCCTAAACGGATTGGTGGTGTAAGGGCAGTGAGACAGGAATGTCGAGACAAAATAATATACGAGATGCTGAGAAGAATGCATCGTATTTCAAAAATTAAAAGAACAAGATGACAATGTCTTAGAAAATATAGTGACTTAAAGAGAAGAGAACCAAAGTACTATAAATCTATTCAAAGATTGATAAGGACATGTAAGTTCCAAAATGATATATTAAATTTTTTTTTTTTAATAGAAAATAATCATGGTATTTTTGAACTGCGTCATCATTGACAAATCAAGGACAATATTATTATTTTTTTAGTGTTACTTTAACTATATTAGTATATACAATTGCAACAAGTTACAAAAGTAAGCATGCAGAACTGAGTTAGAACTGAGTTAGTAGAGTAAAATATAACTATATTAGTATATACAATTGAAACAAGTTAGAAAAGTAAGCATGCAGAACTGAGTTAGTAGAGTAAAATCTAATTGCCATTTTAACCAACTTTACAATGTACTCCTATTATCAAATTATTTTCATTCTCTTTGTATCTTTATTTGAAAAGCAATAATTTAAGTTTAGATGCAGGCACATTTTGTGGGAAAACATTATTGTGTTCTTCTTGATGATTGGTGGGTTAATTCATGCACCAATAAACAAGTGTTTTACATTGTATTGAACTCAAAACATAGCTTAGATGCCTTTTTTTAAAAATAAAGAAACTAAGAGAATGAAGAAAATGTAAAAATTGAAGTGAATTATAAAAAAAAATGTTCAGTGTCCATTTATTATAATTGTAGTATTAGGCATAATTTCTATGTTTTGAAAAAAAAAATGATTATAATTAATTAAATTTTAATTTTTAAATTCAATTTTTTTTATTAATATGTTTATAGATATGAGAAGTAGGAAAAGTAAGTGTGAACAGCCACCACGCTACCTCCAGTCAATGTTGATGCAAACACCCAGAAGTGAAGCTTTATCTCCACCTATGCCACTAACACTATTGGATATTGAATTATCTCCAAATCCATATCAAGTTTTTAATAAAAACACACAGACAGGTAATGAGTTTTTATTTAACTTATAAATAATATATTTTAGGGTTTGGCTTAAATAGTTTTCTATCTTTATCTTTGTAATTACATTCATAGATATTACCATGGAAGACATAAATAATAGGTATGAAATAGAAGATTTTCAAAATCCTGATAGTGTGCCAATATTTGAAGCCTTGAGTTCACATGATAGTAAACCAAGTATAGAAGTTTTAAGAACAATGATGGTTGATAAAGGTATGTTTCATACTCATTAATCTTAAATCTAAGAAAATCTAAGTTTTAACTAATACATATTGCATTTTTTTAGGAGTTGGCTCTGATGAAAGCTTTAAAGGAGTGGACATAGGTGTAGAAGCCAATATAGTAGATAAAATAGATAACACCCCATCAAGAGGTAATATTTGTGAATAAATAAACCATATGATACATTGCATATGTATATGTAAGTATGTAAGTTGAATTAATATTTTTTTGGCTTTTGTTATTCTACAGATGTATCTTCAACATCAACTACTGAAACTGAAGACAAAAGTACTCAGAGTTGTCTTGAAGATCATGTTAAACTCAAAATTGCTAAAATTAGGGCAACTTTGGGAATGTTATTGGAGCAAGTAGATTTTTTATACTGAAAATATGTTATTTGATTTAGTACAGTTTTTTTTTTTTTTGCCATGATGATTGTCAGAAGAATGACAATGAAAAAATGGCAAATACTGTTTTTGTGAAGAATCAATAGTAGTCCTAATTTTGAATTTATGTAAATAAAACATTTTTTGTGCATACATTTTTTTGTCTTTATTAAACAATAACATTTTAAACTTAAAAATAAATAAATAAAAAAATAAAAAATATATCTATGCAAACAATTAACATAAAATACAACTTTATGGATTACGGTGTTATATATAATAAATGAAATGTTCACTGTAGATGTGGCCTTTTGGGGTCTGTTGTACCCTCCTGTAATAATCCAAGTAGATTATTTTCTGAAAAAAGGAGATGCAGACAACTCAGCTGCTGAACAAACTCAGGCTGAAGTAAAAAAGGTGTGTAACAGCAGCTTTTAACCATTAACCACAACTTAGGTGATAGTATTTAAGCACTGTTTTTATTTTAATAAAAGATTTGCTAAACAAATGAGTAAAAGTCTTAATTCTCAATGCAATTGTTTAAACCCTTTATATAACATAACAAAACTGAGTACCCTGATATAGTAAAAATAAATATGCATAATAGAAAAAGTAAGAGCTCTAATGTGATGCAAAATAATCCTTAATAGAATAAACAAAGTTATGCACAAAAAATACCTTTGAGTAGAATCTCACTGAGTTTACAGGTCCGTTATCACAGCAAGTAGAACTAAAGAAAAAATGAGAGAGCAGGGATTACTCTCAAAGTTTGCAGAGCAGAAGTGAGCAGGAAGCGTGTTCACAGAGCTGAGGGAGAGAAGCCACACTCGCTGCAGCTGATGATGTCAGAAGTGTCTCAGTAGAAGGCCTGTCAGATTTCACAGCACATCAGAGCAATAGAAGACTGAGGAATTAAAAATAACAAGCAATGACAGGAAGACACAGGTCAGTATTTATAGGGTGTCAGAATGAGCAGCCATAAGGGGTGGTAATATGACATACCCCTCCCTCAAGGAACAACCTCTGGTTGAGAAGAAGAAGGTCGATCCGGGTGACGGCGGGGAAAAAGTGACACCAACCGAGGAGCATGCAAGTTCGTGGCAGGCTCCCAAGAGTCATCAGCAGGGGTAAACCCCTTCCATCTTATGAGATACTGCAGAACCCCACCAACTCTTCTAGAGTCCAAAACAGTTTGAATCTCATACTCAACCTCAGGTTGTACAATGGTCGAAGTCGATGCAGGAAAAGATGTATCCAAACGTAATGTGGCAGGTTTCACCAATGACACGTGAAAGGTGGGATGAATTTTAAAATGTGCAGGCAAGTCCAAAGTAACTGTATTCGGGTTCTTTAATGCTGTAATAGCGTATGGACCTATAAACAGTGGACTTAGTTTTCTCGAAGGAGCGGATAAGCGTAAGTGTTTGGTGGACAACCAGACCTTTTGTCCAATCTTATACACAGGTGAAGGCCTTTTTCTTAAATCATAAAAACGTTTATGAGAATTTTGAGCTACTTCAATATTATCCTTGATAATAGCAAACTTCTCCGAAATAGAATTGAGAGTATCATTCACCGCTGGACAGGTGCTAGTCATATCAGAGAATACATGAAATGAAGGATGAATGCCATAGTTAATAAAGAATGGTGTTTGTTGGGTGGAGGTATTCATAGTGTTATTGTATGAAAATTCCGCAAGAGGTAAATAAGTTGACCAATCTTGCTGTTGGGAAGAACAGAAACATCGGAGGTACTGTTCGAGCCACTGGTTAGTGCGCTCCGTCTGTCCATTTGTTTGTGGGTGGTAAGAAGTACTGAGCCTCTGTTGAATATGAAGAGTAGAACATAATTCCCTCCAAAATCTGGAAATAAATTGTGATCCCCTGTCTGAAACAATAGATGTTGGTAAACCATGCAACTTGATCACTTCTTTTATCAAAAGATCACTAGTTTGTTTTGCTGTGGGTAGATGCAAGGAATGAAATGAGCCATCTTGGAAAATTGATCCACTACTACTAAAATGGTAGTGTAATTGGAAGATTTGGGTAAATCCACAATATAGTCCTTTGAAATGTTTGACCATGGTTTACTGGGCACAGGGAGAGATAACAGCAATCCATAAGGTTTGCCTCTTGAGTATTTTGATGTTGCACATGTGGTACAAGTAGAGACGTAAGTTTTAACATCCTTATTACAAGTAAGCCACCAAAAAGATCTCTTTAGTAGAGATAATGTCTTAGTCACTCCTAAATGACCTGCTAAAGTGGAATCATGTACCATCTGGAGAACAGTGGGTCTACAAGATTTTGGAATATATATCTGGTTGTTATATAGAAGAATACCATTAGAATCTTGATGCAACCGATGCATTGGTTTCTCTGTGTCACTACGTTGTAACTGTTTTAAAGAAGTAGGTGTAAGTTGTAGAATACCTAAGAAACAATCTTCTGGAATGATATGTTGATGTGGTTGTGCGTAGCTGGGTTTATCAGGCAACCTGGATAGGGCATCTGCTTTACCATTATTTCTTCCCGGTCTATAGCAAATAACAAAGTTAAACCGTGAGAAGAAAATACTCCACCTCACCTGACGGGCAGACAGTGTTTTACAAGTTTGCAAATATTGCAAATTTCTATGATCAGAATAGATTAAAACTGGTTCAGTAGTACCCTCTAGTAAATGCCTCCATTGTTCAAAGGAGGCTTTTATAGATAGGAGTTCTTTTTCGCCTACTGAATAATTCATCTCCGCAGCTGAAAGAACTCTAGAAAAAAATGCCACAGGATGAAGTACTTGGGTAGTGGATTTTTTTTGTGACAATACAGCTCCTAATGCATATTCTGATGCATCTACCTCCAAAGTAAATTGCAACAATGGGTCTGGGTATTGCAAAATAGGGGCAGAAGTGAAGCTAGATTTTAGGAATTCAAAAGCGCTTTGAGCTTCTGAATGCCATTTGAAAGTGTTTTGTACTTTAGTGAGATTAGTCAAAGGTTTTGCAATGTCAGCAAATTTATTAATAAACTTGCGGTAGTAATTAGCAAAACCTAGGAAATGTTGTAATTGTTTCCTAGTCCGAGGTTGTGGCCAATCTTTAATAATTTTCACCTTATTCTGATCCATCTTAATACCAGATGGTGAAATTTGATAGCCTAGGAAGGTAATCTCTGATGAGTTAAAAATACATTTTTCTAATTTGGCAAACAAATGATGAGCTCTTAAATGGGATAAAACTGAACGAACATGTTTTATGTGTTCATCCAAGTTCTTAGAAAAGATCAGAATATCATCCAAATATATGATGATGTAAGTGTCTAATATATCTCTAAAAATATCATTTATGAAATTTTGAAATGTGGCTGGGGCGTTACATAGCCCGAATGGCATGACTTGATATTCAAAGAGACCGTAACGGGTCCTAAAAGCTGTCAGCCATTCATCTCCCTCTTTCATTCTGATCAGGTTATATGCACCACGTAAATCAAGCTTTGTATATTTGGTGGCGCCTTGCAATCGTTCTATAATCTCTGGAATGAGAGGTAATGGGTAACAATTCTTTTTGGTACATTTATTCAGTTGACGATAATCAATTATTGGACGTAATGAATTATCCTTATTACGTAAAAAAAACATTCCAGCACCTGCTGGTGAGGTAGATGGCCTAATAAAACCTTTTTTTAAGTTATCATCGATATACTCTTTAAGATGGTTTAATTCAGATTTAGATAAAGGATACATTCTCCCTATAGGTACTGTGCTACCAGGTAATAACTCAATTGGACAGTCATACTGTCTATGCGGAGGTAATACCTGACTTTCTTTTACATCAAAAACATCACTAAAATCCGAATAGTGAGATGGTAATGAGAGTGAGGATGTATGTAGTATGTGATGATTTTGTAAACAGGTATTTTTACAATAACCAGAATCAAGTTTTATAGATAATGTTTGCCAATCAAAGATAGGGTTATGTTTTACTAACCAGTTCATACCTATGACAACTGGGAACAGAGGTGAGGGTATTATGTCAAAAGACATGTATTCAATATGTGTCTGATTGCAAGTCACCAGTAGAGGTATAGTCTCATGTGTAACTGGACCAGTACTAATTGTGTTACCATCTATTACACGTATAGAAACAAGTTTTTCTTTTGCTATATGTGGTATTTTATTTTTTTCAATTAAACTTATGTCTATATAACAACCAGTTGCCCCAGTATCCACGATGGCCTCAATATTCAGTCGTCTTTGATCCCACTGCAAAGATAGAGGTAGTTTTATAAACATCTGATCTGAAAGAGAAGTACAGACAGTCGAGTTAGTAGTGATGGTTTTACCTGACTTCTGTTTTAGAAGAATAGGGCAGTCTCTCAGAATATGTTCTTTAGAACCACAATACATGCAGAGATGATTCAATCTCCTTCTATTCTTCTCCTCTTGAGTTAGGGGTCCACGTAATACTCCTAAATCAATAGGTGTTTCAGTAGATGTGGCTGGAGCAGGGTTAGGGATACTGTTGTATCTTTTGCTAGATGACTCATAAGAAAGTTTCTCAACCCTTCTTTCCCTATATCTCCTATCTAATTTTATTGCTAAATCATTTAGGGCATCTAAGGATACAGGTAAGACTAATCTAGCAAGTTCATCTTTTAGGGATTCATTTAAGCCCAAACGAAATTGATTTCTTAAAGAAACTTTGTTCCATTCGGAATCCCTGGCATACCGTTTGAACTCAGTAATAAAGTCCTCCACAGGTCTTTTAGCTTGTTTTAAATTTCTTAGGGCTTTTTCAGCTGTTGCCTGTCTATAAGGATCCTCATACAATGCTGACAATGCATCAAAAAAGACCTGAAAATTATTTAGTATTGGATCTTGTGATTCAAAATAACTATCAGCCCACGCACGGGGTTCTCCCCTTAAATAAGTTATGATAGTTAAAACGTTCTGTTTGTCAGTACTATATGTTTTTGGTTTTAGGGAAAAAAGGAGTAGACAGGCGTTTTTAAACTCCCTATACTTTGATCTGTCACCAGTGAAAATTTCAGGGTGTAACACCTGTGGTTCAGGTGTAGTAGCTGACATTTTAACTGCAATTTCCTGAGAAATAAAGGCTCTTAGATTTTGTATATCTAATTGAGTCTCTCTGAGACCTTGGCTTATATTATCAACTCTTTGGGATAATGTATAAACTGCTTGAGCGAGTTCAGCTGGGTCCACTTGCATTTTTTAGGCTTGTTATTATGTAATAATCCAAGTAGATTATTTTCTGAAAAAAGGAGATGCAGACAACTCAGCTGCTGAAAAAACTCAGGCTGAAGTAAAAAAGTTGTGTAACAGCAGCTTTTAACCATTAACCACAACTTAGGTCATAGTATTTAAGCACTGTTTTTATTTTAATAAAGGATTTGCTAAACAAATGAGTAAAAGTCTTAATTCTCAATGCAATTGTTTAAACCCTTTATATAACATAACAAAACTGAGTACCCTGATATAGTAAAAATAAATATGCATAATAGAAAAAGTAAGAGCTCTAATGTGATGCAAAATAATCCTTAATAGAATAAACAAAGTTATGCACAAAAAATACCTTTGAGTAGAATATCACTGAGTTTACAGGTCCGTTATCACAGCAAGTAGAACTTAAGAAAAAATGAGAGAGCAGGGATTACTCTCAAAGTTTGCAGAGCAGGAGTGAGCAGGAAGTGTGTTCACAGAGCTGAGGGAGAGAAGCCACACCCGGCTGCAGCTGATGATGTCAGAAGTGTCTCAGTAGGAGGCCTGTCAGATTTCACAGCACATCAGAGCAATAGAAGACTGAGGAATTCAAAATAGCAAGCAATGACAGGAAGACACAGGTCAGTATTTATAGGGTGTCAGAATGAGCAGCCATAAGGGGTGGTAATATGACACCTCCCTTTCACTAACAATAGACAAGAGACTTTGTAATGTCCTTTCAGTGATGGATAATGCTCTATTTTTTTTCATCATCCATCTGCCTCTGCCACTGAAACATTTCTCTTTGCAGCTGTAATTTCTGCCTTTCAATTTCATTTCTTTCCATTTCTAGTTCAATATTTTTTTCAGAAATAGCTGCCCAGCGTTCAATATTAGTGTTTATAATATTCTGCATATCCCTGTGGTCCTCTCTATATTGCCTTGCAAGGGTCAACATTTCCCTTAATCCAACATCGGCCAATAGTCCTTCTGCCGGTGTATTTTCAATATTTAGAGCACCTGTTTCCTGTGTTATTGGTGGTGCCTGTGTTTCAACTGGTTCCTCCAGGTTTTCAGGTGTATGGATTTCATCTGGTTGTGCATCTCCAAATTCTTCTAGAATATCTCGAGTCTCACTTCCATCATGTCCTCCTGGTGTTTCTTCTTGAATTGGATTTTCCACTATTGGCATGAGATTGATAGTGATCTCCCTTGATGAGTTTTCTTCTTCTAGATCAAGACATAAAAAATTGTTAGTAAATAAAAATAAAATTTTCTAAACACGGTTTCAGAAATAGAATAGAAGGAGAGAGCAGATACAACAGTCATACACAAATTTAAATTATATTATATATATATACATATGTTATACATACCATCAAATAATGGAGATGAATGTCCAGTCAATCTCTGGAAAAGACATCCCAAATCACCTATACAAAAAAAATAATAAAAAAATAGGTTTTGAGTAAATGTTACCATATATTCAAATGCTATTGCATTCAAGGAAAAATCAATTAGTACAATTATTAATGAAAATGTACTTTGCAATTAACGGGACACTGAACCAAAAATAATATTTTTGTGATTAAGATGTATAGCATGCAATTTCAATCAACGTTCTAATTTAATACTATTATCAATGATCAAAATGAAAATAATGTTAAAATGTAAGTACATTAGAAAGTTGCTTACAATTGCATGCTCTACATGAATCATCATTTAAAAAAATTGTACAATGTCCCTTTCATGAAAATCTAAGATCATTGCTATTTGTCCTTCAACTACCATTCCATCTGTAAACGATCTCGAACTAGATTACGTCAATACTGACATTTGAAATTTGTGTACAAAAAAAAACATATTTTGGATTTGATAGATAAAAGAGATAACACACACAACATTGTAATTATTCATTTAATTAGTAATGTACTTACCAGTTACTCTGCCAACACCAGTTTCTGGAGTGCTGGTCCTTACATCAGGAAGTGTGTCCGCAGATGAAGAACTGTGTGTGACAGTAGACGTGGAGCGTATAAATTGTCCATGAGAAAAACTGGTAGAAGGTCTGGAACCAGCTGCACCGGTAGATGGTCTGTAAACAGCTGAAGAAGAAGTTGAACAAGTGGGCACTTCATTGGTACTCCTCCCAGGCTGTCCTTGTGTTGTTGGTGTTGCTTTAAAAAGAAACAAAAAATAAATAAATTATTAATACATTTTTATTTTTCATTGTATTTCTAGTTTAAACTGAAAGCTAATACTGTTAATAATAATATCATCGCAGCAGTGAATGAAGGCACAATCATTAAAGGGACATGAAAAAAAACATTTTCCTTTCATGATCTCATAAGAAAATGCTTTTTCAAAATTATTTAATTGTATTATCTTTTTGGCTTCATTGCATTGCTATACTTTGATGAAAAGCAAATCTATACAGGCTCAGTAAATGATCATTGGTTGATGCACATAGATGGGTCATGTGACTGCGTCAACTATGTGAATAGCTATGTCTGAAAAAAGTATATCTTTAGAAAGCTGAGAACAATTATATATTATCAACTAATTTTGAAATATGTTCAAAATAATATTCTATACTCAAATACTGCTACATGGAAGTCAATAGATCACACATTTAAGAAGGCATGTGATCAAGGGTCAGTCAGAATATGCAGAGATAAAAGTGATATTAATTTAAAATAGTTGTATTTCATGATTAATGTCGAACATACCATGTTACACAACATCAATATTTTTTTAATAGTTTCAAATTGCATTATTTCTATTGTCATTATCTCTTTATGGAGTTTCAATGCAATACTGGTTTGTAAATGAACACATGGGTGTTATCTTTAGGGATCACAATAATAGTTGCCCCCTATATTTATAATCAACTCTTAAAAAATGTATATTCCCGTTATAGCTTAAAAAAATGTTAGTATAAAAACCCTATTATTGTACAATCCCTTATACATATTTTTAAATTTTTAGTGCGACATAAATGATAATAGTATTTGGGGCCTATATGGCCTATATGGATTCAGATACGGAAGCATAAGAAGTCAGATAATGTTATTTTTAAGAAATATATATTGGAGACACTGAGCTATCATAATTTAACAAACATTTTTGCGTCAATTATGTTGTACATTTACCTCTTAAATCACTGTCACAATCATCCGTTATGCCAGTGATGATCTCTGGTCCTAGACGCTGAACAAGCTTCTCTGCTCATAGTCATTGAGGTCGGCCACATATGCTGGTCCACCTCCCGTAGCTCGTGCCAAATTTTTTTCTCTGGCCAATTTAGCTTTGGCGAAAAGTTTAATGTCGTTGTAACGCTTCTTCAGCTGATCAACATCCTTTTTTCCAGGACCCTGGGCACTAACGGCATCGCTTATCCTTTGCCAGATCTGCTTCCTCCTCGAAAAATTTGTCTGTTTGACACGACATCCAAACAAATAATCATAAGAGTCAATAATCATGTCAATCAAAACGACGTTTTGCTGATGCGAAAAGTGAGGATTCTTGGATTTTGAAGTGGTATCAGATCCAGATGAAGCCATATCGAATTTGTAAATAAAGATCACAAAATATAACGCTCTGTAATCACTCTCCAAAAAATTTGGAACAATAATAAAGTTGTTTAGAAAAGTTGAAGTTTTATAGGGGCAAAATTCCTTTCCCGCGACTACTATGACGTTTCTGACACCTTGCATGTCACGTGTTAATAATTGGCCAGACAATTCGACTGAAAGTTAAGTACATTAGCTTAGTCGCGGTGAGCGAGGCGTCAAATTTATCAATAATCCGCCACTGCTCGCGGCGGGCTAGACGTGTCTATTTATTGGGGGATTATTAGTACATAGCGACAGCGGACACCATTTCGCCCGCGGCGAGTAACGGCGAGTTTTTCCGCATCTACAATGACGGATTTATTGACGGCTTAGTACATGGAGCCCTAAGTTGTATTAAAGGGCCAGTAAACCTAGCAAATAATGTTATATAATTCTGCAGATAGTGCAGAATTATATAACATTTGCTTAGCTCCAGGGGCGCGATCCGATATACGGTGTAGTTTTCGGTGCAAGCGTGGGTACCCGCACCACCTGTAATTTCACCTCGCACATCGGGGTATTACATATACTGTGCAGTTAGATGCTAAACTGGCGTAAGTATGACAAACTGGCGATCTTCCGAAAAGTGCGCAAATACACTTTTTAGTCGTCACAAGTAACTTACGCCTGTATTTTGGCCACGTAAAGTCTCAATAAAGAGTAGTTTTATGCAAATTAGGCTAACACTTGTAAAAATGAACCGCGACTCCATCTAAAAATGCGACACGTAATTACGCTATTCAAAAGTCATATATAAACCCATGCGCAGCTGCCATTTTCTTCAGTGTGTTTGGATGGTTCGTTGAACTACAGCACACTACAGTGGAGTGGAGGATTAGTCAGAGTAGAGAGAGAGGCGCAAACAGAGAAGTTAGTTAGGTCGCATTGTTGGTTGATTAAGCTTGTACACTTACACATATTTTTACATATTGCACACATATTGCATACATACATATACAAAGACACCACACTTTTTTTTTCAAACACCTCACACATTTTATTTAAATTTTACAGTGTGATAGGCTGAGTGTTTGGTTGTGATTGTGTGTGATTGAACTGGGATTGAGTGTGAGTGTGTGAGTGTGTGTAGTGTGAGGATAAAAGAAGAAAGAGAGGGCGCTGCATAGTGTGATATTGTTTCAATATGATGTGATATAAATGTAGATAGGTTATGCGCTTACCGAAAGATGTGGTACTGTGCTGTGACCAGTACAATCTCGCCTGCTAGCACTTAAATCAGTGGCTAGTACACTGCCAGACTGGATCCTTCCTGGAGTTCTCCCTTCTTGCTGTAAAAGACGGCTCCCAAAGGTATCTTCAGTAATGGCTGTGAAGAAATCCTCGTTTTGCAACTTAAGAAAACTTGTTCAATATTGTTGCATGAATAAATTTAAACAACTTCCAGTGTTAAAAGATTTAAAAGGCTTTATTATAACGCGTTTCTCAACCTCCAAGGGTCGTTTTCATCAGATATCAAAGCAAATAAAAACAGTTACAAATTTTGACATTATATACACATTTGTTGGTTAAAAACGGAAGTTGTCACAAAAGATTTTAAGCCAATAGGATGCATTACAAAATTCAACTGGGATGCCGAACAAAGGATCACAGCTGTTATAATTAGAGTGAACTTAGTCAATGTTAAATGAAAGTACCTGTATGCAATTGAAAAGAACTTGGTCAATATTGAGTGACAGTGAAGAAACAAATACTCAAAGCTAAAAACAGCTGTGTAAATCAGCCGAAAAGCCGGCCTGAAATCGCCAACATTGCAAATCCAAAAAGGATACATAGATGCAGCACGAAAAGAAAATATAACAAAGATTTTTATGTTACAATATGAATTTGTTATAAACATTGAAAACAAATATGTGGTTATCCTCATTGATAGACATAGTTTTAAAGATCAGCTCACGAGTTGCCATAAGCTCGCGGCTGTTACATGGTGAAACATAGACATACATATAGGTTGAACCTATTAGAAAAATGTATAATGATGGTTGTGAGCCTAAAAAACTTCTGATTTTAGTTTTTTTGGGAATTAATAAACAAACTATCTAATCACTTGGAATCTATTGATTATCCTAAATGCTACGATAATGAATTCAATTATCAGTTTTGTGATACCAGTACCTATAATGTGAAATAAACTTAACAGCCCATTTTTCTGTGGGTCTTTCTAAACATCTTGTGTTGTTAATGATTTAGAGAAATATATGTTGACTACATTGTTTATAAAAAGTTAGTTATTTAATATGGTTTGTAAAAACCTGGTGGTGTAATGTGATATTAATATGTTAACCTTTGGTATCCAAGTCAAGTTAATTTCAAATATCAAAAATCAAAATAGCGATGTTTTACTGGAAAACCAATCAAAGGATCATGTTATTTAATGTGGTTTGTGAAACCTGGTGGTGTAATGTGATATTGATATGTTAACATTTGGCACTTGAATCAAGTTAATTTCAAATATCAAAAATTAAAATTAAAATAACAATGTTTTAATAAGATACCAATCAAAGGATCATGTTAGGCAAATGTATGAACCGGAAAAATGTTATTAGCTATGGTATGGATGCGCTTTTGTTGTCCAGAAATATGAGCTATAGTAATACTAGTGGATGGAAAAAAAGGTATGCACTTAATACTTTATATGTACCTACTCGTGATTGTTATCTAAAATTAATTGTATTAAAGTTCGTTGTGTAGTGTATAAATGTCAAGCATATAAATGTATTAAAATATAAATATATATTTAATACACTCAAATAGAAACTATGATAGAAATCAATGTTATTATATGGATATACACCTGTAATTATGTATAGTAATTTATATAACTAGGTGATATTTTAGAAATCCCTGTTATTATATGGATGTGTACCTGTAATTGTTTTGTATGATGATTTGTATAACTGAATGATGTTTTTTTAGGCATATAGATGTAATTAAATGTAATAATGAAAAAGTATTCCTGTGTGTATGTTAATAAAATATGAAAAAGTATATCTTGTGTATCACCCTATAATATTCTTGATGGATATAGAAATGTGTGTATGTGTAAGTAAGGTATGTAGGTAATGATTGTGATGCATGTGAATGATTGTAGTGTGTATGATGTATATTCAGAATGAGAGTATGTAGGTAATGATTGTGTAGGTAATGATTGTGATGCTTATGGATGATTGTAGTGTGTATGATGTATATTCAGAATGAGAGTAATATATGTGAGACTTGGGTATGTATGGAGAGTTTAAATTGGACTAAATGATGTGTGGATTATCACTGGAATTGTCTATGAGATGAAATATACTATTGGATGGGTGAGGTCATATAGGGCAAATGTAGAGGGGGGGAGAAAATCGTCTGTTAATTGTGTTTGTATATTAATCTGAATGAAAATGTAAATAAACTGCTGAGTAAATGTATGAATTATTAATGAAATCATAGATAACGGATGAGAAAAGAGCTGAAGATAGTATTGGTATCGTGATATTGTCCATCAATTGAAGGCTGCCAGATCCAAATTGGCATTGAGCCCAAGTGGATATTGAGTCTTCAATCGATAGATCCAATATGTTTCACGTTGTCTGAGTCTAGTCAATCTGTTATAATCATTACTTTTTGGAATGAAATCAATAGGAATATATTTGAATATGTAGGGATTTCCATTGTGTTTTGTGAGGCAATGATTGGGTATGCTATGTTTAATGTTCTTTTTTTTGGAATTTTTAAAATTACGATGATGTTCACCCCACCTGGTACGTAGTTTCCTAGATGTACGACCTACATACTGGAGGCCACATATGCACTCCATAAGATATACTGTATATGAGGATTCACAATTGAAAAAAATAGGAATCTGAAAGCTTTCTTCTGTAACTGTAGATTTGAAATTTTTTATACCCGATTTAATAATTTTACACGTCCCAAATCCCGATTTACCACATTTATACATCCCACATAAGCCAAATAGTTCTTTATTTCGTGTCTGGATCTGGTTTTGTTTTCTACCTTGAATGTGTTTTACTTTTTTGCTCGGAGCTAATTTACTTCTTAATGTTGGAGCTCTCCTGTATACTATTTTCGGTTTTTCTTTCACTAAATGTTTTAAAATGGGATCTCTTTGAATTATGTGCCAGTGTTTGTATAGTATATGTTCTATTCGGTGGAAATCAGAATTGTATTGGGTTATAAAAAGAGTATCTTTCCTCATTGAATTGTGTGATTGGCTGTTGTCTTTTCTGTTAGTTAGAATGTCATTTCTGTTTAATTTAGATGCTCTTTCTAAAGACTTGTCTAATAAATATGGAGGATATTCTTTTTCCAGGAACCTATTGTATAGGATCTGGCTTTGTTCTAGAAAGGTGTTGTAATCTGTACAATTGCGTCTAATCCTTCGGAATTGGCTGTAAGGAATATTGTGTATCCAGTTTTTATGATGACTACTGTGGTAGTTGAGAAAGCTATTACTGTCTACGTCTTTGAAATATGTTTTGGATTGAATTTTGTTGTTGTTAATACTCAGGAAAAGGTCCAAATACTCAATATTTGATGTTTGAATGTTGGCTGTGAATTCAATGCCCATATTGTTATGATTAAGGTGGTCAATGAAATTGACCGCCGTGGTATTATCTCCCTCCCAGAGGAAGATAAGGTCGTAGAAGACCAGGCTCGCCCCAAAGTCTGCAGAATAGATGTATCTTTCTTCAAATAATCCCATGAATAGGTTAGCGAAACTTGGGGCGAACCTGGTCCCCATGGCCGTACCCTTTATCTGTAAATAAAAGTTGTCTTGATATATAAAATAATTGTGTTTGAGTATAAATGAAATACTTTCTAAAATAAAATCACACTGTTGTTCAGGTAAATAAATATCTTTCTTCAAAAAAAATGTGCAATTGCTTGTATACCTAAGGTGTGTGAAATATTGGAGTATAACGAACTGACGTTGCATGTAATCCAAAGTAGGTTTTTATCTTCTATACTAGTGTTGTTCAAAAGTTGTAGCAGATGTGTACTGTCCTTTATGTATGAGGGCAATGTTGTTACGTATTTTTGAAGATATTGGTCCACATAATATGACAGATTGTATGTGAGGTTGCCTATTCCTGCAATGATCGGACGCCCTGGTGGATTGTCTTTATTTTTGTGGATTTTGGGTAAATTGTAGTAATGGGCTATACTAGGGTTTTGTATTCTAAGAAAATCTTTTTCATTTTTGTTTAAAATCTTTAGAGAAAAACCTTTGTCTACAAGTTCTATGTATGATTGTAAATATATTTCTGTTGGATTTTTTTGTAGAATTTTGTAGTAATTTGTATCCCCCAATATTCTATTTGACTCTTTGATATAGTCTTCAATATCTTAAATAATAATTCCGCCGCCTTTGTCGGCATCACGGATGATGATGTTTGAATTATTCTGTAAACTGTGAATTGCTCTTTGGTGGCTTATAGTAGAGTAGTTCTTCTTTTGTTTTTTGGAACGTAATATTTTATCGAAATCTTCCAAAACCATGCTTTGAAAGAGTTCAATATAATCCTTACCTACATTAGTGGGATTGAAATTTGATTTGTTTTTTACATCAGTGTGTATATACCAAACAAACAGATGAGAAGTGGGGTCCTCTGTTTCTGAATATACACATGTTATGTTTTTGTTGGATGGCATGGAATCAGTTAATATTACTTGTGTTCTGGAATAATCTATTTTGCTTGATTTCAATCATTTGTTGGCGAAATATTTTTGTAGTGTCAATTTTCGTGTGAAATTATTAAGATCTACAAAAATGTCAAACATTTTAGGTGTGTTTGGTGGACAAAAAGATAATCCCTTTTTAAGAACTCTCTTTTCAGGAATGGATAGTTTGTGAGATGATAAATTGAAGATCCCTTGGTCTAATCGGGATAGTTCCTTTTCCTTGGCGGCAAGGGCTCTACCTCTGGAGCCTCGCTTTCTAAAGTGTGGGGTCTTTTGCCTGCTCTTATTGGTGGGCTCTGACCCTAAAAAATGGGACAGATTATTCGTGCTTGTACTGGGGATTTCTGAATCTATCACTGGACTTCTGTGTTCTGAGGACAATACACTAAACCTGTTTGGATGTTCATAATATTCCTGATGTCCTTTTTGGTTTGTATTGATGTGTTGAATGCTGGGATTATTAATCCTTGGTCCTATATGTTGTGGTTTGGAAGGGATATAAATAGGTGAATTGTGATCTGATTGTGAATAGCGGTCGGCTAAATTGTTAGAGGATTCAGATGGATAATTTCTGGGATTGGATTGTGTTCTTCCTACTTGATATGTGTGTTGGGGTTCAGATCTGTTATTGTGATGTTGTTGAGTTTGGTATGATTGATATGATGAATGATGCCGTGTTTGTGAATCGTATAGTCTGTTGTGATTGTTATTAGGACGTGTTTGATATTGTGATGGACCAAAATGATGGTTATATTGTGTATGTTGATGTGTATAGTTAGGGGTGTTATTCGATCCTCTGTTGTTGGTCCAAGAATTTCTATTATTGTGACCTGTATGTGGTGTTCCTGGATGATGCCAAGAATTCCTATTGTCTGTATTGTTGTGATGCATGTAATGATTATCTGAGTGATTACAATTAAAGTAGTGTGAAGATGGCAGGGAGAGGTAGGGCGGAGGGGAGGAGGGGAGGAGGGGAGAGGAGTGGCAGGGAGAGGAGTATTGTAGAGGACAGGAGGAGCAGTGGGGTCCCCGTCAGGGAGTAAGTGGAGTGGGGAGAGGGAGAGCTAGAAGCGATGATGGGAGGGGAGATGCCCGAGAGTCCCAGAGACCAGGCACATCAAAAAGAGGGACAGAGGGCGCACATGGGGACAGAAGGGGGGAAGAGGGAGAGGATAGGGAGGAACCCACACCAGGGACATCACAGGGAGCAAGCCAGGTGTCCACGGAGGATGAGAGGATGAGATGTCCAAACTTCTCATTTGATGAGAATGTTGCCCTAGTCCAGGCCATCATGGACAATCACAGTGCCCTCTATGGCCAGGAGAAGGGCAAAGGCATTGCCAAAAGGCGTAAAACAGCATGGTTGGCGGTAGAGGATGCCGTCAACAGTGTGACCTCGCAGAGGAGTACTGTTGAGGGCCTTAAAAAGCAGTGGAATGACTGCAAGAGGCGGGTGAAAGAAAAGATGGGGCAGGAGGCTATGCACCAGAGGGGACCAGGCGGTGGTCCACCCCTGGACATAGAATACAACACCTGGCAGGAGACGATATGCAGGTCACTGAGTATCACAGCAGTCCGTGGACTTCCAGGGGCTCGTGACTCAGGGGCTGCAACCACAGCACATCATGCTGGTGAGTAACATCCCACACACCAGTATTATATGCATTTGAGATATAACATCCTTTAATGTCACACATTCATGTACACAATGAGGAGCATGGTATTTGGCCTACTAACAAAAACATCTACAATTATATTTGACATTAATGCTACTTAACACAATGCAATTCATGATATGAGGCGGAATAGTGCAATACTAACATGCCTCAGAGTAACACAGGCCACAAGCCACATGTAGAGTTTTCAGTAAATGGACACTATAGCCATCGCAATACTTTTAGCTCAAGAAAGCAGGTTCAGTGCCTACATCAGGCTAAAATAAATTGTGTGACCATAGTGTCACTTAAAGAACACATTTTCTCCATCATTGACATGTACACATAACTATTGTATGAAACACATACCTGTATACTGCGCATATTAAAATCCCTCATATCACAAATCACAATGTGCACATGCATGTTATAGAGTTTGACATGAGAATGAGTATAGACCCTAGCATGTATCAATGTACATTGTATGCTGACATGGACATATATATTACTGTACTAATCCCTCTCATCATTGACTCCTCCACAGAACCTCCTGTCACGAGGATGCAAACAGGCATGCCGCCACCTCCACCACCACCACCAGTCACAGGCATGCCGCCACCTCCACCACTACCACCACCAGTCACAGGCATGCATCCACCACCACCAGTCTTCAGGCAACCACATGAACATTATGCTCCCAGGCATGAGCAGGGTTGGATGGCTTCAGTTGAGGACCTGGAAGTGATGCCACCACCATTGACATATGACCCCTGGCAATATTCCTGGCCAGAGGAATATTCTTCTTTTGGCTTTGAGGGGGAGCCAAGACAGCCACAAAGGGTCCATGTATTTACCCCCCCCCCCCAACACAATCTCAGGGCAGTCATGGCTTTTACACACAGGCTATGTCACAATAAGTGCCAACTGGACAGGCTGAGTGGTCACACACTCGTCATCAGTGGGACTATCAATCCACCCTGAGAGCTCCACCATCCTCTTCACTTGGGAGAGCACCACCATCCTCTTCACTTGGGAGAGCACCACCATCCTCTTCACTTGGGAGAGCACCACTATCCTCTTCACTTGGGAGAGCTCCACCATCTGCAGAAGAACATATAGCTAAAAGTACTCAAGCAGCAGCAGATGCAGCTGAAAATGTCACTCAAGCACCAGCAGATGCAGCTGAACCTGCACCTCAAGCACCAGCAGATGCAGCTGAAAATATCCCACAGGAACCAGCAGATGCAGCTGAACCTGCACCTCAAGCACCTAGAAGCCCTGCTGCTCAAGAGCCTGTGGATGCATTGTATTCTCCCCTGGGTGAGGAATACATTGCACTCCAGAGGAGGCCCATAACAAGCTGCGAGAGCAGACAAAGAGGCCAAGAGAGGTTTCACAGGAGCAAAGAGAGGTTCTTCAGGAGCCAAGAGAGGTTACACAAACGTAGCATAGAGCTGCAGAGGGACATGGCAGCATCATTAAGTTGAATTGTTCAAAACCAGTTACAGATGATGCGAATTATGTCTGATATGCAGATGGACAATAGATGGCGGGAACAAATTAAACTCTTGGGTGTGTTGGTTGAGCACTTTACACACCAGCAGGACACTGCCTCAAGCCTATCATCTGTGGCCAGCACTCCAGCAGAAATATCTGAATCATCTCAAACCAGGAGAACAAGGAAATCCGCTACAGTCACCTCAGCCCCCTCATCCAAGAAGCCTAAAAAGAAATAAATATTCTTATAGTTCACCATAAATCTTGTCCTCTGTTATTTACCATATAATAGTCATCCACATCCATGTGAGGTGTGTTTTAGTACACTAATATTGTTAAAACATATAATAAGGCCTGTGTGGAAATGGCCCAAAAAGGTAATATTATCCTGTTTATGACATATTCTTGTACTATAACTCACATCCACAATAGTTGTTTCTGAAGTGTACATATAGTAATATTCACTTCTAAGATGTAAATCAATGTATCTCACATCCAAAATAAATTGACACATTGGTATATATAGTAGTGATGTTACTGATAGGGTGGGCATTATCAGGTGTTTTAAGTCTGCAGGTGAGAGGTTGTGGTGTCTGTGATTGGTTTGACACAATTACAAAGAGGCAGCCTTCAAGAAGGTCTTAGAAATTATCATATGAGCCATCCTAGGTTTTGCTTTCAACTAAGAATACCAAGAGAACAAAGCAAGTGTTATAATTAAATCTGAAAGTAGTTTGAAATAACATGCCCTATTTAAAAGAAGAAGGTTTTCTTTGGACTTGACTGTCCCTTTATATATTTTGGCATCAGTGCCAAGCTGTGTTAGCATTAGAATAAATTACACTCCAGTGGGTTCTAAAGAGATGAAGGTAATACAATTTAAAGTAAATAAGCAAGTATATGTCCACAATGTGATAAAGTACCTACAAGCTCAATCCATTTGATTATGTTGTGGCTTCAAACTATTTCAAATACACAAATAAACCTTAAAAAAGCAATATCATAGTATACTGTCCCTTTAACCTTGAGATGCTGCTTAAATGTATGTGTTTGTTAAGGCTTCCAGGGAGTTACGTTGCTTTTTTAGTCATTGCAAGTGTTGCTGCGCCTGCAATTTGTGGCGAGATGAGAATGGAGTAGATTTTCTGAATTCTGCGCGCGTAAGTCCTTACGCTGTATATTGGATACCAAATTGCGCGTCGTTCTATGTTAGTCTATGGGTAAAAAAAATACGGCCGAAGGGTGAAATATACACGCGTAACTTGTATGCTACGCCGTATATGTAATACCAAAATCGCGCAAAATCTGACGTCACCGGCTTTTGCGGGCAACTCTGCATATCGGATCGGGCCCCAGATTTCTAAAGTGAAGGGTTAAATATATATCACGCAAAGAAAACAGAACGCCACTCCTGGCTCTACTAAGCGGGTCTGTTTTCTTCTGCTAAGCGCATCGTGGGCACGCTGTCTAGCCACAGCGCGCCCGATCGCGCTATTAAAATCAATGTAGCTAACTCCCGCTCTGGTCTGGTAGCGGGAGTGAGTTACATTGATTTTATTAGCGCGATTGGGCCAGCTGTGATTAGACAGCGTGCCCAGATGCGCTTAGGAGAAGACAACAGACCTGCTCAGTAGAGCCAAGAGCGGTGTTCTGTTTTCTTTGCGCTATATCTATTTAACCCTTCACTTTAGAAATCTGGGGCCCGATCCGATATGCAGAGTTGCCCGCAAAAGCCGGTGACGTCAGATTTTGCGCGATTTTGGTATTACATATAGGGTCTGTACAGCTTATTCTTATTGTTTGAAACAATTAAAGGGCCAGTAAACCTAGCAAATATTGTTATATTATTCTGCACATAGGTGTGTTTTAGTACACTAATATTGTTAAAACATATATTTGCTAGGTTTACTGGCCCTTTAATTGTTTCAAACAATAAGAATAAGCTGTACAGACCCTTTACTCCGTAAATTTCCTTTACTCCGTGACGCCTAGATTACGAGTTTTGTCGGTAAAGACCCGCGGTGCTAACAAGGCTTTTTTTCCAGCGCACCCTTAAGCCAACGCTGGTATTACAAGTTGTCTGAATGGCTGCGTTAGCCTCAGAAAAGGGAGCGTTGAGCATAATTTAGCTTCCCTTCAACCCTCAATACCAGTGTTGCCTATGGTAGCGGAAAGCTGGAAAAACGTGCTTGTGCACGATATTCTCATAGGAAACAATGGGGCTGAGCTTGCTGAAAAAAAACCTAACACCTACAAAAAGCAGCGTTCAGCTCCTAACGCAGCCCCATTGTTTCCTATGGGGAAGCACTTTCTAAGTCTACACCTAACACCCTAACATGAACCCCGAGTCTAAACACCCCTAACCTTACACTTATTAACCCCTAATCTGCTGCCCCCACTATCGCTGACACCTGCATTTTATTATTAACCCCTAATCTGCCGCTCCGGACACCGCCGCAACCTACATTATCCCTATGAACCCCTAATCTGCTGCCCCTAACATCGCCAACACCTATATTATATTTAATACCCCCTAATCTGCCCCCCCCAACGTCGCCACCACCTACCTACACTTATTAGCTCCTAATCTGCCGACCGGACCTCGCCGCCACTATAATAAATGTATTAAACCCTAAACCGCCGCACTCCCGCCTCGCAAACACTATAATAAATTTTATTAACCCCTAATCTGCCCTCCCTAACATCGCTGCCACCTACCTACAATTATTAACCCCTAATCTCCCACCCCCAATGTCGCCGCTACTATAATAAAGTTATTAACCCCTAAACCTAAGTCTAACCCTAACCCTAACACCCCCTAACTTAAATATAATTTAAATTAAACAAAATAAATTTACTATCATTAAATAAATTAATTCTATTTAAAACTAAATACTTAACTATAAAATAAACCCTAATATAGCTACAATATAGCTATAAAATAAACCCTAATATAGCTACAATTAAAAACTATTTAATAGCTACCTAGTTAAAATAATTACAAAATTACCTGTAAAATAAATCCTAACCTAAGTTACAAATACACCTAACACTACACTATAAATAAATTAATTAAATAAATTAACTACAATTATCTAAATTAAAATACAATTAAATAAACTAAACTATAGTAGGGTTAGACTTAGGTTTAGGGGTAAATAACTTTATTATAGTAGCGGTGACGTTGGGGGTGGGAGATTAGGGGTTAATAATTGTAGGTAGGTTGCGGCGATGTTAGGGAGGGCAGATTAGGGGTTAATAAAATGTATTATAGTGTTTGCAAGGCAGGAGTGCGGCGGTTTAGGGGTTAATACATTTATTATAGTGGCGGCGAAGTCCGGTCGGCAGATTAGGGGTTAATAAGTGTAGGTAGGTGGCGGCGACGTTGGGGGGGCAGATTAGGGGGTAATAAATGTAATATAGGTGTCAGCGATGTTAGGGGCAGCAGATTAGGGGTTCATAGGTATAATGTAGGTTGCGGCGGTGTCCGGAGCGGGAGATTATGGGTTAAAATTTTTAATTATAGTGTTTGCGATGTGGGGGTCCTCAGTTTAGGGGTTCATAGGTAGTTTATGGGTGTTAGTGTACTTTATAGCACAATAGTTAAGAGCTTTATGTTCCGGCGTTAGCCCATAAAACTCTTAACTACTGACTTTTTTTTGCGGTTGGAGTCTTGGAGTCTTGGAGTCTTGTCGGTAGAGGCTCTACCGCTCACTTCTTCCAAGACTCGTAATACCAGTGTTAGGCAAATCCCATTGAAAACATAGGATAAGCAATTGACGTAAGGGGATCTGCGGTAGCCTCGAGTCGCGGAAAGAAAGTGAGCGGTAGACCCTTTCCTGCCTGACTCGTAATACCAGCGTTAGATAAAAAGCAGCGTTAGGATCCCTTAACGCTGTTTTTTAAGGCTAACGCAGAACTCGTAATCTAGGCGTAAGTTTTTTGTATACAATATAACCTACACATCAATGTTTCACTGTAAACACTCAAAAACAAACAAAATACCCCAAAAACAAACAACAACAATTATACAAAAAAATCCTCCAGACTTTTCAAGAGGCTCTTTTTATAGATCTGCTTGGAAACAGAATATATATTGACAAAGTGAAAGTAAAACACGGAGGCTATTGGATTCAGTACTGCTGATTATTACTATAACAATTATTACTATAACTGCGCATTCTTATTTGGACAAATGTAAAGAAATTACAGATTTTTTCCATACTCATTCATCTGTAATCAATAAACAAGCAACCCCTTAAACAAAAACGAAGCAAAAATACACAAACAAATGAATGAATGTATGCGACAATAACAATAAGTTGATTAGTTCATTTGCTTAAAACTGTTACTCTAAATGTGGGAAAGGTTTACATTTACACTATTTAATAAAGAAACACCAGTTGTCATTTGACTGATTAATGTGTCAGCTAATAACTATCACCAAGATTACAAGTTTTGTGCTATACCGGGTGCGTAAATAACGCAAAAAAATTAGCGTTATCACACTTTCCATAGCGCTGCCATTACAAGTTACTGAAAAACCTACTCTTTATGTGCGGTACGGTGCGATAAGCTCCATACTGCACAAAACCAAAGGCCTGACTATATGTGCTCATGCACGCTTTTCCCCATAGACATCAATGGAGAGAAAGTGTTAGAAAAAAACTAACACCTGCGATTGCGGAATGGCGATCACCGTAAAGCAACCCCATTGATGTCTATGGAGAAAATAACGTTATGTTAAAAGCTAACCCTAACATAAACCCCTAGTCTAAACACCCCTAATCTGCCACTCTGCCACTCCACTAAATAAACCTATTAACCCCTAAACTGCCGGCCACCCACATCCCTACTAATAAAATAAACCTATTAACCCTGTGAAATAAAAAAAAACTAAGTTTAAACTATAAAGTAACCTAACATAATGTTAGTAACATTACTATTTTAAAACAATAAAATTAGTGAAAAAACCCCAAAAAAACAAATTACAAATTAAAAAAATATTACATTACAAAAAAATAAAATCTTTAAAATTACAAAAAATAAAGAACTCTAAGATTACAAAAACTAATAAATGAAATTATCCAAAATAATAAAAATTACACCTAATCTAATAGCCCTATAAAAACAAAAAAGCCCCCCCCCCCCTAACCTAACAAACTACCAATAGCCCTTAAAAGGGCCTTTTGTAGGGCATTGCCCTAAGTTAAAAAGAAAATTTAATTTTTTGAGTGCGGAATGGAGAGTTGTGTTACAGGCTAAAATGCTTGTAAAAAATTTGTAATCTTAGTGTATGTATGGTTCACTTTTGTTTTTGACATTCTTGACCATGTTAAAAAAAATTGATTAAAAAAAAAATTGTTATACCACTGCTGCTACTGGCTTGTAGAAGTAGCACTAGCTAAAAATTTTAACTTTATTTACGTTTATGCAGCTGTTTAACTGCTCTTCTGCTATCCCTAATGTTACCCATATGACATTGCAGACTAACAGATATTTTCGTTACACTAACCTTTTTTATTGTGCATCACTGATTGCAATAATCATAGCAACATTTACGTGAATTCTGAGAAGAGGAGCCTCACTGTTTTTCTTTATTTTTAAAGGAACATTAACATCAAAATGTCATTCTCCTGCAAATGTTTAATTATTCATAATAAAATAAAATGCAATGTACCATTTTTTACATTGCCTTCTTTTTCTGTAATTGTAATCTTTCCACTCTCCCCTCTGAAAGGATGGAGTGAGTTCCATGGAATGCAGAACTCGTACACTTCTACATTATACAAAGTGATTGGTTGATATAGACACACAGGCTTGGCTGTACAGTGTCCAGCTGACTGATATAGGACCCGGTTCCTTTCAATTAAGGCTTGAATGTGGTGACCATTCAACAAATAGAAAACAAATAGAAAACACAAGGCTTCCCATAGTGCAGATAAAACGTGTTTCAAAGTTGGCTTACACAATGTGAAAATATGAAAGGGGTACTCACATTTGTGTTAGCACAAGGAGGTTGTGCCGACAAAACAGGCTAGATTTTGAGACACCAGCTGTCTAGTCAAATGTGTCTCCCTGGGGTGAAGTTCCCAATATGCTGATAAAAAAAAGGTGATGTGATGAAGAAACAGCTGGTACAAACTGAGAAACACGTATTGCAAAATATTAATTTTCACAGCATTCTATTAGAATTAATTTAAGCACACTGCACATGCTAGCATGCATACATGTACATTTGTTTGAAGAATGTATGCACATAACTTAACTGTTCGGCATCAATTTTTTTTTAATCAATTTTCACTTAAGTACACTCCTTCTGTTGCCACATTACCATATTATATTTTGTGCCCTCTACTTATTTCTTATTTTGAAGGGAGGTTACCTTTCTCATATGGATCCTGGGTACCTCCTCACTGGACCCCCTGGGGAAGAAGACTTTTACTTAACTTGTAATACCTGTGAAATGAAAATGGCTTGTGAAAAGGTGATTGCGTTAGAGCAAAACCGTTTGCGCTTCACTTGCCCTTAGTGTTGATTGTAACAAAACAAATATAAACAATAACATACTAAAATATTTTTGTACAAAGTACTGAAAGGGGGTATATACAAGTTAGCACTGGTGTAATAAATAAATTATATGTAAATATAGTAGGTGTACTCTCAGAGATTATTAACATGAAAATATATACTAAGAGTCGGATATTTATTTATCTTTATCCATATTCTGTATAAAAAGAGCCTTCTTATGTAAGGGATATCATGAGATAGATCATCATAACTATGTGTTAGAATTTGGCTTCCTTTTAGATACTTGTTCCCAGGGAGGTGAAGAGTGGGTGACTTTAGCTATGTTAAGCAGTTGTACTGCTGATGATGAGTCATCAGATGGTTGAGGCGGTTGGATGTCCAGTTGTAGTCCCTTAATGAACACCACCAAATCTTCTAATTTACGATAGATGGCGAGTTTGCCATCACATAAAACATTATAGTGAAATGGAAAGTCACAGTGATACTTTATATTTTCCTCTTAAAAAGGTTTTTGTTTTTAATCTTTCTGGTTTTCTTTTCTAAATCATTGAGAGACGTAGGTCCTGATAGACCTGAATTTTACGTCCTTGTAGAATTAGACCATAGTTGTCATATCTGTTCTTTATTTCTAAAGTAAAAATACCTTACTAGGACTTCTCTCTGTGGAACTTCTTTATTAGGTTTAGGCCACAATGCCCTATTTACTCGCCATGTGTATTTCTGGTAGTGTTTCCCTTGTCAGTGGCAATATATGTTTAAATAATGTCTTCAGGTAGGTTTCGAAGACAAATGTTAATTGTCTCAGGTATTTTTCTCTTCCAGAGATTATTTATTTTCCTTCTATTCTCAAGGTCTTTAAAATGATCTTGTAGCATCTCTTGCATACTTTCATGATGGGAGAGCTGCTCGGTGTCTGCACTGGTTACTGAGTTAAAAGTGTTTTGTCCCTCTTCTAGGTAATCAATACAGGAGCTCAAGTCATTTACGGCATATTATGTCAATGATTTCTCACTTAACAAAAGCTTTTTAGTGCTTCAATGTCAGATTTAGAGGGTAATTGGGGTAACTGTTTCTAGCTATGTGATCTGATCTTGAATACTGGAGTTACTTTTTCAGAGGGTGTTGTGGAGACCAAAGTGGTATGAGAGCTGTCCTCCCCAGTTGTAGCACATGTAGCCTCAGATGAGAGAAAAAAAAGAATTTACTGACAAAGCAGAAATGAAAGGACTTTCTGTCTACTTTAGTTATTTTCTGTAAAGCCATTACACTATAACATTCTGTTTTGAGAAGGTGTTTTTTCCCAGGTTCAAGTTATCTTTGGGTGAAAAATACTCTTACATTTGGTTAAGGCTACTCTTCTCTTATAGCACCCTTCTATTTCTCAAATGGAGATATGTATTGTTCTTCAAAAGAAAAACGAGAAGATAGATTTAAAACAAATAGTTGCTATAGGTTAGTCAGTTAGGTACTTGCAGACAGCACCATTTAATAAGTACAAAGAATTACATTTCCAGCATCTGAAAGATATACATAGTAACATAGTAGATGAGGTTGTAAAAAAGACTGAAGTCCATCAATTTCAACCTATACAATGCTAATATACTTACAAAAAAGCCCCAGTTGAGCTTAAATTAATCCTATTAAAAGGTGACCCATTTAACACAAGCAATTATATCCCTGAATTCTGTTTCTAGGCAGAAATGTATTCAAACCATTTTTAAATGTATCTAAGGTATTGACATTTACTATCTACTTTGGTAATTAGTTCCACAATTGTATTGCTCTTACAGTAAAAACAACATTTCCGTTGCAGGAGATCTACTACATCTACTTTCCTCCAGTCTTAAATTGTGACCTTTTGTCAAAAAAATTTCTTGGAGTAAACAGAGCTTCTGCCATCTTTGTATATGGGCCTTGAATACTTGAATATATTTATATAAAGTAATCATGCCACCTATCAAGCCCCTTTTTTCTAGAGAAAACCGACCCAGTTTGGCTAGCTTCTCCTTATACCTTAAATTCTCCATTCCCCTTATTAGCTTTATGGCCCTTCTCTGAACTTTTTCTAGGTCTGCAATGTCATTTGTTGAGATCAGTCCCCAGAACTGCACTCCATACTCAAGGTGAGGTCTTACCAAGGATTTATATAGTGACAGAATTAAGCTTTCCTCCATTGCATCAATACCTCTTTTAATATGGACCTATATTCACAGGCTAAGCTTATACTGTAATATTACAGGGAGTGCAGAATTATTAGGCAAGTTGTATTTTTGAGGATTAATTTTATTATTGAACAACAACCATGTTCTCAATGAACCCAAAAAAACTCATTAATATCAAAGCTGAATAGTTTTGGAAGTAGTTTTTAGTTTGTTTTTAGTTATAGCTATTTTAGGGGGATATCTGTGTGTGCAGGTGACTATTACTGTGCATAATTATTAGGCAACTTAACAAAAAACAAATATATACCCATTTCAATTATTTATTTTTACCAGTAAAACCAATATAACATCTCAACATTCACAAATATACATTTCTGACATTCAAAAACAAAACAAAAACAAATCAGTGACCAATATAGCCACCTTTCTTTGCAAGGACACTCAAAAGCCTGCCATCCATGGATTCTGTCAGTGTTTTGATCTGTTCACCATCAACATTGCGTGCAGCAGCAACCACAGCCTCCCAGACACTGTTCAGAGAGGTGTACTGTTTTCCCTCCTTGTAAATCTCACATTTGATGATGGACCACAGGTTCTCAATGGGGTTCAGATCAGGTGAACAAGGAGGCCATGTCATTAGATTTTCTTTTTTTATACCCTTTCTTGCCAGCCACGCTGTGGAGTACTTGGACGCGTGTGATGGAGCATTGTCCTGCATGAAAATCATGTTTTTCTTGAAGGATGCAGACTTCTTCCTGTACCACTGCTTGAAGAAGGTGTCTTCCAGAAACTGGCAGTAGGACTGGGAGTTGAGCTTGACTCCATCCTCAACCCGAAAAGGCCCCACAAGCTCATCTTTGATGATACCAGCCCAAACCAGTACTCCACCTCCACCTTGCTGGCGTCTGAGTCGAACTGGAGCTCTCTGCTCTTTACCAATCCAGCCACGGGCCCATCCATCTGGCCCATCAAGACTCACTCTCATTTCATCAGTCCATAAAACCTTAGAAAAATCAGTCTTGAGATATTTCTTGGCCCAGTCTTGACGTTTCAGCTTGTGTGTCTTGTTCAGTGGTGGTCGTCTTTCAGCCTTTCTTACCTTGGCCATGTCTCTGAGTATTGCACACCTTGTGCTTTTGGGCACTCCAGTGATGTTGCAGCTCTGAAATATGGCCAAACTGGTGGCAAGTGGCATCTTGGCAGCTGCACGCTTGACTTTTCTCAGTTCATGGGCAGTTATTTTGCGCCTTGGTTTTTCCACAGGCTTCTTGCGACCCTGTTGACTATTTTGAATGAAACGCTTGATTGTTCGATGATCACGCTTCAGAAGCTTTGCAATTTTAAGAGTGCTGCATCTCTCTGCAAGATATCTCACTATTTTTTACTTTTCTGAGCCTGTCAAGTCCTTCTTTTGACCCATTTTGCCAAAGGAAAGGAAGTTGCCTAATAATTATGCACACCTGATATAGGGTGTTGATGTCATTAGACCACACCCCTTCTCATTACAGAGATGCACATCACCTAATATGCTTAATTGGTAGTAGGCTTTCGAGCCTATACAGCTTGGAGTAAGACAACATGCATAAAGAGGATGATGTGGTCAAAATACTCATTTGTCTAATAATTCTGCACTCCCTGTAAATAACATAGAACAGTCAGAAAGATAATGTTAATTTTAGGATTGCAACTCTTTCAAAATAGTAACACAGAGAGAAGTGTAGAATAGATCATATATGCCATGAATAAATCAGGTTTGTACAACATCTTGCTATGCAGGCATTGTATGGGCTGTTTTGTGGCATAAACAATTTAATTCTGCTTAATATAGAGCTAAAAAAAAGCAGTTATATGTATATTGTACAAGTCCCCCACTATCAGATTATTGTGCTATTACAGGTGAGCAAAGAAACATGAGGGGACATTTGCTAGGCTTACCGGTCTGCTTTTGTCAACTTAGGTGAAGAGAGGTTAGGCAGTGCTTCCCCTGAGCAGACGATCGTTGAGAGGCGATCAAGAATTAGCTGAGGTGAAATCCATCAATAAGTCTCTCTGGTTGGATGTACTGGAGCTACAGGGCAATCCATGTGAGTTAGTATGGAATAACTAGGTCGGCACTGTATGCTTTCCACCTAATAGACTAGGTCAGGAGTTTTGTAGGTTAAGGGAATTAGTTTTCTCATGCATTGGTGTAGATTATGAGTCACTGTTTTAAACCTACATACCCTTAGGGGAGTAAAGGAGTGTAAGCTCTGTCTTACACAGCCATGCATCCATGTCTGAGTGTCACCAAGCTCTGCACCCTGCTATGGCCTTTGTAAGAGGATTTATTACATCTTCACCATAATAATATATCATAAGACTCATCATTTAAAAAAATGTTAAATTCTATATAGACTGACTGTCGGTAGAACTATTTTTTTATATTTTTGCTATTATGAATAAGTTTGAACAGGAGTAGGAACATGCTTACACTGTCGGTGAAGCCACCCCTCTGGAAAATCTAAATTGTGTGTAATTTTAAATACGTTTGTATAGTAAGATATTTTATACTTTATACTATGGTGCATAGTGACAAAAATGTCTGCTTTTGATTTCTAGTTGCTAATTTTAATTGAACAATATACTGTAGTCATAAAATCTTACCTTTTGTGAACGTGAACTGATTCTAAACGTGGGGAAAAAAGTGTTTGAAATAATTATAAAATAATGTCTACTATGCTTCTATTTGCTATATATAACATACAAAACAATACACGTTTTGTTGCCTTTCATATGGTAACATTTTCTCATGATATTTCTACAAACTAAAAATGCTTGGATTTAAAAGTCCATCAATTCTAATGTTTTATAATTTATACTAATCAATAGGTTTTTAACCTATTTTAAACTCTTTGAGGCCTATTTATCAAAGGTCTTGCGGACCTGATTCGACAGTGCGGATCAGGCCCGCAAGACCTCGCTGAATGCGGAGAGCAGTACACTTTCCGTATTCAGCATTGCACCAGCAGCTCACAAGAGCTGCTGGTGCAACGCAGCCAGCAGGGAGGTGTCAATCAACCCGATCGTACTCGATCGGGTTGAATTGTGGCGATTCCTGTCCGCCTGCTCAGAGCAGACGGACAGGGTTAAGGAGCAGTGGTCTTTAGACTGCTGCTTCATAACTGCTGTTTCTGGCGAGCCTGAAGACTCGCCAGAAACAAAGCCCCACAAGCTCCATATGGAACTTGATAAATGGGCCTCTTTGTCACACACTGCCATCCATAGAATTTGCCTTTATGTTTAGTTCATTCCAATTAATTAAAAAGTAGCCCTCATCTGAAATAGTTAGAGGGACACTAAACCCATTTTTTTCTTTCATGATTCAGATAGAGCATGCAATTTTAAGCAACTTTCTAATTTACTCCTATTATCAATTTTTCTTAGTTCTCTTGCTATCTTTATTTGAAAAGGAGACAGCAAGCACAACCCAGGTGCTGAATCAAAAATGGGTCAGCTTCTAATCTTACATTCTTGCTTTTCAAATAAAGATAACAAGAGAATGAATAAAAATGATAATAGTAGTAAATTAGAAAGTTGCTTAAAATTGCATGCTCAATCTGAATCATGAAATAAAAAAAATGTGGGTTTAGTATCACTTTAAGACCTCTGAATAATGTATCATATATATAAGAACAACTTGTTTAAATTGGATAAAAAAAGAGTTCCACAAGCCTCTAAAGAAGGTTTTCTCAAGGTTTTTCACAGAACATATCAGAGGCAAAATGTATGTAGTTAATGCTAGCATAAAATATGGGGATTAACTGACTCAAGAATATTTTTAAAGTACAATTAGCTCATATATTTTTTTTTTAATTTGTTTTGCCTGGGTTTTAGACAAATACTATATTTATCATTTGAAATGATACTTGGAAAATTGTGTTTACCAATGCAATTCAAAAGGTATTTAATGTTTATTCTTCAGACTACGAGTGGTGCACTAAGTGCGCTTCGCAATAAGCAGTATTGCTTGTGTGTCTATAGTAAATCCCATTTATGGAGTAGCATGGTTGACATCACTCTAGTGCACTGGTTTTCAAACTTGTCCTCAGGCCTCACTTACAGACCAGATTTTCAGGATAACCTTGGAGGAGACCAGGTAAAATAACCATGATTACTAATCAGCTGATTATTTCACCTGTGCTCTAGTTTAGGTATCCCCAAAATATAATGCAGAGGGGCCATGGTCCCCTATCTTATTTTGTTCTTATCCATTTGTGGTATTTGTAATGTCCTTACATAGCAAACATTAACTCTTTATATGAATGATGCACTTGTAACTTCTAAATGTAAACTGGCACTTTATTTACTGCATGACATAGCAAGGTGCTCCTGTAGATTTGCACACAGTAATATGGATAGATAAACATATATAGTCCTTTATAATGAATGGCTGCTGCACTCCTTATATTAGCAGTCCTGTACACTGTATATGCAGCACTATAGTAATCCAGGGTAACTGATAACTGTATAACTGTTAACTGTATAACTGCAATATAACTTATAATGTGTAACTGACAGTTCTTACTCTTCCTGACTGGCTGATGCTGTATCCTCTGCAGTGATCTGTAGCTGACATTACATTTATTAGTATCAGCAATTGTCAGAGCTCAGGTTCAATCATTGTACTTTATAACTGCATCACAAACTGTCACAAGATGGCTTCTCTGAACTGTACTGATTCTAAGCACAGCCCACTTGATGACATCATCTTTGTATGGAAGCCTCAATGTGCCCTTTTGACCAAACCAGGAAGTAAGCACAACACTACATCTCCTTTCCTACTTATTTTTTTTTTAAATAAACTTAAAGGGACAGTATACTGTAAAATAGTTTTTCCCTTAATGTCTTTACAATTGCTTTTTCTACCAACTGCAGAGTAAAAAATGTATGAAAATTAGCTTTTTAAGGTTTATTTCTGTATATTAAAGCTCTGATTTTGTGTTTTGAAGCCACAGCCTAATAAAATAGGTTAAACTTGTAGGTATAATCAGATCTCATTACTGTATCACATTGTGCACATATACCTGCTTCTTTATCTTATATCTGTCCTTAAAACAATCACCAATACTTTGAGAGAACAATGGAAAATCAACATTTTATTACCTTATCTCTGCTTTATCACACTGGGAGTGTAATTTTTTCTGCTGGCTGTGTTTACAAAGCTTATCTATAGCTGGTACGCGCGGCCACAAACTTTCAGAATAGGTGGGGATACCACATGCTAAATTAACAATTTCAAATGCCAATATAAGGGTAAAGGAGCTACTTGTAAACAATTTAATACACTCCAGCAAGTAAAGTGGATCATTGGGAACAAATTAAAGGGGAGAAAATTTTTGAGTAAACTGTCCCTTTAACTGCACAACAACAACCGTAAGATAAATCAGTCCTCTCCAGCATCCTCTTGTATTGTGGACGTGAAAGCTGCTTCTTGTTTCTTACGTTGACAAAAGTTTCTCTGATATGTTGCATGTTGTCTCCAGCGAGTGTCTCTGAGATTAACTTCAGGAGACCAACGAACAACAGGTGTTCATTGCCTGGGAGTACGAGCATGACTATTGTGGTCCTGGATAGAATTTCCTGACTCATCATTACAAGTTTCTTCTACGGAGGCTGGTATTTCTGAGTCATTTTCTATAGTTGAGTCAGAGCCTGTGTTTGGATCATGCCAAACACCACCCCAGATATCAAAGTCATTGTCTGACTGCATTTTTATGTGATGGTCCTCACCAGCCTGTTCTCTCCTCTCTAGCCGTGGTCGTAGTTGGTTCACATGGCGGCGACACACACCTGATGGAGTGCTTATAACATACATCTTTGGGCCCTCAACCTGGGCAACAACACCTGGTGCCCATTTTTCCTCTGTATGGTACACCCTATACCAAACCAAGTCTCCTTCTGTATAGGTCCTTGAAGGTTTTCCCACTCTCATTTTATCTTGCATGATGCGGACTGTTTCTGCTACATCTGGTGTGATTAAATCCAGCTTTGTACGGATCTTCCTGCCAAACAATAGTTGAGCTGGGGCAACTCCCGTGGTGGGTTGTTGAGTAACCCTATATTGTTGCAAAAATTGTAAAATGTTTTTAGTATTAACCTGCTTCTCTGCTTTTAGCACTTTCAGTGCCCTTTTAAAGGTTTGGACAAATCTCTCTGCTTGCCCGTTGGTGGGTGGGTGATATGGTGCCGTCCGATGATGGTGAATTCCATTCGTATGTAAAAAATTCTGGACGTCTTGTGACACAAACTGGGGACCATTGTCTGTGACCAGTTTTCTTGGCAACCCAAATACTGAAAACAGTCTTTCTAATGCTGATATGACTTCAGTAGTTGTAGTCCTTGTCATTGGAATTACTTCTGGCCACTTAGAGTGTGCATCAATTATGATTAAGTATGAGATTCCATCAATAGGACTGGCAAAGTCCAAATGTAGTCTCTCCCAAGGAGTAGTAGGCCAGTCCCATGGTTGTACAGCTCCTCGTGGAAGCTGTACTTGAGCTTGAACACACCCTTTGCATGCCATAACATAGTTCTCAATGTCCTTATCAATGGCCGGCCACCAAACATGACCCCTAGCCTTCTGTTTCATTCTGAGAATGCCTGGGTGTCCTTCATGAAGGAGTTTTAACGTAGCTTGCCATAGCCCATTAGGAACCAGAACTCTCTCACCCCATAAAATACATCCATTTCTGAGTGTGAGTTCTTTCGCTCGTAGTATGTATGCTCGCTGCACATCACAGCCAGTTCTTGGCCAGCCATCTCTCAAATACTTTGCCAGAAGTTGTAATTCAGTATCACAAGCTGCCTCCTTTGCAATTTGTTTGGCATCTACTATACCCGTAAAACACACACTTGGAAGGCTTTCTTGAACAACTGGTAAGGAATTCATTAGTGGAAGCCTGGACATGGCATCAGCATTGCCATAGAAATCATGGGCCCGGTATTTGATGCAGTAATGATATGCCCCCAAAGTTAGAGCATACCTTTGCAATCTAGCCGCTGTAGTGGTTGAAATTCCTTTCCTTGGATTAAAGATGGTCAGCAGTGGCTTATGGTCAGTTAAAAGAGTAAATTGTCTCCCATAAATATAGTTATGGAACTTCTTAACAGCCCATATAATGGCCAATGCTTCCTTGTCTAATTGGGAATAGTTCTTCTCTGTCGTCATTAGAGAACGGGAAGCAAAGGCTACCGGTCGGTCTGTCCCATCTGGCATTGTGTGTGACAATACAGCCCCTAAACCATAAGGTGAAGCATCACATGCTATCATGAGTGGTTTCTGAAGATCATAGTGCATTAACATCCGGGAACACAGGAGTAGGTTCTTGGATTCCTGGAAGGCTTTATTGCATTCACTGCTCCACAACTAGGATCGATTTGTCTCAAGAAGCTGATGTAGTGGGTGTAACGTATGGGCTAGCTGGGGAAGAAAACGGTGGTAATAGTTAAGGAGACCAAGGTATGATCGTAGTTGTGATGCATTCTGTGGTATAGGAGCTTCTTGCAAGGCCTTGACTTTGTCATCAGCAGTGTGTAGACCATGACAATCTATAACATGGCCACAAAATTCTAATTTGTCACGCATGAAAGCACACTTCTCCAAGTTGACCTTCAACCCGTAGGTCATAAGCCGCTGCAGTACCCTCTCTACATTGTGTCGATGTTCTTCCTCCGTCCTGCCCGTGATTAACATGTCATCTAAAAGGCATTGGACATAGGGTAGTCCATTTAACAGTTCTTCCATGGTGCGTTGCCAGATGGCTGGTGCAGGAGCAATGCCAAAGACCATACGATTATATTGAAATAAACCACAGTGAGTATTGATGGTGAGTAACCTGCGGGAATCTGGATGTACTTCAAGTTGAAGGTAAGCATTTTTTAAATCAATCTTTGTGAAATGTTGTCCCCCAGCTAAGTTAGCAAAAATCTCTTCTGTTCTGGGTAATGGATACTTATCCACTGCTAACTGTTCATTCAAAACCATCCTAAAGTCTCCACATATTCGGATCTGTCCATCTTTCTTTCTTACCGGTACAATAGGAGAAGCCCACTCACTATGATGCACTGGGGTTATAATCTTTAACTCTTCTAACCTCCTCAGTTCAGCATCAACTCCTGCCCTTAAAGCGAATGGCACAGTTCGTGCTTTGAAAAACTTTGGCCTTGCTCCAGGTTTTAACTGTAACCGTACCCTTTTGTTCTTAACTTTTCCCAGAACACTTTCAAACACCGGGGCATATTTGGTCTTAATGTTCTGAATCCACTGGGCACGATCAACTCCAATATGATGAACTTCACTGTTTTTGAGGCTCTCAGGCATGCCAAGGGCCCGTATCCAGTCCCTTCCATAAAGAGGTGGGCCACCTGATTTTAGTATACAGGGAGTGCAGAATTATTAGGCAAATGAGTATTTTGACCACATCATCCTCTTTATGCATGTTGTCTTACTCCAAGCTGTATAGGCTCGAAAGCCTACTACCAATTAAGCATATTAGGTGATGTGCATCTCTGTAATGAGAAGGGGTGTAGTCTAATGACATCGACACCCTATATCAGGTGTGCATAATTATTAGGCAACTTCCTTTCCTTTGGCAAAATGGGTCAAAAGAAGGACTTGACAGGCTCAGAAAAGTAAAAAATAGTGAGATATCTTGCAGAGGGATGCAGCACTCTTAAAATTGCAAAGCTTCTGAAGCGTGATCATCGAACAATCAAGCATTTCATTCAAAATAGTCAACAGGGTCGCAAGAAGCGTGTGGAAAAACCAAGGCGCAAAATAACTGCCCATGAACTGAGAAAAGTAAAGCGTGCAGCTGCCAAGATGCCACTTGCCACCAGTTTGGCCATATTTCAGAGCTGCAACATCACTGGAGTGCCCAAAAGCACAAGGTGTGCAATACTCAGAGACATGGCCAAGGTAAGAAAGGCTGAAAGACGACCACCACTGAACAAGACACACAAGCTGAAACGTCAAGACTGGGCCAAGAAATATCTCAAGACTGATTTTTCTAAGGTTTTATGGACTGATGAAATGAGAGTGAGTCTTGATAGGCCAGATGGATGGGCCCGTGGCTGGATTGGTAAAGGGCAGAGAGCTCCAGTCCGACTCAGACGCCAGCAAGGTGGAGGTGGAGTACTGGTTTGGGCTGGTATCATCAAAGATGAGCTTGTGGGGCCTTTTCGGGTTGAGGATGGAGTCAAGCTCAACTCCCAGTCCTACTGCCAGTTTCTGGAAGACACCTTCTTCAAGCAGTGGTACAGGAAGAAGTCTGCATCCTTCAAGAAAAACATGATTTTCATGCAGGACAATGCTCCATCACACGCGTCCAAGTACTCCACAGCGTGGCTGGCAAGAAAGGGTATAAAAGAAGAAAATCTAATGACATGGCCTCCTTGTTCACCTGATCTGAACCCCATTGAGAACCTGTGGTCCATCATCAAATGTGAGATTTACAAGGAGGGAAAACAGAACACCTCTCTGAACAGTGTCTGGGAGGCTGTAGTTGCTGCTGCACGCAATGTTGATGGTGAACAGATCAAAACACTGACAGAATCCATGGATGGCAGGCGTTTGAGTGTCCTTGCAAAGAAAGGTGGCTATATTGGTCACTGATTTGTTTTTGTTTTGTTTTTGAATGTCAGAAATGTATATTTGTGAATGTTGAGATGTTATATTGGTTTCACTGGTAAAAATAAATAATTGAAATGGGTATATATTTGTTTTTTGTTAAGTTGCCTAATAATTATGCACAGTAATAGTCACCTGCACACACAGATATCCCCCTAAAATAGCTATAACTAAAAACAAACTAAAAACTACTTCCAAAACTATTCAGCTTTGATATTAATGAGTTTTTTGGGTTCATTGAGAACATGGTTGTTGTTCAATAATAAAATTAATCCTCAAAAATACAACTTGCCTAATAATTCTGCACTCCCTGTATATAGTGTAAGATTGGCAGTTTTACTGTTTGTACACACAGATACAGATGCACACCCCAGTGGCGTCAAGACTTCTCTGGAGTATGTTTGTAGCTTCAAGGTAGTGGGCTGCAGCAATACTGGAATTTTCAGCTGTTTCCAATCTTTAATTGTCATAACTGAAACTGCAGCCCCAGTATCTAAGTCCATGGTCAAATCTTTTCCTTCAATATTAACATGAACGGTCAAAGGCTCAGACCCTGCTGTCATGGTGTATACAGTCAAACTCTGAACAGTCATTTCCTCTTCTGAATCTGATGTGGCTCCCTTATAAGCCATGTGGTAATTTCCCTTCTTATGAGTTTTGCTTGATACACTCTGCTGAGATCCTCTGCAAGCCTTCTTTAAGTGTCCTATTTTACCACAGCCATGACAACGAGCATTTTTAAATCTGCATTCAGAAGCTACATGATTCTGTGCTCCACATCTGTAACAGTTAATAGGCGATGCTGCTTTTGCTGAATATTTACTGGTTGGTTTAGTCTGTTGCTTCACATTAGAGAAAAATACCTGTTCTTCCTTAGTGTGAGAATGCGTCTGCAGTAAACTAGTGTCTCGTGTGGCCTGTTCCAAAACAGAAGCAATCTCTAGTGCTTTATGGAAGGTCAGGCTCTCCTCTGTCAAAAGTCGCCTTTGAATAGATTCTGTACTGATACCCATAACAAACTGATCTCTAAGGGCAATATTCAGATACTCCCCAAAGCACAGGTGCTGGCCAATTTCTTTAAACTGATTGCAAATGTAGATACAGTCTCTTGTACCCCTTGGCGCCTGTTATAAAACTTGAACCGTTTAGCAATCTCTAATGGCCGTGGTTGGAAATGTTGTGTTAAGCTCTGTATTATTTCAGACAAAGACTTGGTGGCTGGCTTTTCTGGGTGCAGCAGATCTTTTAGAATCTCATATGTTTTAGCACCAATGGTTGTCAGAAAGACAGCAACAGACTTAGTATCTCCAATGTCATTGGCAAGTAAATACTGCTGTAGCCTTTCAGTCCAGGAAACCCAGTTATCTGTGTCAGGGTCAAATTCTTTCAATGCTCCAAAGTTTGTGGTAGTATACTCGTCGCCAGATGTAATGTCCTTACATAGCAAACATTAACTCTTTATATGAATGATGCACTTGCAACTTCTAAATGTAAACTGGCACTTTATTTACTGCATGACATAGCAAGGTGCTCCTGTAGATTTGCACACAGTAATATGGATAGATACACATATATAGTCCTTTATAATGAATGGCTGCTGCACTCCTTATATTAGCAGTCCTGTACACTGTATTTGCAGCACTATAGCAATCCAGGGTAACTGATAACTGTATAACTGTTAACGGTATAACTGCAATATAACTTATAATGTGTAACTGACAGTTCTTACTCTTCCTGACTGGCTGATGCTGTATCCTCTGCAGTGATCTGTAGCTGACATTACATTTATTAGTATCAGCAATTGTCAGAGCTCAGGTTCAATCATTGTACTTTATAACTGCATCACAAACTGTCACAAGATCGCTTCTCTGAACTGTACTGATTCTAAGCACAGCCCACTTGATGACATCATCTTTGTATGGAAGCCTCAATGTGCCCTTTTGACCAAACCAGGAAGTAAGCACAACACTACAGTATTCATGTGTATTTTTTGGAAGTGCCAGGACGCCTGTTTCTTTATCCCCAAAATCTGGCCTGTTAGGGAAACCTGAGGACAAGTTTGAAAACTGATAATTTAGCGCTCCACTTGTAATCTAGCACTTAGTGTGGTTATGTATCTTTCTGTCTGTCTGTTTGTCTGTCTGTCTATCTATCTGTACATACATATATATATATATGTGATTATTTAGATTTTTTTGTTTCATTGACATATTTAGTTTGTTTGTTAGCTTTATTGCTTTTATTTATTTTTTGCATTATGTATAATCAGGTATTTGTATATTTTACACACCTGTCTTGTTGTGGGTATTGTCTATGAGGTCAGAGGTGGGCGTGGTATATATGGCTATTTAAAGATTGAAGATTTGTTCACTTGTATTGAGCCTGAGGAGCAGTGACGTCACTAGGGTTGGTTTCACCCAGTGCGGTAAGTTATGGTGTTACCCCCATCCAGAAAGCAGATACACACAAAATCACAGGTACACACACATACAAATACTCAGACACACTCAGAAACACTTAAAAACACACTAAGATGCACACACAAACACTCGGAAACACACTCAGACACACACACAAAAACACTCAGACACAAACACAAAAACACTCTGACACACACACACACACACACACAAAAACACTCAGGCACACACAAAAACACTTAGACACACACACACACACAAAAACACTGAGACACAAAAACACTGACACACACACACAAAAACACTCTGACACACACACAAACACTTAGACACACACACACACACACACACACACAAACACTGAGACACAAAACACTGACACATACACACAAAAATACTGAGACACACACACAAAACACTCAGATACACACACAAAAACACTCAGAGACACACAAACACACACACACAAAATTCAGACACACACACATACAAAATATGTAAACTGCACTGCATTTATTATAAAGCTCATGCCTAGAGCTGCTTCCTGGCTCAGCAGAGCATCAAATGAAAGATAAACAGACCACTCTAAAATAAATCACTAAAGAAAAGGTTTAGGCGCGCAAACTATGAAAATTCTGCTCTCTGACTCTGTTCCAAGTCTGTCAGTGCACAGCCCTGGGCCGCGTGCCTACCGCTTCTTATGGCCAATAACCTCAGCACTCTGCCCACCCCCAGACTCGCCTTCCCCTCCTACCTCTTCAGTGTTCACGTAGTGTACCGTAACCGTATCGGTCTGGTGGGCATCATACATGGCTCCTTCACTTTAGAGACAATGTCAGACAGTCATGCGGTCAGGTGCCAGGCATCCCCCTCACAATTTCACAGTTCCCATTTAGAGAGACAGCACAGCAGTGAGTGACTCCACTGAGTAGTGAACACAGATAGGCAGGCAGGTTTAGGCTAGCAGCACAACTTTGCAAGCCCCACGGCACGCCCACAACATTCATAGTGAAATTGGGCAGGGGAGGAGCAAAGTACAAACAAGCAAAAGCAGCCGGGAAAACTATTTGTGGATATTGTAGCGCTGGCTTCAGGGGCAAAAAAATTAAGTGTCTACAACTTCCCCAGTCCCACTAATGTTCACAAATGCTGGCCCCTCTAATAAAAAATCTATGCATCTCTACATTGTATTTCTTTGAATTTAAATAAAATTTAAAAAAAATAAATACATTTTTTTTCTTTTTTTTTCTGTTGGTGTCACCTCCTGGAGGGTGTCACCCGGGTGCGGCCCGCACCCCCCGCATGCCCCGCACCCCCCTAGTGACGCCACTGCTGAGGAGGTAGTATGCGCCCCGAAACATTGCTCTGTCTGTACTGCTGCCCATGAAGTAAACCATTCTGAATTTGAACTACTTGATTGTCTGCCTTTTTGTTCTCACATCTATACACATCTAAATATTTGTATATATGTCTATATATTACTAAGAAAAAATTGTTAGTTTTATTTAAAAAAAAAAAATAATAAAAAAATTATATATCTATCTATCTATCATCTATCTATCTATCTATCTATCTATCTATCTATCTATCTATCTATATTTATATATATATATATATATATATATATATATATATATATATATATATATATATATATACATATGTAAACACAACTCTGGAAACAATTAAGAGACCATTGCAAAATATCAGTTTCTGTGGTTTTACTATTTATAGGTACGTGTTTGAGTAAATTAACATTTTATATTAGTGTTGTTAAAAAATGCATATGAACTTGTTTTCTTTGCATTATTCGAGGTCTGAGAACACTGCATCTTTTTTTAAAATTTTACCAACTTTCATTTTCTACAAATAAATGCTCTAAATGACAATCAGGTAGATTATAAGTTAATGCGAGCTATAGGGAATTTAACGAACGCAACAAAAGTTGCATTATTTCACCCCCTATAGCCCAGCCATTACAAGTTTTCAAACAGCCGGCATGTGCATGCGATATGGTTGCGTTGAGCTTTATAACGCACACAATACAAGCACTGTTTTGACGTGCTCGTGCATGCTTTCCGCACCCAGCCGGGCACCAGTGGTCATCCGATGGGGCAGAAGAGGACATCCAGACTGGCAGAAGTCTTCATCCTTTCCGGGCAGAAGAGGACATCCGGACCGGCAGACATCTTCATCCAAGCGGCATCTTCTATCTTCCTCCATCCAACGAGGAACGGCTTCTAGGCCGACGACTACCCGATGAATGGCTGGTCCTTTAAATGACATCATCCAAGATGGCGTCCCTCGAATTCCGATTTGCTGATAGGATTCTTTCAGCCAATCGGAATTAAGGTAGGAAAAATCAGATTGGTTGATTTAATTGGTTGATTTAATTGACCTCACATTCTATTGGCTGATCCAATCAGCCAATCGGATTGAACTTCAATCCGATTGGCTAATTAAATCAACCAATCTGATTTTTTCTACCTTAATTCCGATTCGCTAATAGAACCCTATCAGCCAATCGGAATTCGAGGGACGCCATCTTGGATGACGTCATTTAAAGGACCAGCCATTCGTCGGGTAGTCATCGGCCTAAAGGATGTTCCACGGCCGAGGTCTTTAAGATGGAGCTGTTCCTCGTCGGATGGATGAAGATAGAAGATGCCGTTTTGATGAAGATCTCTGCCGGTCCGGATTTCCTCTTCTGCCAGGATAGGATGAAGACTTCTGCCAGTCTGGATGTCCTCTTCTGCCCCATCAGATGACCACTGGTGCCCGGCTGGGTGAAGACGGCTCAAGGTAGGGTGATCTTCAATGGGGTAGTGTTAGGTTTTTTTAAGGGGGGATCGGGTGGGTTTTAGAGTAGGGGTGTGTGGGTGGTGGGTTGTAATGTTGGGGGGGGTATTGTATTTATTTTTTTTACAGGTAAAAGAGCTGATTACTTTGGGGCAATGCCCCACAAAAGGCCCTTTTCTGATTCTTGAAAAAGGCTACACAAGCTGAAACGCATTGAAGTATTACACTGAATTGATGGGCTTCATACTGCAAGTTACACCAAAGAAATTATACAGAGCGCTCTGTTAAAGTCCTGGTAACTTTGAAACAGCCCGAGTTGTTTTGGCAACTTGCTAACTTGCTAACGGATCACAGCCTGCACTTGGTTACAATTGTAGCAACCTGGATTTGCACATCACAGCTGAGGCGCAGACCACCCGGTAATCTGTGAATCCAAGGAGAGTCACGTGACTTCAGACACGCCAAGGAACAGACAAGTAGAGATACTCCTTGGGCGTCCTTCACCACACTATTAAGGTATCGTGTCGATTAAAACACCTTCTGTTGTATTTTCTAACACACGGAGAAGCCTCTTTGCAAACAGCTTCGTATTCTGGGTGAGTCTCGTGTGTTTGCGCCAAATTTTGATAAACATTCTAAGTCTGAAACACAGATTTATTTGAATCTCAACTGAAATCATTTGCACCAAGCACTGTGCCGTATGCCACATAATTATTCCTTTGCATAGCCTTCCCAAAACAGAGTTATCTTTGCTCCAAAGAATTGTGTTTTATCAGGCTCAGCTTCTATTATGAACTGAACTTTTTTTACAACTTTTTTTACAGCATTGGAATTTTTAAAATCCTTCCGGAACTATATGAAAGAGAATATCACATATATTTTAATGAATTTATATTCAAGTTTTTGAAATTTTTCAATAGTTAAACCACCGGTGGTCTCTTTATTTGTAATTTATTTGTACTTTATTTATTAATCTTTATTCGCTCCTTGTACATTAAATATCATTCATTTAAGATTTTCTTAGTTTTGTATCACAGTTTTTTGCACTGCATATATATTCACTTTAGTAATAACATATGAATTTTCACTAATTTATATCATATTTCTGCTCATTAGATATCTCATAATAATTTCTTAACCTCTACCATATAGCAGCTTTTTTAGCGCTCCCTAATTTATTTGTATCAATTTTATCTCTTGGGTGTAACCTGGAACTACTCCCGTTCTTTAGGGTAGCCACCTGTGCTATATATAGGCCTTTTTATTTATTATAAAAGAGCTGATTACTTTGGGGCAATGCAACGCAAAAGGCCCTTTTAAGGGCTATTTGTAATTTAGTTTAGGGTAGGGAATTTTATTATTTTGGGAGACTTTTTTATTTTATTAGGGGGATTAGATTAGGTGTAATTAGTTTAAAATATTGTAATTTCTTTTTTATTTTCTGTAATTTAGTGGGGGGTTTTTCTCGTAATTTAGTTTATTTAATTTAATTGTATTTAATTGTAGGTAGTTTAGGTAATTAATTTAATTATAGAGTAGTGTTAGGTGTAATTGTAACTTAGGTTAGGGTTTATTTTACAGGTGCTTTTGTATTTATTTTAGCTAGGTAGTTATTAAATAGTTAATAACTATTTAATAACTATTGTGCCTAGTTAAAATAAATACAAAGTTGCCTGTAAAATAAAAATAAATCATAAAATAGCTACAATGTAACTATTAGTTATACTGTAGCTATATTAGGGTTTATTTTATAGGTAAGTATTTAGTTTAAAATAGGAATAATTTATTTAATTATAGTAATTTTATTTAGATTTATTAAAAATAGATTTAAGTTAGGGGGTGTTAGGGTAAGACTTAGGTTTAGGGGTTAATACATTTAATATATTAGCGGTGACGTTGGGGACGGCAGATTAGGGGTTAATAATTGTAGTTAGGTGGCGGCGACGTTGGGGTCGGCAGATTAGGGGTTAATAAATATAATGTAGGTGTCGGCGATGTTAGGGGCAGCAGATTAGGGGTTCATAGGTATAATGTAGGTGGCAGCGGTGTCCGGAGCGGCAAATTAGGGGTTAATAGTATAATGCAGGTGGCGAGGATGTTGGGGAAGCAGATTAGGGGTTAATAAGTGTAAGGTTAGGGGTGTTTAGACTCAGGGTTCATGTTAGGGTGTTAGGTGTAGACTTAGAAAGTATTTTCCCATAGGAAACAATGGAGCTGCATTAGGAGCTGAACGCTGGTTTTTTGCAGGTGTTAGGTTTTTTTTTCAGCCGTCTCAGCCCCATTGTTTCCTATGGGGAAATCATGCATGAGCACGTTTTGCTAGCTTACCGCTACCGTAAACAACGCTGGTATTACAGTGAGAAGTGGCGCTAAATTTGCTCAACGCTCACTTTTCTGAGGCTAACGCAGTCATTCAGAAAACTTGTAATACCAGCATTGTTTAAAGGGAGCGCTGGAAAAAAGGCTCATTAGCAACGCAAGTTTTTACTGACAAAACTTGTAATCTAGTCATAAAAGTGCAAAAAATTAAAAAACCTACCATTACAAAAAATAAAAAACAAAATTATCCAAAGCAATAACAAATTATTCCTATTCTAATACCCTGTTTAAAAAAAAAAAACACCCCAAAATAAAAAGCCTAATCGGTAATAAACTACCAAGGGCCCTTAAAAGGGCCTTTTGTAGGGCATTGCCCTAAAGTTAACAGCTCTTTTGCTACAAAACAGAACAAACACCCCCTAACAGTATACAAACCCCCACCCTCCAAACCCACAAAATAAATATAAAGTAAAACCTAATCTACCCATTGCCCTGAAAGGGGGATTTGCATGGGCATTGCCCTTAAAAGGGCATTCAGCTCTTTTTCCTGTCCTTAAAAGGGCATTCAGCTCTTTTATGAAATGCCCAACCCCTAATCTAAAAATAAAAACCCACCCCAAAACGAAATAAAAACATTACACAAAATAAAAAACAAATTTTTAAAAATAATTCCTATTCTAATAGCAATTTAAAAATAAAAATAAAAAACCTAATCTAGAATAAACTACCAATAGCCCTTAAAATGGCCTTTTGTAGGGCATTGCCCTAAGCTAAACAGCTATTTTACCTGAAAATAATTTACAAAGACTCTCTAACATTACAAACCTCTATCAGACCGAAGTCGGCCAGTAGTCTTGTTATCCTGTCGTCGAGCCAGAATGATAGGGAATATCCCAGAGCAGAGTAGGTTTGCAAGATGAGATAAATGGCACTCACCACAGGCAGGACAGTCCTTGGTGGCAACAGGCAGGAAACCAGAGACAAACCACTAGGGTGGTCAGGCAGGCAGGGTTTGGCAACAGTAAGGCAGTCCAGGGTAAACCACTAGGATGGTCAGGCAGGCAGGGTTTGGCAACAGTGAGGCAATCCAATGCAGATAGGGGTTAACAGGTAGAGTGGTCAAACAAGCAGAGTTCAGCAACAGTATCTATCCAGCAGTTAAGGGTTAAAGAGGCAAAGTGGTCAGACAAGCAAAGTTCATCAGCAGTATAAATCCAGCATTTAAGGGTTAAAGAGGCAGAGTTGTCAGACAAGCAAAGTTCAGCAGCAGTATCAATCCAGCAGTTAAGGGTTAAAGAGGCAGAGTGGTCAGACAAGCAGGGGTCAGCAACAAAATAACAATCCAGCATACAAATCAATAACACCCAGGAGAACAGTAAGTACACCCAGGAGAACAGTAAGTAACACCTATACTTGGGCAGTGAAATTATCCAAAGCAATAACAATTATTCCTATTCTAATACCCTGTTTAAAAAAAAAAAAAAAAAAGCCTAATTGGTAATAAACTAACAAGGGCCCTTAAAAGGGCCTTTTGTAGGGCATTGCCCTAAAGTTAACAGCTCTTTTGCTACAAAACAGAACAAACACCCCCTAACAGTATACAAACCCCCACCCTCCAAACCCACAAAATAAATATAAAGTAAACCCTAATCTACCCTTTGCCCTGAAAAGGGAATTTGTATGGGCATTGCCCTTAAAAGGACATTTAGCACTTTTGCATTGCCCTGAAAAGGGCATTTAGCTCTTTTACGAAAAGCCCAAACCCTAAACTAACCCCCCCCCCACCAAAAAGCCTTAAAAAATCTTAACACTAACTCCTGAAGATCCATTCACAGTTTCTGAAGTCCTGGTGGCTCCATCTTCATCTGGGCGGCATACGGATCCATCGCCATCCAGGCGGCATCTTCTATCTTCATCCCGGCGGCGTCTTATATTTTCATCCCAGCGGAGCGGGTCCATCCTGAAGACATATGACGCAGAGCATCCTCTTCATATGGTCGCTGCCATATACTGTATCTTCAATGCATGGTACGCGATTCAAAATGGCGTCCCTTACATTCCTATTGGCTGATTTGATTTTTGAAATTCAAATCAGCCAATAGGATGAGAGCTACTGAAATTCTATTGGCTGGTTTGAATAGCCAATAGAATTTCACTAGCTCTCATCCTATTGGCTGATTTGAACAGCCAATAGTATTTCAGTAGCTCTCATTCTATTGGCTGATTTGAATTTTAAAAATCAAATCAGCCAATAGGAATGCAAGGGACGCCATTTTGAATCAAGTACCTTGCATTGAAGATTCAGTATACGGCGGCGACCGTATGAAGAGGATGCTCCACGCCGGATGTCTTCAGGAAGGACCTGCTCAGCGCCGCCAGGATGAAGATAGAAGACGCCGCCGGGATGAAGATAGAAGATGATACCTGGATGAAGATGGAGCCATCTGCCACCTAGATAAAGACGGAGCCGTCTGGATGAGGATGGAGCCACCGGGATGAAGATCCTTCAAGCGGGACGTCAGAAACTGTTAGTGGATCATCAGGAGTTAGGATTTTTTAAGGGGTTAATAACTTTATTATAGTGACAGCAATGTCGGCGAGCCGAGGAATAGGGGTTAATCATTTTTATTAGTGGCGGCGACGTAGGGAGCGGCGGATTAGGGGTTAATAACTTTAATATAGTATTTGCGATGTGGGAGGGACTCGGTTTAGGGGTTAATAGGTATTTTATGGGTGTTAGTGTACTTTGTAACACTTTAGTTGTGAATGTCATGTAAAAGTTTTGTTGCATAAAACTCATAACTACTGCTCTCAGATGGCGTTACGGATCTTGTCGTTATAGGTTGTAGTGCTAGCTTTTTAGCCAGAATGCTAAACTTGTAATGGCTGCGCTATGGAAGTCCTATGAAAAACTGTCATATAGATATATAAAGAGAGGGAGACACACTAAATACACACACAGAGAAGCGCAATCACAGGAACGAACAACTGGCTCAATGCTATTGTTAGCCTGTTCTATGGCGATTTACCACCTGGATGCATCTTCTTTTAGCCCAGTAATGCTTTTCACAGAGTAAAACTTTCCGGTTGTATATCAATCTGATATTTACGGTCAGTACAGTGCCGAAATACCAGGCAATTCCTGAAGGCCGAAAGGATTGTCTGGGGTTGCTGTGTTCCTTGTTCAGATAGGTATTGCCTGGTATTTCGGCGCTGGACTGACCGCAATAGGCGGGGATCAGACTGATATACTATAGGAAAGTTCTACTCTGTGAAAAGCATTACTGGGCTAAAAGAAGTTGCACCCAGGTGGTAAATCGCAATAGAACAGGCTAACAATGGTATTGAGCTGGTTGTTTGTTCCTGTGAGTGCACTTCTCTCTGTATGTATATATATTATATATATATACATATATTTAAAAATAACATTTTCTTTTATGTAAAGAACATAGGAATTTAAAGTATTCCTAACACACCTTCCGGTTTAGCGCAATTGGTCTAGCAAAAACCTATATCTGGTCCTATATGTGTTGCAGCAATGAATTCTTAGAAGTTTGTGTTAAACCTGATGATAGACTTCACTAATAAATGTCATCATTATTTTGTAATTTTGAAATTTCTAATTTTGTATTTATTTATGATATTATTCCTGCTAATAAATCAATTGGGCAAGATTACAAGTCGCTCGCACGATATGGTCTTTTCGCAGCCAAATTTCATTGCAAAGATATTACAAGTCTTGAAAAATCGTGATTGCTCTTACGCAACAATCCTCTCCGTGCTTGAAGAACTGTAATTAACAGTTTTCCGCAAAAAAGTTTCACAAAGCACTTCAAAAATTCTTTACAAAGTACAGTTACACTCATATTAACAATGTCTATTAAAAAATATTTGTAAAATTTATTGCACAAATTTTTTTATAAGTGCTGAATGATAGGAGATCTGGGGTGTTAAGAAAAAAAGCAAGCTGCAATTGCAGTAATATCGTTCTTTTTCCCACAATAATGGAGACAATGTAACTGACAGGTAATATCACAGAAAGCAGACAACTTTAAGAGTTAGGAGCTTTGAGAGAGAGAGCAATTGAAAATCATGGGTCAACAAATGTCTATACTGTGTTCTTTTTGATGATAACATTTGTACTGTCTGTAGCATCTGAACAAGATGTTTAGATACATATCACCCATTATAGATGCGTATATTTTACATTTCCTACTCAGGTAAGGAATTATGGGAAAAGGCACATGTAATACTGATAGCAATGTTGAATTTACTTAGACCACCAATGGCCCAATGATCTAAGGCTCTCCGTTCAAGCGAGACGATCTAAAAGGGTTCCTCTAATAATTTTATAATGGCAAATTTTTGCTTAAGTAATGATTTTCTCACTATACAGTGTTCTGGATGTGAAGTAGAGACTTCTACATTACAAGATAATGTCTAAAAAAAATCCCAAAGATTTTGTTTGAAAGTATGTATGTTTACTGGATTAAATATTTCCTATATTGGCTAATTATCTTGGCCTGCCCCTCTATCACTGTATTTCAGTTTATAAAGATTTTTGCTGGATATAGTTTGTTCTGGACACGGTCTACTTTCTTAATATCTTTATATATATATATATATATATATATATATATATATATATATATATATATATATATATATATATATATATGTTAATCCATCAAGATTCACTCCTTATCACAGAAGTCCCAACTACCAAGGTGCTTTACAATAAATTTATATTGAATCACAGAGAAAAGCACTCACTGGACTTGAATATAAAACTTCACATTTATTGTCAAAGTTTTAAACAGAGCATAATGTTTCCAAACTTCCTAGGTCCCTTTGTCAAATGCAATACATCCCAAAACATATATATGCAGCCCATCTCAGTCAACTACCTTGAAATATGCCATATAATTTCTAAACAATTTTATATGTTTTTATGTTTTTTGTATTATAAATACTTGCAATTCCTATGTTCTTCACTAAAATGTTTTTATTTTTTTAAATATATATTTCTATATATACTGTATATCTGCTTATTTTCATATTGAAATATAGATATAAATATATAGTTTACCAAAAAAATATACAGTCAGAAATACAAATATGTATTTTTAAATAAAAAGAAAATTTTCATCTAACTGAAGAACATACGCCTAGATTTTGTCGGTAAAGACCCGCGGTGCTAACGCTCCTTTTTTTTTCCAGCGCACCCTTAAAGGGACAGTCTAGGCCAAAATAAACTTTCATGATTCAGATAGAGCATGTAATTTTAAACAATTTTCCAATTTACTTTTATCACCAATTTTGCTTTGTTCTCTTGGTATTCTTAGTTGAAAGCTTAACCTATGAGGTTCATATGCTAATTTCTTAGACCTTGAAGGCCACCTCTTTTCAAAAATGCATTTTAACAGTTTTTCACCACTAGAGGGTGTTAGTTCACGTATTTCATATAGATAACACTGTGCTTGTGCACGTGAAGTTATCTGGGAGCAGTGGCTAGACTGCAAGTCTGTCAAAGAACTGAAATAAAGGGTCAGTTTGCAGAGGCTTAGATACAAGATAATCACAGAGGTTGAAAGTATTAATATAACTGTGTTGGTTATGCAAAACTGGGGAATGGGTAATAAAGGGATTATCTATCTTTTAAAACAATAAAAATTCTTGTGTAGACTGTCCCTTTAAGACAACGCTGGTATTTAAAGTTGTCTGAATGGCTGCGTTAGCCTCAGAAAAGGGAGCGTTGAGCATAATTTAGCTCAACTTCAACCCTCAATACCAGCGCTGCTTACGGTAGCGGTAAGCTGGAAAAACGTGCTCGTGCATGATTTCCCCATAGGATACAATGGGGCTGAGCTGGCTGAAAAAAAACCTAACACCTGCAAAAAAGCAGCGTTCAGCTCCTAACGCAGCCCCATTGTTTCCTATGGGGAAACACTCTCTAAGTCTACACCTAACACCCTAACATGAACCCCGAGTCTAAACACCCCTAACATTACACTTAATAACCCCTAATCTGCCGCCCCCGCTATCGCTGACACCTATATTATATTATTAACCCCTAATCTGCCGCTCCAGACACCGCCGCAACCTACATTATAGCTATGAACCCCTAATCTACTGCCCCTAACATTGCCGACACCTATATTATATTTATTACCCCCTAATCTGCCCCCCCCAACGTCGCCACCACCTACCTACACTTATTAACCCCTAATCTGCCGACCGGACCTCGCCGCCACTATAATAAATGTATTAACCCCTAAACCGCCGCACTCTCGCCTCGCAAACACTATAATAAATCAGCCAATAGAATGCGAGGTCAATCCGATTGGTTGATTGGATAAGCCAATCGGATTGAACTTCAATCTGATTGGCTGATTGAATCAGCCAATCAGATTTTTCTTACCTTAATTCCGATTGGCTGATAGAATCCTATCAGCCAATCGGAATTCGAGGGACGCCATCTTGGATGATGTCCCTTAAAGGAACCGTCATTCGTCGTTAGTCCGTCGGTTGAAGAGGATGGCTCCACGTCGGCTGTATGGAAGATGGCTCGGCTCGGCTCCGCTCCAGATGGATGAAGATAGAAGACCCTGCTTGGATGAAGACTTCTACCGGATGGAGGACCTCTTCTTGCCCCGCTTGGATAAAGACTTCTACCGGATGGAGGACCTCATCTTGCTCCGCTTGGATGAAGAATTCGGCTCGGCTGGGTGAAGACGACTCAAGGTTGGCAGATCTTCAGGGGGTTAGTGTTAGGTTTATTTAAGGAGGGTTTGGGTGGGTTAGAGTAGGGGTATGTAGGTGGTGGGTTTTAATGTTGGGGGGTTGTATTTTTATTTACAGGTAAAAGAGCTGATTACTTTGGGGCAATGCCCCGCAAAAAGCCCTTTTAAGGGCTGGTAAAAGAGCTGATTACTTTTATAATTTAGAATCGGGTAGGGCATTTTATTATTTTGGGGTGCTTTTTTATTTTATTAGGGGGCTTAGATTAGGTGTAATTAGTTTAAACGTCTTGTAATGTTTTTTATTTTCTGTAATTTAGTGTTTGTTTTTTTGTATTATAGATTATTTTATTTAATTGTATTTTAGTTTAGCTAATTGTAGGTAATTTATTTAATTAATTTATTGCTAGTGTAGTGTTAGGTGTATTTGTAACTTAGGTTATGATTTATTTTACAGGTAATTTTGTAATTATTATAACTAGGTAGCTATTAAATAGTTATAAACTATTTAATAGCTACTGTACCTAGTTAAAATAAATACAAACTTGCCTGTAAAATATAAATCCTAAAATAGCTACAATGTAGCTATTAGTTATATTGTAGCTATCATATGGTTTATTTTATAGGTAAGTATTTAGTTTTAAATAGGAATACTTTATTTAATTATAGTAAATTTATTTAGATTAATTTAAATTATATTTAAGTTAGGGGGGTGTTAGGGTTAGACTTAGGTTTAGGGGATAATAACTTTATTATTATAGTAGCGGCGACGTTGGGGGTGGCAGATTAGGGGTTAATAATTGTAGGTAGGTGGCGGTGATGTTAGGGAGGGCAGATTAGGGGTTAAAAAAATCATTATAGTGTTTGCAAGGCAGGAGTGCAGCGGTTTAGGGGTTAATACATTTATTATAGTGGCGGCGAGGTCTGGTCGGCAGATTAGGGGTTAATAAGTGTAGGTAGTTGGCGGCGACGTTGGGGGGGGCAGATTAGGGGGTAATAAAAATAATATAGGTGTCGGCGATGTTAGAAACAGCAGATTAGGGGTTCATGCCACATAATTATTCCTTTGCATAGCCTTCCCAAAACAGAGTTATCTTTGCTCCAAAGAATTGTGTTTTATCAGGCTCAGCTTCTATTATGAACTGAACTTTTTTTACAACTTTTTTTACAGCATTGGAATTTTTAAAATCCTTCCGGAACTATATGAAAGAGAATATCACATATATTTTAATGAATTTATATTCAAGTTTTTGAATTTTTTCAATAGTTAAACCACCGGTGGTCTCTTTATTTGTAATTTATTTGTACTTTATTTATTAATCTTTATTCGCTCCTTGTACATTAAATATCATTCATTTAAGATTTTCTTAGTTTTGTATCACAGTTTTTTGCACTGCATATATATTCACTTTAGTAATAACATATGAATTTTCACTAATTTATATAATATTTCTGCTCATTAGATATCTCATAATAATTTCTTAACCTCTACCATATAGCAGCTTTTTTAGCGCTCCCTAATTTATTTGTATCAATTTTATCTCTTGGGTGTAACCTGGAACTACTCCCGTTCTTTAGGGTAGCCACCTGTGCTATATATAGGCCTTTTTATTTATTATAAAAGAGCTGATTACTTTGGGGCAATGCAACGCAAAAGGCCCTTTTAAGGGCTATTTGTAATTTAGTTTAGGGTAGGGAATTTTATTATTTTGGGAGACTTTTTTATTTTATTAGGGGGATTAGATTAGGTGTAATTAGTTTAAAATATTGTAATTTCTTTTTTATTTTCTGTAATTTAGTGGGGGGTTTTTCTCGTAATTTAGTTTATTTAATTTAATTGTATTTAATTGTAGGTAGTTTAGGTAATTAATTTAATTATAGAGTAGTGTTAGGTGTAATTGTAACTTAGGTTAGGGTTTATTTTACAGGTGCTTTTGTATTTATTTTAGCTAGGTAGTTATTAAATAGTTAATAACTATTTAATAACTATTGTGCCTAGTTAAAATAAATACAAAGTTGCCTGTAAAATAAAAATAAATCCTAAAATAGCTACAATGTAACTATTAGTTATACTGTAGCTATATTAGGGTTTATTTTATAGGTAAGTATTTAGTTTAAAATAGGAATAATTTATTTAATTATAGTAATTTTATTTAGATTTATTAAAAATAGATTTAAGTTAGGGGGTGTTAGGGTAAGACTTAGGTTTAGGGGTTAATACATTTAATATATTAGCGGTGACGTTGGGGACGGCAGATTAGGGGTTAATAATTGTAGTTAGGTGGCGGCGACGTTGGGGTCGGCAGATTAGGGGTTAATAAATATAATGTAGGTGTCGGCGATGTTAGGGGCAGCAGATTAGGGGTTCATAGGTATAATGTAGGTGGCAGCGGTGTCCGGAGCGGCAAATTAGGGGTTAATAGTATAATGCAGGTGGCGAGGATGTTGGGGAAGCAGATTAGGGGTTAATAAGTGTAAGGTTAGGGGTGTTTAGACTCAGGGTTCATGTTAGGGTGTTAGGTGTAGACTTAGAAAGTATTTTCCCATAGGAAACAATGGAGCTGCATTAGGAGCTGAACGCTGGTTTTTTGCAGGTGTTAGTTTTTTTTTTCAGCCGTCTCAGCCCCATTGTTTCCTATGGGGAAATCGTGCATGAGCACGTTTTGCTAGCTTACCGCTACCGTAAACAACGCTGGTATTACAGTGAGAAGTGACGCTAAATTTGCTCAACGCTCACTTTTCTGAGGCTAACCTACCATTACAAAAAATAAAAAACAAAATTATCCAAAGCAATAACAAATTATTCCTATTCTAATACCCTGTTTAAAAAAAAAAAAACACCCCAAAATAAAAAGCCTAATCGGTAATAAACTACCAAGGGCCCTTAAAAGGGCCTTTTGTAGGGCATTGCCCTAAAGTTAACAGCTCTTTTGCTACAAAACAGAACAAACACCCCCTAACAGTATACAAACCCCCACCCTCCAAACCCACAAAATAAATATAAAGTAAAACCTAATCTACCCATTGCCCTGAAAGGGGGATTTGCATGGGCATTGCCCTTAAAAGGGCATTCAGCTCTTTTTCCTGTCCTTAAAAGGGCATTCAGCTCTTTTATGAAATGCCCAACCCCTAATCTAAAAATAAAAACCCACCCCAAAACGAAATAAAAACATTACACAAAATAAAAAACAAATTTTTAAAAATAATTCCTATTCTAATAGCAATTTAAAAATAAAAATAAAAAACCTAATCTAGAATAAACTACCAATAGCCCTAAAGTTAACAGCTCTTTTGCTACAAAACAGAACAAACACCCCCCTAACAGTATACAAACCCCCACCCTCCAAACCCACAAAATAAATATAAAGTAAAACCTAATCTACCCATTGCCCTGAAAGGGGGATTTGCATGGGCATTGCCCTTAAAAGGGCATTTAGCTCTTTTTCCTGTCCTTAAAAGGGCATTCAGCTCTTTTATGAAATGCCCAACCCCTAATCTAAAAATAAAAACCCACCCCAAAACGAAATAAAAACATTACACAAAATAAAAAACAAATTTTTAAAAATAATTCCTATTCTAATAGCAATTTAAAAATAAAAATAAAAAAACCTAATCTAGAATAAACTACCAATAGCCCTTAAAATGGCCTTTTGTAGGGCATTGCCCTAAGCTAAACAGCTATTTTACCTGAAAATAATTTACAAAGACTCTCTAACATTACAAACCTCTATCAGACCGAAGTCGGCCAGTAGTCTTGTTATCCTGTCGTCGAGCCAGAATGATAGGGAATATCCCAGAGCAGAGTAGGTTTGCAAGATGAGATAAATGCACTCACCACAGGCAGGACAGTCCTTGGTGGCAACAGGCAGGAAACCAGAGACAAACCACTAGGGTGGTCAGGCAGGCAGGGTTTGGCAACAGTAAGGCAGTCCAGGGTAAACCACTAGGATGGTCAGGCAGGCAGGGTTTGGCAACAGTGAGGCAATCCAATGCAGATAGGGGTTAACAGGTAGAGTGGTCAAACAAGCAGAGTTCAGCAACAGTATCTATCCAGCAGTTAAGGGTTAAAGAGGCAAAGTGGTCAGACAAGCAAAGTTCATCAGCAGTATAAATCCAGCATTTAAGGGTTAAAGAGGCAGAGTTGTCAGACAAGCAAAGTTCAGCAGCAGTATCAATCCAGCAGTTAAGGGTTAAAGAGGCAGAGTGGTCAGACAAGCAGGGGTCAGCAACAAAATAACAATCCAGCATACAAATCAATAACACCCAGGAGAACAGTAAGTACACCCAGGAGAACAGTAAGTAACACCTATACTTGGGCAGTGAAATTATCCAAAGCAATAACAATTATTCCTATTCTAATACCCTGTTTAAAAAAATAAATAAAAAGCCTAATTGATAATAAACTAACAAGGGCCCTTAAAAGGGCCTTTTGTAGGGCATTGCCCTAAAGTTAACAGCTCTTTTGCTACAAAACAGAACAAACACCCCCTAACAGTATACAAACCCCCACCCTCCAAACCCACAAAATAAATATAAAGTAAACCCTAATCTACCCTTTGCCCTGAAAAGGGAATTTGTATGGGCATTGCCCTTAAAAGGACATTTAGCACTTTTGCATTGCCCTGAAAAGGGCATTTAGCTCTTTTACGAAAAGCCCAAACCCTAAACTAACCCCCCCCACCAAAAAGCCTTAAAAAATCTTAACACTAACTCCTGAAGATCCATTCACAGTTTCTGAAGTCCTGGTGGCTCCATCTTCATCTGGGCGGCATACGGATCCATCGCCATCCAGGCGGCATCTTCTATCTTCATCCCGGCGGCGTCTTATATTTTCATCCCAGCGGAGCGGGTCCATCCTGAAGACATATGACGCAGAGCATCCTCTTCATATGGTCGCTGCCGTATACTGTATCTTCAATGCAAGGTACGCGATTCAAAATGGCGTCCCTTACATTCCTATTGGCTGATTTGATTTTTGAAATTTAAATCAGCCAATAGGATGAGAGCTACTGAAATTCTATTGGCTGGTTTGAATAGCCAATAGAATTTCACTAGCTCTCATCCTATTGGCTGATTTGAACAGCCAATAGTATTTCAGTAGCTCTCATTCTATTGGCTGATTTGAATTTTAAAAATCAAATCAGCCAATAGGAATGCAAGGGACGCCATTTTGAATCAAGTACCTTGCATTGAAGATTCAGTATACGGCGGCGACCGTATGAAGAGGATGCTCCACGCCGGATGTCTTCAGGAAGGACCTGCTCAGCGCCGCCAGGATGAAGATAGAAGACGCCGCCGGGATGAAGATAGAAGATGCCACCTGGATGAAGATGGAGCCATCTGCCACCTAGATAAAGACGGAGCCGTCTGGATGAGGATGGAGCCACCGGGATGAAGATCCTTCAAGCGGGACGTCAGAAACTGTTAGTGGATCATCAGGAGTTAGGATTTTTTAAGGGGTTAATAACTTTATTATAGTGACAGCAATGTCGGCGAGCCGAGGAATAGGGGTTAATCATTTTTATTAGTGGCGGCGACGTAGGGAGCGGCGGATTAGGGGTTAATAACTTTAATATAGTATTTGCGATGTGGGAGGGACTCGGTTTAGGGGTTAATAGGTATTTTATGGGTGTTAGTGTACTTTGTAACACTTTAGTTGTGAATGTCATGTAAAAGTTTTGTTGCATAAAACTCATAACTACTGCTCTCAGATGGCGTTACGGATCTTGTCGTTATAGGTTGTAGTGCTAGCTTTTTAGCCAGAATGCTAAACTTGTAATGGCTGCGCTATGGAAGTCCTATGAAAAACTGTCATATAGATATATAAAGAGAGGGAGACACACTAAATACACACACAGAGAAGCGCAATCACAGGAACGAACAACTGGCTCAATGCTATTGTTAGCCTGTTCTATGGCGATTTACCACCTGGATGCATCTTCTTTTAGCCCAGTAATGCTTTTCACAGAGTAAAACTTTCCGGTTGTATATCAATCTGATATTTACGGTCAGTACAGTGCCGAAATACCAGGCAATTCCTGAAGGCCGAAAGGATTGTCTGGGGTTGCTGTGTTCCTTGTTCAGATAGGTATTGCCTGGTATTTCGGCGCTGGACTGACCGCAATAGGCGGGGATCAGACTGATATACTATAGGAAAGTTCTACTCTGTGAAAAGCATTACTGGGCTAAAAGAAGTTGCACCCAGGTGGTAAATCGCAATAGAACAGGCTAACAATGGTATTGAGCTGGTTGTTTGTTCCTGTGAGTGCACTTCTCTCTGTATGTATATATATTATATATATATACATATATTTAAAAATAACATTTTCTTTTATGTAAAGAACATAGGAATTTAAAGTATTCCTAACACACCTTCCGGTTTAGCGCAATTGGTCTAGCAAAAACCTATATCTGGTCCTATATGTGTTGCAGCAATGAATTCTTAGAAGTTTGTGTTAAACCTGATGATAGACTTCACTAATAAATGTCATCATTATTTTGTAATTGAAGAACTGTAATTAACAGTTTTCCGCAACAAAAAAGTTTCACAAAGCACTTCAAAAATTCTTTACAAAGTACAGTTACACTCATATTAACAATGTCTATTAAAAAAATTTGTAAAATGTATTGCACACAAAAATTTATAAGTGCTGAATGATAGGAGATCTGGGGTGTTAGGAAAAAAAGCAAGCTGCAATTGCAGTAATATCGTTCTTTTTCCCACAATAATGGAGACAATGTAACTGACAGGTAATATCACAGAAAGCAGACAACTTTAAGAGTTAGGAGCTTTGAGAGAGAGAGAGCAATTGAAAATCATGGGTCAACAAATGTCTATACTGTGTTCTTTTTGATGATAACATTTGTACTGTCTGTAGCATCTGAACAAGATGTTTAGATACATATCACCCATTATAGATGTGTATATTTTACATTTCCTACTCAGGTAAGGAATTATGGGAAAAGGCACATGTAATACTGATAGCAATGTTGAAATTATTTAAGCAGACTTTACTTAGATCACCAATGGCCCAATGATCTAAGGCTCTCCGTTCAAGCGAGACAATCTAAAAGGGTTCCTCTAATAATTTTATAATGGCAAATTTTTGCTTAAGTAATGATTTTCTCACTATACAGGGTTCTGGATGTGAAGTAGAGACTTCTACATTACAAGATAATGTCTAAAAAAAATCCCAAAGATTTTGTTTGAAAGTATGTATGTTTACTGGATTAAATATTTCCTATATTGGCTAATTATCTTGGCCTGCCCCTCTATCACTGTATTTCAGTTTATAAAGATTTTTGCTGGATATAGTTTGTTCTGGACACGGTCTACTTTCTTAATATCTTTATATATATATATATATGTTAATCCATCAAGATTCACTCCTTATCACAGAAGTCCCAACTACCAAGGAGCTTTACAATAAATTTATATTGAATCACAGAGAAAAGCACTCACTGGACTTGAATATAAAACTTCACATTTATTGTCAAAGTTTTAAACAGAGCATAATGTTTCCAAACTTCCTAGGTCCCTTTGTCAAATGCAATACATCCCAAAACATATATATGCAGCCCATCTCAGTCAACTACCTTGAAATATGCCATATAATTTCTAAACAATTTTATATGTTTTTATGTTTTTTGTATTATAAATACTTGCAATTCCTATGTTCTTCACTAAAATGTTTTTATTTTTTTAAATATATATTTCTATATATACTGTATATCTGCTTATTTTCATATTGAAATATAGATATAAATATATAGTTTACCAAAAAAATATACAGTCAGAAATACAAATATGTATTTTTAAATAAAAAGAAAATTTTCATCTAACTGAAGAACATACGCCTAGATTTTGTCGGTAAAGACCCGCGGTGCTAACGCTCCTTTTTTTTTCCAGCGCACCCTTAAAGGGACAGTCTAGGCCAAAATAAACTTTCATGATTCAGATAGAGCATGTAATTTTAAACAATTTTCCAATTTACTTTTATCACCAATTTTGCTTTGTTCTCTTGGTATTCTTAGTTGAAAGCTTAACCTATGAGGTTCATATGCTAATTTCTTAGACCTTGAAAGCCACCTCTTTTCAAAAATGCATTTTAACAGTTTTTCACCACTAGAGGGTGTTAGTTCACATATTTCATATAGATAACACTGTGCTTGTGCACGTGAAGTTATCTGGGAGCAGGCACTGATTGGCTAGACTGCAAGTCTGTCAAAGAACTGAAATAAAGGGTCAGTTTGCAGAGGCTTAGATACAAGATAATCACAGAGGTTGAAAGTATTAATATAACTGTGTTGGTTATGCAAAACTGGGGAATGGGTAATAAAGGGATTATCTATCTTTTAAAACAATAAAAATTCTGGTGTAGACTGTCCCTTTAAGACAACGCTGGTATTTAGAGTTGTCTGAATGGCTGCGTTAGCCTCAGAAAAGGGAGCGTTGAGCATAATTTAGCTCAACTTCAACCCTCAATACCAGCGCTGCTTACGGTAGCGGTAAGCTGGAAAAACGTGCTTGTGCATGATTTCCCCATAGGATACAATGGGGCTGAGCTGGCTGAAAAAAAACCTAACACCTGCAAAAAAGCAGCGTTCAGCTCCTAACGCAGCCCCATTGTTTCCTATGGGGAAACACTCTCTAAGTCTACACCTAACACCCTAACATGAACCCGGAGTCTAAACACCCCTAACCTTACACTTATTAACCCCTAATCTGCCGCCCCCGCTATCGCTGACACCTATATTATATTATTAACCCCTAATCTGCCGCTCCAGACACCGCCGCAACCTACATTATAGCTATGAACCCCTAATCTACTGCCCCTAACATTGCCGACACCTATATTATATTTATTACCCCCTAATCTGCCCCCCCCAACGTCGCCACCACCTACCTACACTTATTAACCCCTAATCTGCCGACCGGACCTCGCCGCCACTATAATAAATGTATTAACCCCTAAACCGACGCACTCTCGCCTCGCAAACACTATAATAAATCAGCCAATAGAATGCGAGGTCAATCCGATTGGTTGATTGGATAAGCCAATCGGATTGAACTTCAATCTGATTGGCTGATTGAATCAGCCAATCAGATTTTTCTTACCTTAATTCCGATTGGCTGATAGAATCCTATCAGCCAATCGGAATTCGAGGGACGCCATCTTGGATGATGTCCCTTAAAGGAACCGTCATTCGTTGTTAGTCCATCGGTTGAAGAGGATGGCTCCATGTCGGCTGTATGGAAGATGGCTCGGCTCCGCTCCGCTCCAGATGGATGAAGATAGAAGACCCCGCTTGGATAAAGACTTCTACCGGATGGAGGACCTCTTCTTGCTCCGCTTGGATGAAGAATTCGGCTCGGCTGGGTGAAGACGACTCAAGGTTGGCAGATCTTCAGGGGGTTAGTGTTAGGTTTATTTAAGGAGGGTTTGGGTGGGTTAGAGTAGGGATATGTAGGTGGTGGGTTTTAATGTTGGGGGGGTTGTATTTTTATTTACAGGTAAAAGAGCTGATTACTTTGGGGCAATGCCCTGCAAAAAGCCCTTTTAAGGGCTGGTAAAAGAGCTGATTACTTTTATAATTTAGAATCGGGTAGGGCATTTTATTATTTTGGGGTGCTTTTTTATTTTATTAGGGGGCTTAGATTAGGTGTAATTAGTTTAAACGTCTTGTAATGTTTTTTATTTTCTGTAATTTAGTGTTTGTTTTTTTGTATTATAGATTATTTTATTTAATTGTATTTTAGTTTAGCTAATTGTAGGTAATTTATTTAATTAATTTATTGCTAGTGTAGTGTTAGGTGTATTTGTAACTTAGGTTATGATTTATTTTACAGGTAACTTTGTAATTATTTTAACTAGGTAGCTATTAAATAGTTATAAACTATTTAATAGCTACTGTACCTAGTTAAAATAAATACAAACTTGCCTGTAAAATATAAATCCTAAAATAGCTACAATGTAACTATTAGTTATATTGTAGCTATCATATGGTTTATTTTATAGGTAAGTATTTAGTTTTAAATAGGAATAATTTATTTAATTATAGTAAATTTATTTAGATTAATTTAAATTATATTTAAGTTAGGGGGGTGTTAGGGTTAGACTTAGGTTTAGGGGTTAATAACTTTATTATAGTATCGGCGACGTTGGGGGTGGCAGATTAGGGGTTAATAATTGTAGGTAGGTGGCGGTGATGTTAGGGAGGGCAGATTAGGGGTTAAAAAAATCATTATAGTGTTTGCAAGGCAGGAGTGCAGTGGTTTAGGGGTTAATACATTTATTATAGTGGCGGCGAGGTCTGGTCGGCAGATTAGAGGTTAATAAGTGTAGGTAGGTGGCGGCGACGTTGGGGGGGGCAGATTAGGGGGTAATAAATATAATATAGGTGTCAGCGATGTTAGGAACAGCAGATTAGGGGTTCATAGTTATAATGTAAGTGGCGGCGATGTCCGGTCGGAAGATTAGGGGTTAAAAAATTTTATTATAGGGTTTGCGATGTGGGGGGCCTCGGTTTAGGGGTTCATAGGTAGTTTATGGGTGTTAGTGTACTTTATAGCACAGTAGTTAAGAGCTTTATGTTTCCGCGTTAGCCCATAAAGCTCTTAACTACTGACTGTTTTTGACGGTAGGAGTCTTGTCGGTAGAGGGTCTACCGCTCACTTCTTCCAAGACTCGTAATACCAGCGTTAGGCAAATCCCATTGAAAATATAGGATACGCAATTGACGTAAGGGGATCTGCGGTAGCCTCGAGTCGCGGAAAGAAAGTGAGCGGTAGACCCTTTCCTGCCTGACTCTAAATACCAGTGGGCGTTTAAAAGCAACGTTAGGACCCCTTAACGCTGCTTTTGACGGCTAACGCCAAACTCTAAATCTAGGCGATAGTTATTTTAAGCATTCCTAATGCACCTTCAGCTTTAGAGCAGTTGGTCTAGCGCAGTTTCTAGTTAGTCTGTGAGCAATAAAAAGTGCACCTCATTGAAGTCTATGGGGAGATGGAGTTAGAGTGGCTTGAGTATCCCACAGGGCCGGATTGGGCCGCCGGGATACTGGGAAAAATCCCGATGGGCCGCCGACCGGCAGAGGCTGCACAGACAGCTGCAGTGGAGGAGAGAGAGCGCACAACGTCAGCGCAGCAAGAAGCAACTTGAACTTAGCACAGTTGAGTTGAACTTGTGTGAGGACTCAGGGAGCGCAGCAGCAGTCGGAGCCGTCAGCAGCACTGCACTGCACACAGACTGACACTAATTCTCAGACAGCCACAGTCACTGACTGACTCATTCACAGCTGAGCCTCAGCCGCCGCAGTCAGTAGCCACAGTTCTCAGCTGACACAGCATAGATAGGCCCACCCAGGGGAGCTCTTAGCCCGGGATCATGTGAGAGATGGGGCTGGACTCAGTGTGTGTGGGAGGGGGGGAAGAGGCCTGTTGAGGCGAGGAGGAGATTTGTGCACTCAATCAGACTCAAACAGCAAAGAGAGTGCTGCCCAGTCCATGGAATTCACACCGATCTATTTCAGTCTATGAGAGTGCTCACTGCTCCTCAAAGGTAAAATTACAGTATTTACCAGAAATCATATTAAATAATAATATAATATCAACTTTAATCGCACTGTGCTTGATAATAAGGGCCTAGGCTAGTGCTGTAGTGTTACTTTCCTGTCTACTTTGAACCAAAGAAATGTGTGGTTGTAACTCACTATATATATATATATATATATATATATATATATATATATATATATATATATATATATATATATATATATATATATATATATATATATATATATAATATATTTTATTTATTTATAAAATATTTTACCAGGAAGGATACATTGAGATTTCTCTCGTTTTCAAGTATGTCCTGTGTCCACAGAACATTGCATGGATACAATAGGGTACAATAAAATTCACAAACAATAATAATTTTTTAGATGCAAACATTTTACATAGAACAGGTAAGAAATATATAATCAACCATGACAGGTGCATTCTGTTTTGAGATATGTAGAGAGGGATCTCTTAAAGGATATTAGGCTTGGGGAAGGTTTAAAAGTGTGCGGGAAGTCGTTCCATAATTGTGGTGCTCTGTAGGAAAAGGAGGATCGAGCTGCTTTCTTTTTGTATTGAGGCAAACTAAATAATGTGCTGGTACTGGATCGGAGGTTATAGGAGGTGGGAATAGCCGAGGAGAGCATTCTGCTCTGGTAGGGTGGGAGCTTCCCAGAAAGGCTCTTAAAAGCAAGGCAGGAAAGATGGAGGGTGCGTCTGGATTCCAGCATCAGCCAGTTTAGTTCTTTTAGCATGTCACAATGGTGGGTTTTGTAGTTACATTGTAGCACAAAGCGGCAGAACGAGTTATACAATATATTACATTTATTAAGGTGAGTTTGCGGTGCAGGTGCGTATACTACGTCCCCATAATCCATGACAGGCATCAGCATTTGCTGTACAATCTTTTCCTTTACGGTAGGGCTGAGGGAGGATTTGTTTCTGTACAGGGCACCTAATTTTGGATAAAGTTTAGATGCAGGTTTTTCTATGTGGAGGCCAAAAGATAGATTAGGGTCTAAGAACATACCAAAGTATTTGAAAGAGTGGACTGCGGTAAGCGTGCAATTGGATTTTGTTTTGATGCGTAGATGGGAATTTTGTAATTTGTGTAATTTAGGCCCAGCTCCAAAGATCATTGTGACAGTTTTGTCAGTGTTTAGGAAGAGTTTGTTTTTTGAGATCCACTTTTCTACCTCTGTGAACTGGTCTTTGAGCACTGCTTCGAGCTGCGGCAGATCAGATGTTTAGATAGATTACTGTGTCGTCTGCGTACATGTGTACAGTTGAGGATTTGCAGACGTTAGGCAAATCATTTATAAATAATGTGAATAGTAGGGGGCCCGAGAATGGAACCTTGGGGAACACCACACGTGACTGGGAGAGGGAGGGAGTCACTGTTAGAAACAGAGACATATTGTGATACATCTGATACATATGATCTAAACCAGGTTAACGGACAATCAGCAATACCAGAGTTTTTTTAGTTTGAGCAGTAGTATGTCGTGGTTCACTGTGTCAAAAGCCTTAGCAAAATCAAGGAAAATAGCTCTAAGTTAGGTCTCCTTGTTCCATGCTAGTTTGGATGTCGTCGCAAACCTTTAGGAGGGCAGTTGTAGTGGAGTAATTTGGTCGAAAACCTGATTGATCAGGGGTCAGATAGTTAGAAAGTTGGTAATACTCGCATAATTGCGTATGGATGCATTTTTCTAAGATTTTTGACAATACTGGGAGCAATGATATAGGGCGATAGTTAGAAACCAAGGTTAACTCCCCACTTTTATAAATAGGCACTACTCTTGCAGTTTTGCAGAGTTTGGGTATGTATCCAGACACCAAGGATTCATTAATTAGCGTTGTGACAGGCTTAGCAATTGCTGGCGCACTGAGCTTCAACAGCATTGCTGGGATTTGATCAGGTCCAGACTGGTTTTTCATTTTTAGATTATTAAGGTGTTTCTTAATGACATTGATGGGTACAGGTATAAAATTTAACTTCTATATATTGGATCTTTGCTGTTTTAGTGGGCCCTGATCCGCATTTGTAGCTTCAGGATACGTGCCATTTATTAGTTTGTCAATCAGGGTGGTGGAGCATCCGACAAAATAATTGTTAAAGGCATTTGCTACTTCTAAGGGGAGTTGCAGGTTTTGGTTATCCACATTGACAGTGGAGGGTTGGGAGTGGATTGGTGGATTTTGTAAGTTATTTATGAGTTTTCAAAACTTTCTAGGGTTAGATATGTTATTGTTCAGATTTTCACAGAAATATTGGGCCTTAGACAATTTTGTTTGTTTAGTGCTTATATTTTGTCATTGTCTATATACACAGTGATCATTCATAGAGCCAGTATGCTTGAACTTTGACCACGATGAATTCTGAAACTGGTACATTTGAATGAGGTCAGCTGTGATCCAATTCAAGTGTGCTCCTTTTACTCTCACCTTACGCAGCAGGACATGTAAATTTCAAACTTGTAGGAGTTCAGACTGAAAGAATTCAACTGCAGAGTCTAGATTTGGGATTAGGTTTAATCTGTGTCAGGGGAGGTTCTTGATGTCCTTTAGAAATGATTGAATATTACATTTTTTGAAGGACCTGGTGATTTTAACCTTGAGAAAAGATTTAGTAGCCTTTATTTTGCGCACACATTATTACAAGTAGCACACTAACATTTACGCTCGTATTACAGTTTGAAAGTAAACACAAATATATGTAACAAGGTGTTAAGCTGCAAAGGGCTATATTATAAATCTTTCTCTCTCTCTCTCTCTCTCTCTCTCTCTCTCTATAAATATATATATAAATGAAAATAAAATGTCTTCTATATGTGAATAACAAAGCGATTTAAAGTATTTCTTAATGCCCCTTTAGCTTTAGCTCACTTGGCTTAGCGCACCTCCAGATTAGCATGTGAGCGAAAGCCAAAACAAGGTAGAAGTCTATGGAGAGGGAGTTAGCATGGTTGTGCTATCCGACTTCCAGATGTTAGGGTACCTGAAGCTTTTGCCTAGGCAAAAAAGTTTTACTTTTAACTTGTAATATAAAAACAAGAATAGGAGCTAATATTTTTGAACTCCACATGTAACCCATAATGTCAAAGGTAATATTGAAGATATGAAGTTAAAATCATACCATAAATTGCAAATGTCAAAGTGTACTTTATCCCCTTCACCCAAATAGAAATAATATTGCAAATAATAATAATAAATAATAATACAAATACTATGGCTATCGTACCGCACAACACACACACATATATATATATATATATATATATATATATACATCTGAGCTACAGGAAGCACCAGCAGTCTCGGCTGTTAAGTTACAGCCTTGAGCTGGAGTTCCTGAGCTCTAGGCATCTGCCCCCATATAGAACTCGAGCGTAATCGCTGATTTGATTCCATATGAGGGCAGATGCCAGATCGTTACACACAGTGACACTGTCTGTGAAATGGTGGCATGACATATACCACAATGGGCCTGGATCAATACCTTTGTTCTCTGATTATGTTTCCCCTCATAGTCTCACTGTTTTATATTGAATGTAATCTGACAAGTTTGTCTCATAATATGTAATGCACTTATTGCTCTGATAGATAAATATGTAAGTAGAAGCAAATGCATTATTAAGTATGCTGGAAAGACTGTCATTTGATTTGTATTTGCTTAACAGAGAGATTCGTTAACTTCTTTGTGAGACTTTTAACCAGTTGCTTAGATTTCAAGATTCGATTCAGACCCTTTTTTAAAGAATTGAGGGAGGTCTGCCTATGTTCATCAGGTGGTAGACATATTTTATTTGTAGATCCCTTGTCTGTATATCAGTTGTACAACATACCCTATGCATCAAGTGATGCCTTACAAACTTTTATTTATCTTGCTTCTTATAGAAGAAACATCTTGATACATTAAAATGTATCCACTGGGCTTTTCTGATTAATTTATATTTCACGAAAAAATTACCTAAATTAAAATTCCTTCAGCACATAATCCTAATTGCAGAGAATGTGGCCTGCACGTATAATCAACACCATTTGTGCTTTTGTGCTTCTTTCATCTTACGCCAGTGTCTCAGTGTTTGTACTATGCTCGTTTCTCTTTCCTCAACAGCTTCTCACTCAGAGAGATGACAGTAATACATGCAGTTATTACAGTGGTACCTGTAACAGGGGATGCAGTTGTCTACACATTTTTCCCCCTTTTTATCTCACAGATTCATCTTCCGCTGTGTGTCTTAATCATTCTTTGGATGCTATCCAATAGCCTCCAGGAGCACTTCAACATTCTGCTCTCTGTGACTTGTTTTATTTTCAGTTCAATGCTCCTGTAAAAAAAATATATATATATATATCCAAACAAAAGCTGAGAAGGAAAAAGCTGGCTGTTTTTATTGACCAGAAGTTATATTTGACTTAACCTGCTGTATCTTACATAGTCCACTGAGGGCCTTGAGCAGGAGTGTAAATATTGGAATTTGTTTTTTTTTGGCGATGCTTGTGGGCTTATCTTAACAGCAGCTAATAACACTTTTTATTACCAAGAGGTGCTGGAATTACCTGTGTTGCTTCTTCCCAAAGTTACGCAAGTGTAGCAGTAGGAATATCAGTAGCAATACTTTAATTTTGGGGCTAATATTTCAATAACCACAACTTAGTGGACCGAAGAAAGAGATGGTCTAAAAATGACTTGTAATTATCCTTGACTTGCTAAATTTGCTATTTGTTTTAAATTGGATAGCAAGGGCATACCTGGATATTTATTCTGTCAATAATAGAATTTAACTGTGATATACTTATACTGTAAAGGCCTCGATTACAAGTCGAGTGCAAAAATATTAACGTTATTGAGCGTTAACTGTGCTCAAGTTAAAACAATAGCCCTCCTATTCTTGCGCTCTTATTACAAGTTGAAAATAAAAAGCACATGAGCAAAAGCTTCATTCCCCATAATTCCCTTTCCCCATATATTTTTAAGGGGCTTCTACAAAAGCCTCTTCTGGCTTTTGCTAATGTGCTAACTCAAAGGTGCACTAGGACATCTGTGCTAAAGCCTAAGGTGTATTAAGAAATACTTTAAATACCTCTTCACTTAAAAGAAAATTATTTTTAATTTTAAATATCTATATATTTATTTATATCTATATATACCAGTATATCTATGTATATCTATCTATCTATCTATCTATCTATCTATCTATCTATCTATCTATCTATCTATCATCTATCAAGTATATATCTATAGCTATATATATATATATAGATAGATAGATAGATAGATAGATAGATAGATAGATAGAAAGATATAGGGGCCCATTTAAGTATGGGCAGACAAGGTTCACTTTTGATAACATGCCACCCCCTATGCGCAAACGAGCTGGGGCTGTCAATCATCGTGATCATACTAGTCCAAAGGGATTTTATTATGTAATCTCAGAGCTGGCATATACTGTAGGTTAGGAAGCAGTTGTCTGATGACCTTTGCTTCTTAAATATTGGCTGCATGCTTGCTCATGTATGTGTGTTTATATGTGTTTATGTATGTATATATATATATATATATATATATATATATATATATTACCGCTAAAGTGCGGAATCAGTTAATGTGCACATTACCTAGGTAATCTGAAGATTAACTGATTTGCTCAGTTAAAGTGCGGAATCCGCACTTTAACTAGGTAATGTGCACATTAACGGCTTCAGTGTCGTTAAAGTGCATATTTTTGAGAGGGGTGGAGCTTTGATACACCTGCATAGCCTGCGTAATCTTGCTGTTTTTCTGTGGAGCAACCTGGGGTGAAATCATTCTCACCCGAGCTGGAACATCTTCTTGGCCGTTATTGGCCTGTGGCTATACCGCATTCTGCCTGACAGTCTATGCTAAGAAGTGAGATAGCAGGAAACACAAACATAATACTGAGCTTAAGGCAGCTGAGCACAGGAGACCGGCTACTGTCATCCGCTTCCTTGGCTGCTGCGATACACAAAAAAAAGCTGGAAAGGATACCGCAAGTGACGTGCTCACAGAGTACAATAATTCTGAGGTGGTACGGCTGACACATTTTCTTTGGGTATAAAGTATGGTAAATAAAGGCACACTTAAAGAGGGGATCTTAGTACCACTAAACAATGTAAGGAAATGTGCTTGGCAGCGTTGATATAAATGTATGGGACATTTCTGGACTAACTTGAAGCTACATGGGGAATTGTTCTGGCAGATAATAGAGGCTATGTTATAAGCCTTCTTCTAAAAAAACAACAAAAAAAGACTAGCAATTACCAGAATTCCCTAGAGAAATATCTGCAGCCTATCAAGCCTTGACTCAGAGAAAAGTATAAGCTGTTTAAAAAGAGCCACATTTAACTGCTAATTTTCTAAATAGTAGTAACAAACAATATTAACTGTGTATGATAGTTCTTTGTTTCTTCATTTGCTTAGATGTGTACAGGTGGATGGTAAAAAAATATTAGGATTGAGACAACTGTGTTCACTACAGCAAGGTTAATATTGATACATTGTGGTTGCACTTGCTTTAAATATTGTGCTATTTTTTTTTTTTTTTGGAGGTGGAAGGATAAGGAATACTGAATTTTAGGCAAAGTTTCAGGGGTTAATGGTTGTAACAGCATAGGTAGATTTATTTTCTTGTGATATAGACAGTAATTCTGTCTGCATATAATGTGAGCACTAAGCACTGGAGTGCACGGAAACACTATTTAGTAATTTTTATTTAATCTTCACTTTATTGGTTATACACAAAGTGCATTTCCGAAATAAATAAAGAACATGATGTTAAATAATAGTTGAGTTTAAAGAAATAAATAAAGAACAGAATGTTCCGATTTCGGCCGAGGGCAGATACGCTCCAGAGTGCTCTGTTCTAATCAGAGCCTCGGGCGCTGCAACTGCCTCTGGGAACCTTACCATAAATCCCAGCCCGCACGGCTTGAAATTCTATGTCTGGGAAATTATCTATCTATCTATCTATCTATCATCTATCGAATCTATCTATTTAATATAGATTCGATAGATAGATAATTTCCCAGACAGAGAATTTCAAGACATGCATGCTGAGACCCATGGTAAGGTTCCCAGAGGCAGTTGCGGCGCCCGAGGCTCTGATTAGAACAGAGTACTCTGGAGCGTATCTGCCCTCGGCCGAAATCGGAACATTCTGTTCTTTGTTTATTACATTCTTCGGCTTCTTTTTCAATAAACAGTTTACATGAGAGAAACAAAACGCGAAACAAACTTTTCTAAAAAGCTAAATTGCTTTTTTTTTTTGCACTTTAACTAGTGCCTAGTAGGTAATGTGCAAATTACCTAGGTAATCTGCAGATTACCTAGGTAATGTGAGAAATGAAACAATTTTTCTGCACTTTAACTGATCATCCTAGTTAATCTGCAGATTAACTAGGTAATGTGCACATTAACTGATTTCTGCACTTTAACTGTAACATATACACATGTGCACCTATACACACACACACACACACACATATATATATATATATATATATATATATATACACACATGTTTGTCTGAGGAAGGGACGTAGGTTTTTTAATAAATATTATTGACTTTTACAAGCCCAGTGAGTGCGGATACTTTTTCAACATATTATATATATATATATATATATATATATATATATACACACACACATATATATGTGTATATATATATATATATATTTATATATCAATTAACTTTTGAGCACATCTCAGTTCTCAGTCAACCAGCTTGTCATTTACCATATCCCTTCCTTTTAAAGGGACAGAAAACACCAAAAATTGTATTGTTTAAAAATATAGACAATCCCTTTATTTACTATTCCCCAGTTTCGCATAACCAACATTGTTATATTAATATACTTTTTACATCTATGATTACCTTGTATCTAAGCCTCTGCAGACTGCCTCCTTATCTAAGATCAAATTTGCTTTATTCTTTTGATTCTTTTTGAAGGAGTCCCAAAGCACTCCTGGGAGCTAGCTAACACACTTTGGGTGAGGCAATGATACAAGGCATATATGTGCAGTCCAGTGGCGTATTTAGGTTAGTTATGCTGCCCCACCCCCAAAAAAAAAAAAGTTTTTAGGCCTTTTTTCCCCTTAATATATTTTTGGGTCAGTGTGTAAAATGTTTTGTTTTTTTTTAAAATTCAAAAGAAAATGGGCTAGCAAAAGACTTGCATACAGGTGGGTTGAATTGCATGCATCTCATACCATTATTTCCCTGAGAGAAGGGAGAGAAAAGAAGGGGAGGGGAGAAAAGGTAGGGAAAGTAAAGAAGGAAGGGAGGCAGAGAGAGGGAGAAAAGAGAAAAGTGGGGAGGGAGAGGAGAATAGGGGGGGAGGGAAAGAAGGGAGGGAAAGAAAGGAGTGAAAGAAGAGAGCAAGGGAGGGAGTTTAGAGAAAGAAGGGAGGGAGGGAAAGAAAGAAGGGAAGGAGTTGAGGGAGGAAGGGAGGAAGGGAAAGAAATAAGGGAGGGAGTTGAGGGAGGGAGTGAGTGAGTTGAGGGAGGAAGGGAGTTGAGGAAGGGAGGGAGAAAGGGAAAGAAGAGAGAGAAGAGGAAGGGAGGGAAAGAAGAATACACTTTGAAACAATCACTGCACGTCACATGCAACAACATACAGTAATTACCAGCATTCAAGTAATGAAACTTTTTACGTGCCCATTTACTAGTTACTCTGTGGGTTCATGAATGCAGAGAAAGCTAGCTATTAATAGCTAACATACATTAGCGCTGAGAGTTTATGATTAGACATCACAAGCTGATCTAAGCAGTGTACAGACGCATCCAGTCTGTTAGTTACTAAGACCTGCAATAAGCAATGTGCTCGCAGACCCACCACATCTGACAAGGGGAGGCAGCATATCGGCACACAATCTTCTCCTCCAGCCTCACCTTGTAAGCATATCCCTGGGCAAGTTTCTCACCAAGAAAGCTTCCATTGCAAAATTGCCGGCGGCTCTAAATGAAGCAACGGTTTAAAGGAGCACTGCCTGTGAAGAGTGACCTTAATCAGCGCATGTGCCTTGTCTTCTCTGTAAAAGCCTGCACTTTATTGCTCACTGTACTGTGTGCTGGCTTTTAGAGAGAGGATAGGGCAGATGTGCTGCCCCTCCCAAATCTGCTGCCCTAGGCACCGGCCTTGTTGGCCTAGGCCATAATACGCCCCTGGTGCAGTCACCAATCAGCAACTAGCATCCAGTAGTGCAATGCGGCTCCTGAAGTATGATTTTCAACAAAGAATATCAAGAGAACAAAGCAAATTAGATAAAAAAGGTAAATTAGTAAGTTGTTTAAAATTACATGCTCTATCTGGACCATGACAGAAAAAAAGGGCTTTATGTCCCTTTAAATGAAAATAAAAATCCAAATGTTGTCAAAATATATTCATCATAAAAATTTCAATAATATACTTTCTTCTATTTGCAAATATATTGCATTTTGCTATAATTTTACTTCAGCTTCTGGCTAATATAAAACATGTTTAATTAAATATAAACTAACAAAGTTCTCATGTCTGTGTTTGTGATTCCAGTATAATAATTGTTAATATTCCTAAGAATCTCAAAGTAAATCTCATGATAAGATATACTGACTATAAATATATAGCATCATATTTAAGTGCAGTTATTGGGACAGATTTTACAGACAGTGGGCTAAGTCTATTCAGAAACAATTGCTTATGCGATAGGCTGAGGATTTGTCCCTGTCAAACAGTTAATATTACTTTAATACATGAAATAGGCTGTATAAGACGGCAATAATGAAAAATGTCAGAGAAGACAATATCAATTGTTATTCAACATCCACATCAAAGATTACTTTTTCGTCAGTAGCTTTCAGAAAATGTATTTTCTATCAGATCTGATGGCGTTCCTCTTTGAAGTGCTCCATCCTCCCGGTAGATTTAATGTGACATCTAGGCACTTTTTAGTCCCTGGGCCTCAGAGGCGATTCGAAGTGGCACAACAAGCCATCACAGGTTTATCCTCAAAGGCCGACACTGTCTGTCTGATTTATTGTAACTTTAAGAATCATCTCCAGCAAAGCATGAGCCTTCCTACCCATCCGTAGCTTCAGACTTTTATCAGTTCATTTGTATGCAGCTTGTACATCCTTGTACAGAGAGCCCTATAGCCACTCATGGAAAATGCATTACCTGCTACTAATCCTTTTTATCTTTAAAGTCTGTATTTTTTATGTATAAGTCATTTTGGGTTATCATAAAATATACATAACTCTCTCAGATAAAAAAGAAAGAAAAATGAAAGGAGAATATATAATAAGTTGCGGTCTTATTGACAAGGAATATAAACAAACAGCTCTCTTTATGTAAACACAGAGGGATATACAATTTTGATTATATTCAATAGGGAATAAAATGCTCCAGTTTTTGCCTCTTGCTTGGGAGTATAATGCAAAGACAGATCTTTTGAAGCAATAATCTGTCATTTTTTTAATTTTTGAATTCAATTATTTGTGCTGTGGTTGATGGGATGCAAAACTACATCTGTCAGAGCATGATATGCTGTCTGTTTAGAGAAATTAACTTGTCAAATTCATAACCCCCTGAGCTTCATAGGAATAGGACAGACATTATTCTGGGAGACAATTGTTAGAAGAAAGGTAAATGTAAGGCAATGCTTACTGACAATTAACTCAAGAGGTGTATAATGGAGTAAAAAATGATGGATATGAGGAAGGGGAAATACTCCCAAAACATTGTGATATAAATGAATACACCTAATATATAAGTACTTGCTTTACGATGGACATCTTTTGGGTAGGAGAATTCTTTTTTTTTTAAATTTGTCAATTTAGTGTGGATTGATGATACCACTAAACCACTATCACATATGGTTGCAGGTGTATTTGTTTGTATAGAGAAATAATGGGGCCTATTCTATACAAAGGGAAAACAAAATGCCAACACCTTTTTCAACAAATCTCTCCATTAACATTTGGTATAAGGTTTTTAAGCGTAAGTACAATATTGTTATTATTAGCCTAATAATAGAAAGTTTTATTTAATCTCTCTCTTTCACCTTTTCTTTTCCTGTCAAAATATTCTTGATGACGCCATTGAGTGGAATCCACTGGTTAAAAAGTTTATTAAAACAAGGAACTTTTAGAGTGAAATAGAATAATTGTTCTTGTTTAAAAATATCTTCATATCGTTAAAGAGCAAAACAGAGATTCTGACAGAACAAAATGGAGTTCAGGAGACAGATGCTACATGAAAAAGTACTATAAATGTAAAAGGAGGAATATGATTAACAAGAAGCCATGGATGTAATGACGGGGGAACAATTTAATATTTATATATACTTTTCAAGATATAAGTTATATAATGTTATAATTAGAATTTTAAAATAAGATAATGATGTGAGGGAATATAATTAATTTATGTAGAACATCATAAGTCAGCTCATGAGATGGTGGTTGAAGAGCTTTGCGTTTGCGTTTTAACGCTGAAAAAAAGCCTGTAATGCAACGTCAGTCCCGTACTCGAAAACATTACGTTTTTTTCATGGGATTCCCATAGCGCTGCCATTACGAGTTTTGCGGTGAGGCTAAAAAAATTGCATTACAGCCTACACCGACACGATCCGTACCGCCATCTGAGACCAGTAGTCATGAGTTTAACGTAACAAAACTGCTACACAAAACTCATAACTAAACTGTTACAAAGTACACTAACACCCATAAACTACCTATTAACCCCTAAACTGAGGCCCTCCCGCATCAAAAACACTATATTAAAGTTATTAACCCCTAATCTGCCGCTCCCGACATCGCCGCCGCTTATAAAATGTATTAATCCCTATTCCCCCGACATCATTGCCACTATGCTAAAGTTATTAACCCCTATTGCCCCACACCCGAACATCGACCACACTATAATAAAGATATTAACCCCTATTCCGCCGCTCCCCGACATCGCTGACACTAAATAAAGTTATTAACCCCTAAACCTCTGGCCTCCCACATCACTACCACTAAATAAAGCTATTAACCCCTAAACCGCCAGCTCCCCACATCACCAAAAACTAAATTAAACTATTAACCCCTAAACCTAACAACCCAATAACTTTAAATTAAAATTACAAGATCCCTATCTTAAAATAAATAAAAACCTACTTGGGAAATTAAAAAAAAATAAATTTAAACTATAAATTAAACTAACATTACTATTATACTAAAATTAAATTAATTATGTTAAAATCAGCCAATAGGATTTAAGCAGCTCTCATTCCGATTGGTTGATTTGAATCAGCCAATAGGAATGAGAGCTGCTTAAATCCTATTGGCTGATCTGAACAGCCAATAGGATTTTAGCAGCTCTAATTTCTATTGGCTGATTTACATTTTTCAGCCAATAGGAATGCAAAGGTACCCCCAGTATAAAAGCGGTACCTTGCATTTGAATCCTCAGTGTGCGGAAGATGATCCCATGAAGAGGACCTCCACGTTGGATCGATGAACCGCCGCCTTGGACCTCCGCGCATCGACTGCTCCGCTTCCGCAGGGATGAAGAAGATTCCGGTCCCTCGATAGATGAAGATGGAGCCGCCTGGATGAACATGGAGCCGTTGGGATGAAGATCGTTCAAGCCGGACTTCAGCAACTGTGAGTACCTAAAGAGGGGTTAGTGTTAGGTTTTTTTTAAGGTTTTTTGGGGTGTTTTTTTTTTAGATTAGGGTTTGGGCTTGTCTTAAAAGAGCTGAATGCCCTTTTAAGGGCAAAGCCCATACAAATGCCCTTTTCAGGGCAATGGGTAGATTAGGTTTTTAGTTAGGTTTTCTTATTTTGTGGGTTTGGGTGGGTGAGGGGTTGTAATGTTATAGGGTGTTTGTTTTTATTTTGTAGCAAAAGAGCTGATTTCTTTAGGGCAATGCCTTAAAAAAAGGCCCTTATAAGGGCTATTGGTAGTTTATGATAGATTAGGGTTCTTTTTTTTTGGGGTGTTTTTTTTTTTTTTAAACGGGGTATTAGAATAGGAATCATTTTTATTATTTTGGATAATTTGTTTGTTATTTTGTATAATGTTTTTTTTTCTTTTTGGGGTGGGTTGTTTTTTTTTAGAATAACAATTTATTATTTTTAATGGGCATACAAATGCCTTTTTCAGGGCAATGGGTTGATTAGGTATAACTTTATTTCTATTTTGTGTGTTTGGGGGTTCGTTTTTCTTTTTTAGAAAAAGAGCTGATTTCTTTAGGGCAATGCCCTACAAAAGGCCCTTTTAAGGGCCCACAAAAGATCCTTTTAAGGGCCCACAAAAGTCCCTTTTAAGGGCCCTTGGTAGTTGATTATAGATTAGGGTTTTTTATTTTGGGGTATTTTTTTTTTAAACAGGTTATTAGAATATGAATAATTTTTATTGTTTTGGATAATTTTGTTTGTTATTTTTTGTAATGGTAGTTTTTTTATTTTTTTGTAATTTTAGTGTTTTTTATTTTTGTAATGGTAGATTTTTTATTTTTGTAATGTTAGGCAGCTTAGGTTTTACTTTTATTTCACAGGTAAGTTTGTATTTATTTTAACTAGGTAGTTAGTAAATAGTTAATAACTATTTACTAACTAGTCTACCTAGTTAAAATAAATACAAACTTACCTGTGAAATAAAAACCTAAGCTAGCTGCAATCTAACTAATAGTTATATTGTAGCTAGCTTAGGTTTCATTTTTATTTCACAGGTAAGTTTGTATTTAGTTTTAAATAGGTATTATTTAGTTAATAATTGTAACTTTAATGTAGCTCTATTTTAATTATGTTAAAGTTAGGGTTTTGTTTTAGGGTTAGGTTTAGGGGTTAATATAGTTTAATTTAAATTGTTGCGATGTGGGGGCTGGCGGTTTAGGGGTTAATAGGTTTATTCAGTGGTAGTGATGTGGGAGGCCAGAGGTTTAGGAGTTAATAACTTTATTTAGTGGCAGCTATGTTGGGGAGTGGCAGAATAAGGGTTAATATCTTTATTATAGTGTAGTCAATGTTGGGGTGCGGGGGAATAGGGGTTAATAAATTTAGTATAGTGGCGGCGATATCGCAAGTGGCAGATTAGGGGTTAATAGATTTATTTTGGTGTCGGCGATATTGGGAGTTGCAGATTAGGAGTTAATAACTTTATTTAGGTGTTGGCGATGTCGGGGGCAGCAGATTAGGGGTGTGTAGACTAGGGGTTTATTTTAGGGTGTTAGGTTTAAACGTAATTTTTTTCCCCATAGGCATAAATGTGGTTGTGTTACGGAGCTTTTCATTCCGTGATCACAGGTGTCTATGGGGAAAGCGTGCATGAGCACGTCAAAGCAGCACTTGTATTTTGTGCGGTTACGGAGCTCAACGCAACCATATCACATGCACAAGGCGGATTTTTAAAAATTCGTAATGGCAGCGCTATGGAGGGTGAAATAACGCAACTTTTGTTGCATTTGTTTCGCACCCTCTATAGCGCAAAACTTGTAATCTAGGTGTTAATTTGTTAGTGTTATAGTTGACATAATGATAGTGAGCAAGATTTCAGGTGCTTTAATAATTTCAGAAGGGAGAATCTGTCTTTGACCCGCTACTTTTAAAGTGTTGGAAGATGTAGGAGTTATCAATTTAGAAAAAAAGAATAGACTTGAAAATATGTTGTTAAAGATATGGCAGAGCTTAGCTTTGACAAAGTTGGTAGTGAGGCCAAAGGTTAAGTATAGATGTTTGTACGAGGGCTGTACCAAAAGTAATGCAAAAGTGGGCATAACTTTTTTATTAACTGATGTAGGTCATTCAAATTGCACATGTTGTTGGAGTGATTTTATCCTCTATACAGGTGTCTCAGAATCTTTTTCTTCCATGCAGGTGAATAATGGATTCCAAGCAGAAGCAACTTGCTGTTATTGAGTTCTTGACAAAGAAGGCATGCAGGTTGTCCGACATCCACAGAAGGCTACAGAATGTGTACGGTGATGACTGCACAGTGGGAGACCATCAACTGCGACCACTGACATGAGTCATTAGTGAGTGGATGGGTTGCTTCACATGGACAGATGTGTCACAATCCATGAGCTTGCTGCACAACTGGACTGTGGTCACAATGCCATACAGAAGATGTTGGGAATGTTAGGGTATCGTAAAGTGTGTGTCAAGTGGGTACCTCGGCAGTTGACACCCGATTTGAAGGAGAGAAGGGTGGAAGTCTGCTCTGATCTGCTTGAAGCCTTTGAAACCAACAAAGACACTTTTTTTCCGATCTGGTGACAGGGGATGAAATGTGGGACCTCTACCTGTTCGGTCCAATGAAGGACAGTCTTTTGGGACAAAGATTTGATGACACAGATGAGGGGAAAGTGGCTGTGAAGAAGTAGATACGAAAGTGCACACCTGAATTTTTTTTAAAGAAGATTTAAGAGTTCGATGGTGCAAATACATTGCTTGTAAAGGAGACTATGTTGAGTAGTACCTTTGTATAGAGGAAGAGTTACTCCAACAACATGCGCAATTTGAACGACCTGCATCAGTTAATAAAAAATGTATGTCCACTTTTGCATTGCTTTACCAGGCCTTTTTGTTTCAGTGATGGTTCACTTCTTTTTGCAATCCATTTAATTCACAATCCATAATATATTCCCCAGTTTAAAGTTTTATATTTAATATTATACAGAAATTGGAGGTATTATTTGGCTCTTGTGAGCTGTCTCTTCATGAGTTGTATAGCTACATGCAGGAGAGAACTGCTATCAACCTGATAATGAACAGTTAAACATATCTCCATCATTCTGTTGCTGAACGTCAATTATTCTTGGGGTGATTGTAATTTGAAAATATAGTTTCTAAACATTTGTACCCATAATCCCCAAATAAAAAAGGTAGGATACAGATTGCATGCATGATTGATATAGATTCTAATCAAATGCAAAAAAAAAAAAAAAAAAAAAGAACACAACCCCCATGAAATGTAACCTCTTCAATCTAGCAATGTTGTGAACTATTGGATAAAACTGTGTAACCAAACAAATAAACTTTAGTGAAATAGAAACACAAGATGCTTTCTTTCTAAAAAAAAAAAAAAAAGTAAACATTTATATTGAGTTTACAGTCAAATCTGGAATGTCTCCAGCTTTGCTGTAATAGACGTCTTATCTCCATCAGGGTAATTACATTTGCTCAGCAATGCCAGCTAGTTAGGCTCCGTCTTACACAGTTGCCCACCCTCGTTGTACCATTCTGCTAATCACCCTAATAATTCCTGCTTAGCAGCACATTATGATATGCTCTCTGCTTCACAAATTCTTTGTTAGAGGAAATTAGGTCACAGCGCTAAACCTCAATTTGTTTCATGAAAGGAGCATCATGTATATTTCAGTTATCTGTCACATTATTTATCCCCGTTTTCTGTTGCCAGTTGTTACTTTGTTGAATAATATGTGAGATTCCAAGAAGACACTGCTTTTCAAATTAAAAAGAAACTCAATTTAACACTTATTTCCTAGCATAGCTCTCTATGATATATATATATTTTTTGTATCTTGCATAGTCTATGTACATAACAGAGAAAAATATTGAAGATGCTGAGAACCAATCTTTTCTTTTATTAGAATAGATTTCTTTCTTTTTTTTTTATCTTTGCAGTTTGCCGTTCCCCTTAGGTTTTCTTCTATAAAACAATTTTAATGGAGAAACATTGAGATTTTTCAGACATGTTTCAGCTAGTGTGATAATGGCTCATTAAAGCAGAAAAAGCTCGGAGGGGAACAAACTGCTGCATATGCAAAAGCGATAAAAATAAAGCAAATCAGTTGAAATATAGATTGTTTGATTTCTAAGGGGAGATATATGGAGGAATTTTAAAGTGTGGCAAAACACAGTTTCCTATTATTTTCTGCAATGGAAATATCTTAAATTGATGGTGACTCTGCCCTTGAAAGACTACTGGTGAATACAGAACAATGTTGAAAACATAAAACTCCTAGGCAAAAAGCCGGGAGAATGAAAGGGCATAAATATTTAAAGAACATGCGTAAAATTTAATTTGCTTTGTAAAATAACACAACCAAACAATAGAGGTGATTGGTCTTAAACTGAGGTAATTGGAAGAATTATAAGCTGTGATCTGTGAATATATTCAGAAAATCTACTGGAACTAAACAGTTTTAATAATATATTTTCTACATACAGTGATGGAATATAGACTTTATTGCATTTAATATAGTAAAATAATTTTACAAAAATAAGATTTACACATCAGATGTAATTTTCATATATTTTGTTAGTACATTTTCATAGGTGGCTTTTCTTTGTTGTGAAACAGCCATAATTTCCTTCCCTGGTCACATCAGTGTATTGGCCAGTACTATCATTTTTGTTTTCTTCCTAAGAAATCATAGTGAATATAATACAAAAATGTTTCACCTTTTTGCTAACCTGTATCTGGAAATCTAGAACACACTGCTGAGTTAATTACTATAATTCTGTATTTGACATTTTTAGAAAAGTTTTACTATCAAATAAATTAGGTAGCTGGTAATAATAAAATAATTTATAATGATGATCAGTAAAGTTAACCCCAAACCAATTGGTGTGCGTGTGTATATATATATATATATATATATATATATATATACAGTATATATACCTTTGAGCCCTTCTCAGTGAAACACCTTGTTACTTAACCCCTTCAATGGAGCGCCCTGTACAAAAAACACACTTGCATTCTATCCCGACACGTATTAGACCAACAGTGCTAAAGCCGAAGATAGTTATGAATACTTTAAATTCCAACGCTCTTTACTTAGAAGAAAAAAAGTATGTATATATATATTTAATAATAAAATAAAATAAAATTCTATGTGAAGAGAATAGGAATGTAAAATATGCGTAACATGCTTCATGTTTTGCGCTTTAGGTCTAACGTGGTGTCAGGTTAGCACACATAAAAATTTAGTTATCTTAAGGCACTTATTGAAATATTGCATATAAAATATTAATAATAATAATTATTAAAAAACATAATTTATGTAAGAACTTACCTGATAAATGCATTTCTTTTATATTGGCAAGAGTCCATGAGCTAGTGACGTATGGGATATACAATCCTACCAGAAGGGGCAAAGATTCCCAAACCTCAAAATGCCTATAAATACACCTCTCACCACACCCACAATTCAGTTTAATGAATAGCCAAGTAGTGGGGTGATAAAGAAAGGAGTAAAAAGCATCAACAAAGGAATTTGGAAATAATTGTGCTTTATACAAAAAAATCATAACCACCATAAAAAGGGTGGGCCTCATGGACTCTTGCCAATATGAAAGAAATGAATTTATCAGGTAAGTTCTTACATAAATTATGTTTTCTTTCATGTAATTGGCAAGAGTCCATGAGCTAGTGACGTATGGGATATCAAATACCTAAGATGTGGAACTCCACACAAGAGTCACTAGAGAGGGAGGGATAAAAAATAAACAACAGCCAAATGTTGAAAAAATAATGCACAACCCAAATATAAGTTATTCTTATGAAAAAAAAGAAAAACTTAAAATAGCAGCAGAAGAATCAAACTGAAACAGCTGCCTGAAGAACTTTTCTACCAAAAACTGCTTCAGAAGAAGCAAATACATCAAAACGGTAGAATTTAGTAAATGTATGCAAAGAGGACCAAGTCACTGCTTTGCAAATCTGATCAACTGAAACTTCATTCTTAAAAACCCACAAAGTGGAGACTGATCTAGTAGAATGAGCTGTAATTCTCTGAGGAGGGACTTGACCCAACTCCAAATAAGCTTGATGAATCAGAAGCTTTAACCAAGAGGCCAAGGAAATAGCAGTGGCCTTCTGACCTTTCCTAGGACCAGAAAATATAACAAATAGACTAGAAGTCTTCCTGAAATCTTTAGTAGCTTCAACATAATATTTCAAAGCTCTTACCACATCCAAACAATGTAAGGATCTTTCCAAAGGATTCTTAAGACTAGGACACAAGGAAGGGACAACAATTTCTCTACTAATGTTGTTAGAATTCACAACCTTAGGTAAAAATTCAAATGCAGTCCGCAAAACCGCCTTATCCTGATGAAAAATCAGAAAAGGAGATTCACAAGAAAGAGCAGATAGCTCAGAAACTCTTCTAACAGAAGAGATGGCTAAAAAGTAACAACACTTTCCAAAAAAGTAGTTTAATGTCCAAAGAGTGCATAGGCTCAAACGGAGGAGCCTGTAACGCCTTCAAAACCAAATTAAGACTCCAAGGAGGAGAAATTGATTTAATGACGGGCTTAATACGAGCTAAAGCCTGTACAAAACAGTGAATATCAGGAAGTTTAGCAATCTCTCTGGGAAATAAAACTGAAAAAGCAGAGATTTGTCCTTTCAAGGAACTTGCAGACAAACCCCTATCCAAACCATTCTGGAGAAACTTTAAAATTCTAGGTATTCTAAAAGAATGCCAATAAAATTCATGAGAAGAACATTATGAAATGTAAATCTTCCAAACTCGATAATAAATCTTCCTAGAGACAGATTTACGAGCTTGTAACATAGTATTAATTACTGAGTCAGAGAAACCTCTATGACTTAATGCTAAGCGTTCAATTTCCATACCTTTAAATTTAATGATTTGAGATCCTGATGGAAAAACGGACCTTGAGACAGTAGGTCCGGCCTTAAGGGAAGTGGCCAAGGTTGGCAACTGGACATCCGAACAAGATCCGCATACCAAAACCTGTGGGGCCATGCTGGAGCCACCAGCAACACAAATGATTGTTCCATGATGATCTTGTTCCATGATGATCTTGGAGATCACTCTCGGAAGAAAAATTAGAGGCGGGAAGATATAAGCAGGTTGATAACACCAAGGAAGTGTCAGCGCATCCACTGCTTCCGCCTGAGAATCCCTGGACCTGGACCTAGATGAGAAGCCATCAGATCTATCTCTGGAAGACCCCACATCTGAACAATCTGAGAAAACACATCCGGATGGAGAGACCACTCCCCTGGATGTAAAATCTGACGGCTGAGATAATCCGCCTCCCAATTGTCTACACCTGGGATATGAACTGCAGAAATTAGACAAGAGCTGGATCTGAGATACTTCTTTCATAGCTAGGGGACTGTGACTCCCACCCTGACGATTGACATATGCCACCATTGTGATATTGTCTGTCTGAAAACAAATGAACGGTTCTCTCTTCAACAGCGGCCAAAACTGAAGAGCTCTGAGAATTGCAGGAGGGGCAAAGTTTCCCAAACCTCAAAAAATAAGTTCTAAAATATTGATTGGTAATCTTGCCTCTTGAGATTTCCAAACCCCTTGTGCTGTCAGAGATCCCCAGACAGCTCCCCAACCTAAAAGACTCACATCTGTTGTGATCACAGTCCAGGTTGGCCGAACAAAAGAGGCCCCTTGAACTATTGAACTAAATGCTGGTGATTTAACCACCACGTCAGAGAGTGTCGAACATTGGGATTTAAGGATATTAATTGTGATATCTTTGTATAATTCCGGCATCATTGATTCAGCATGCAAAGCTGGAGAGGTCTCATGTGAAAACGAGCAAAAGGAATTGCGTCTGATGCTGCAGTCATGAGGCCTAAAACTTCCATGCACATAGCCACTGAAGGGAATGACTGAGACTGAAGGTGCCGACATGCTGTAACCAATTTCAAATGTCTCTTGTCTGTTAGAGACAGAGTCATGGACACTGAATCTATCTGTAAACCTAAAAAGGTGACCCTTGTCTGAGGAATCAAAAAACTTTTTGGTAAATTGATCCTCCAACCATGTTTTCGAAGAAACAACACAAGTTGATTAGTGTGAGATTCTGCAGAACGTAAAGACTGAGCTAGTACCAAGATATTGTCCAAATAAGGAAACACTGCAATACCCTGCTCTCTGATTACAATGAGTAGGGCACCCAGAACCTTTGAAAAGATTCTTGGAGCTGTTGCTAGGCCAAATGGAAGAGCAACAAATTGGTAATGCTTGTCTAAAAAAGAGAATCTCAGGAACTGATAATGTTCTGGATGAATCGGAATATGAAGGTAAGCATCCTGCAAGTCTTTTGTATAGGACATATAATGTCCTTGCTGAACAAAAGACAGAATAGTCCTTATAGTCACCATCTTGAAAGTTGGTACTCTTACATAACAATTCAAAATTTTCAGATCCAGAACTGGTCTGAATGAATTTTTCTTTCTTCGGGACAATGAATAGATTTGAATAAAACCCCAGGCCTTGTTCCTGAAAGGGAACCGGCATGATAACCCCTGAAACTTCCAGATCTGAAACACACTTCAGGAAAGCCTGAGCTTTTACTGGATTCACTGGGATGGGTGAGAGAAAAAATCTTCTCACAGAAGGTCTTACTTTGAATCCTATTCGGTATCCCTGAGAGACAATGCTCTGAATCCATTGATTTTGGACAGAATTTGCCCAAACATCCTTGAAAAACCTTAATCTGCCCCCTACCAGCTGAACTGGAATGAGGGCTGCACCTTCATGCGGACTTAGGGGCTGACTTTGGTTTCTTAAAAGGCTTGGATTTATCCCAATTTGAGGAAGGCTTGCAATTGAAAACAGATTCTTTGGGGGAAGGATTAGGTTTTTGTTCCTTATTTTGACGAAAGGAACGAAAACGATTATAAGCCTTAGATTTACCCTTAGGTTTTTTTTATCTTGAGGCAAAATACTCCTTTCCCCCCAGTAACAGTTGAAATAATGGAATCCAACTAAGAACCAAATAAATTATTACCTTGGAAAGAAAGAGATAGCAATCTAGACTTAGATGTAATATCAGCATTCCAAGATTTAAGCCACAAAGCTCTTCTAGCTAAAATAGCTAAAGACATGGATCTAACATCAATTTTGATAATATCAAAAATGGCTTTACAAATAAAATTATTAACATGTTGCAGTAAGCGAACAATGCTAGATATGTCAGAATCCATTTCTTGTTGCGCTAAATTCTCCAACCAAAAAGTTGAAGCAGCTGCAACATCAGCCAAAGTAATTGCAGGACTAAGAAGATGACCTGAATATAAATAGGCTTTCCTTAGATAAGATTCAAGCTTCCTATCTAAAGGATCTTTAAAGGAAGTACTATCTTCCATAGGAATAGTGGTTCGTTTAGCAAGAGTAGAAATAGCCCCATCAACTTTGGGAATCTTTTCCCAAAACTCTATTGCATTTGCTGGTAAAGGATACCATTTTTTAAACCTTGCAGAAGGATTAAAAGGAGTACCTGGCTTATTCCATTCCTTAGAAATCATGTCAGAAATAGCATCAGGAATAGGAAAAACCTCTGGATTAACCACAGTAGGCTTAAAAACAGCATTTAAATGTTTACTGGTTTTAATATCAAGAGGACTAATTTCCTCAATATTCAAAGTAATTAACACTTCTTTTAACAAAGAACGCATATACTCTATTTTAAATAAATAAGTAGATTTGTCAGTGTCAATGTCTGAGGAAGGATCTTCTGAATCAGATAGATCCTCATCAGAGGTGGATAATTCATTATGCTGTCGGTCATTTGAAATTTAATCAACTTTATGAGAAGTTTTAAAAGACCTCTTACGCTTATTAGAAGGTGGAAATGCAGACAAAGCCTTTTGAATAGAATCAGTAACACATTTTTTATAATTCATAGGTATATCATGTACATTAGAAGTTGAAGGAACTGCAACCGTCAATGTACTATTACAGATGGACACTCTATTTGCATGTAAAAGTTTATCATGACAACTAATACAAATGACATTAGGAGATATAATCTCCACAATTTTACAACAAATGCACTTAGCTTTGGTAGAACCAATGTCAGGCAGCAAAGTTCCAGCAGATACTTCTGAGGCAGGATCAGATTGAGACATCTTGCAAAATGTGAAAGAAAAAACAACATATAAATCAAAATGATCAATTTCCTTATATGACAGTTTCAGGAATGGGAAAAATGCAAATAGCATAGCCCTCTGACATAAAATAAGGCAAGAGGCAAAAGTAATGGGGCAATAAATAATGAAAAAAGTTTGGCGCCAAGTATGACGCACAATGTAACTGAAATTTTGTTTGGCGCCAACATTGTCCGGAAATGACACACTCGCGTCACTAATGACACAACCATGTGTAAAGACTCGGCGTCAACTACGATGCAGGAAATTACGAACTTGCGTCAACGGACGTACTTTTGCGCCAAAAAAATTCTTGCTCCAAGAATGACGCAATAAAGTCTAGCATTTGGCACACCCGCGGGCCTAGTACTGCCCGCAATTTACATGAAAAATGAAGTCAATCAGAAAAAGACTAAAACCCCAGGTAAGAAAAAATATTTCTTAATATGTTTATTTTCCCCAAATATGAAACTGACAGTCTGCACAAGGAAATACATGAACCTGACTCATGGCAAATTTAAGTACAATACATATATTTAGAACTTTATATAAATGCATAAAGTGCCAAACCATAGCTAGGGTGTCTTAAGTAATAAAAAACATACTTACCAAAAAGACACCCATCCACATATAGCAGATAGCCAAACCAGTACTGAAACAGTTATCAGTAGAGGTAATGATATATGAGAGTATATCGTTGATCTGAAAAGAGAGGTAGGAGATGAATCTCTACGACCAATAACAGAGAACCTATGAAATAGACCCCGTTAGGGAAATCATTGCATTCGATAGGTGATACTCCCTTCACATCCCTCTGACATTCGCTGTACTCTGAGAGGAATCGGGCTTCAAAATGCTGAGAAGCGCATGTCAACGTAGAAATCTTAGCACAAACTTACTTCACCACCTCCATAGGAGACAAAGTTTGTAAAACTGAATTGTGGGTGTGGTGAGGGGTGTATTTATAGGCATTTTGAGGTTTGGGAAACTTTGCCCCTCCTGGTAGGATTGTATATCCCATACATCACTAGCTCATGGACTCTTGCCAATTACATAAAAGAATGAGCTGTTTATCTCAGGGCAATGCCCTACAAAAGGCCCTTTTAAGGGCCCTTGGTAGTTTGGGGGTTTGTATAGTGTTAGGGGGTGTTTGTATTCTTTTTAAAGTAAAAGAGCTCTTTATCTCAGGGCAATGCCCTACAAAAGGCCATTTTAAGGGCCCTTGGTAGTTTATTCTAGAGTAGGTTTTTTTTTTTTTTTTTCAAAAGAGTTTTATTAAGATATGCAGTAAAGACAATACATCATAATTTACATTATACATCAATTACAAAGTGACAGACTTACTAACCAAGCAAGCAAAAGCATACAATAACATGAAGCTTAGAAGATTACAATAAGGAATGTTTTATCTGATTACAGGACAAGAAAAAGCATTCGGTCTGTGATAGTGTTAAACCAAACATCAGGTAGATAGTAAAGTATAAGCGATAAATAGTTATTTGAAGACACCTGTTGTCGCGTCTCAATTAACAACTATGAATCATGTCATATCCTCTAAAGTTTGTCTAATTTTTTTTTTTTTTTTTTAATAATTACCATATTACTCTATACATCTTAATAGGTAAGTTATTATTCCAGAAAGTTCTGGAGGAGAAAAAATCCTGCAAGAAAAGAGCAGAAAGTAGTTAGAAGAGAAGGAGGAAGAGGAAAATAGAAGGAAAAAAAAAAAAGAAAAAAAAAGAAAAGGGGAGGGGAATAAAGGGAGGGGATGGTGGGGATCAGCGTTAGCTTCAGAGATGAATGGGAGGCATATTTAGGCTCTCAGTCTAGATCGTTCTATTCCAATATGCTAATATTAGTTCATGTTGATCTAATTTGTGTTTTTTTAGGTAGTGATATCTTCCAGCATCAGTAGGTCGCCCACTTGGTTTAACCACTCTTGTTCAGTGGGGACTATTTGGGTTTTCCAATACTTTGGTATGAGTTTTTTGGCTGCTGTCAACATTAACAGTAGTAGTGTTTGTTTGCCTTGACCCTCTATTCTGGGTATAGAGCAAAATAATAAAATCTCTGGTGCAAAGGGAATTGGTATGCCTATAATTTCTGACATTACTTTAAATATTGCTGCCCAGTATTCTGTCAAGCGTGGGCATGCCCACCAAATGTGGAGGAGGGAACCCTCCTCCCCGCACCCCCTCCAGCAGGTGTTACTCATTCTGGGAAACATTTTGCATAGTCTTGTCGGTGTTAGGTACCAGCGGCTTAGCAGTTTTAACTGAATTTCTTGTATTTTAGCTGAAACCGAACAGCGCTTGTTTAATTTAAATGCCCTCATCCATATATCCGTGTTTTGGTTTAGTTCTTTTTGCCAAGAGATCGTATATGAGGGGAGAGAGACGGCAGAGGTTTTAACTGCATACAACTTAACTTTGTAGTTAAGTTGTATGCAGAGTTTCTCAAAGTATGTAAGTTCTCGTCCAAAGTCGTGTCTATGTTTGTAATGTGAAATGTAATGTACTTATTGGTTATAATGAAACCACGAGGAAAAAAAATCCTTGTGGGTCTCTGCAAGAGTTGTTTGTGATTTCAGTTTGCCCTCATCTGAGATAAACTGAATGGATCCCGTTCTAAGAGCATACAGAAGAGGGATTTTGCTTCTTATTCTATGGTAAGGGAGTTCTACATTCTCCAAGAATGGGGAGAGCGGTGCAAATATAGAGGAGATGTGTGTGTTGGTGGCTAAGAGCTTATCCCATTCAGAAAGGGTGTTTGCCGTAATGAGATACTGTTGTACGTTTCTAGGTCTCTTCTGTGGGGCTGTCCACGCTAACGTTGCAACATTGTTAAATTTGAAGATTTCCCTGTCTAATTGTATCCACTTCTTATTGTCAGTGTTGTGTGCCCATTCCACTATGTGTCTAAGCACAATTGCGTGTTTATAAGCCTGAAGGTTCGGAACCCCCATCCCCCCATTGTCTCTGAGTAGGTATTGTGTTTTCTTTGGTACTCTTGGTTTTGTGCTCGCCCATATGTATTGTTCTATAATCTTTTGTAGTTGAGTAATATAATTGTCATGAAGTGGGATAGGTAAAGCTTGCATCAGATATAAAATCCGAGGGAGAACATTCATTTTTACCACTCCTATCCTACCCAACCAGGAGAGAGGTTTATTCCTCCAAGAGGATAGATCGCGCACAATGTCATTTTTTAGTATAATTATATTTAAATAGATCTTGTGTTATTGATGTCAGTTGTATTCCTAGGTATTTCAGTTTGTGGTGGGCCAAGGGAACATTATATTTATCTGTAATATATTGTAGCATTTGAGGGGGAGTGTTGATATTCAAGATTTCTGATTTAGAAATATTCAGCTTGAAATTTGACACGTTGCCGTAAGAGTCCAATTCAGACAATAATTCTGGGATGGAGCTTTCTGCTTCCATCAGAGAGAAAAGGATGTATAGTGCTTGTTTATGTTCAGAATCTCCTATCTTGAGTCCCTTAATGTTATTATTATTTCTAATTTTTTTAGCTAAAATTTCAATAGAGATGGCAAAAAGCAGAGGGGACAAAGGACAGCCCTGTCTAGTGCCATTATTGATGGAAAAGGGCTCCGAGAGGGTGATGTTCACTCTGACTCTTGCATTAGGGTTGGAGTATAGAGCAAAGGACATGCTTAGGAAGGGTTCTGGAATTCCCATTTCGACTTTAGCCCTATGCAGAAAAGACCAACGAACCCTGTCGAAGGCCTTCTCTGCGTCGGACGAGAAGAGGACCAAAGGTGTCCCCACGGCCTTAGCGAAGTTTATTAGATGGATAGTTTTGATAACATTGTCCCGGGCTTCACGGCCTGGTATGAAACTGACTTGATCACAAGATATTAGGCTAGGGATATATTTATTTAGTCTATTGGCTAGAACTTTAGCAAGGATTTTCATATCTGTGTTGATTAGGGAGATAGGTCTAAAAGTCTCAGGGCATGTGGCCAGCTTTCCTTGTTTGGGGATTACAGTTATGTGTGCCTCAAGGAGGTTTGTAGATAGAGAGGGATTGTCTCTTAGGTTATTTAATAGAGATAGGAGATGAGGGGACAGTACTTCTGTAAGTTTCTTATAATATCCTATTGTGTACCCGCCAGGCCCTGGGCTCTTTCCCGATGGGGAATCCCTGATGGCCTGTTGTATTTCCTCTATCGTGATAGGTGATTTGAGATGATCTTTCCCTTCTTGAAAGTAGTTATCAAGGTGTTCTCTGGTTTCAGGGGGAGATTCGCCCCTCAACGAAGTAGCATTGGTATTTGAAATGTTATATATTAAGCTATAATAATGTCTAAAAGTGGATGCAATATGTTTATTGCTCTTAATTAAGTGACCGTCTGAGGTTTGTAAAGTGTGAATGTAGGAAGCTAATTGTTTCCTCCGTAGGCACCTAGCTAATAATTTTCCCAGCTTGTCACCACCCTCATAGTAGTGTTGCCTTAAGTATAGAGCATTGTGCTGATGGATAATTGTCAGGTGGGCCTTAAGATCTGATCTAGTTTTAAAAAGTTTGTTTCTGAGGCTATTATTATTCAAGTCTTCCTTATGAGCTTTCTCAAGTGTTTGAATTATATCTAGAAGTTGGGTGTGTCTCTCTCTGGCTTGTCTGAGAATCCTAGCTTTTCGCTTTATAAATATACCATGCATTACAGTTTTGTGCTCTTCCCATTCACACTGCAGCGATGCAGTCGAATTGTTATTAAACGTGAAATATTCTGTGATGTCTCTTTCTATCTCTGCTAGCATGATTGGATCATCCAAAAGGGAGTCATCCAGCCTCCATATCTTGGTTGTGATAGGGAGGTCAGGCCATAAAATGGAACAAGTCACTGGAGCGTGATCCGACCAAGTTATGTGACCGATCTCGCAGTGGTTGGATAAGGAAAGTCCGTTAGCGTCAGTAAGTATATGGTCTATCCTAGTATAGCAGTTATGTGGGGGCGAGTAAAAAGTGTAATCTTTGGTCTCTGGGTGCAGTGTTCTCCAAATGTCATGGAGGGCAAGATTAGCGAGTGTGATCTTAATTGCTTTTAGTACAGTCCTGGGGACAGACGAGGTTCCCTTTGAAGAATCAAGCCCAGGATCAAATGCAAGGTTGAAATCCCCAGCCAAAAACAATGTACCCTTAACCCGGTCTAGTATTAAGTTTGACACTTTCTTGAAGAAAGTATGTTGGGCCTGATTTGGCGCGTATATATTCAGCAGCGAAAGCTGTTGCCCAAAGAGTTGGCCCATCAGAAGGATATAATGACCTTCTGGGTCTTTCTCAATGTGTAAGATCTGAAAGGGAAGGGATTTGTGAATCAAAATGCCCATGCCCCCTTTTTTTTTGGGACCTGAAGCAAACCCCTTTGAAAGTGTGTCTCTTGGATCATGAAAATATGACTCCCTAATTTAGAAAGTTCCTTATATGCTATTGATATTTTGCCCGGACTGTTAAGTCCTTTTACATTTATCGTTGTCAGCTATAGAGAATGATCTTGAAACCTGCTAGGTCTGCCCGCCATTCTCTGTGTCAATGGGGAGGAGGAATGAAGAGGGGAAAAAAAAAGGGGTGGGGGAGGGAGTAAAGTTAGAGAAAAGAGAAGAAGCGTGAAAAACGAGATAGGAGCTCTTTCAGAAAGCAGCCATCATCCTGTGTGGCTAAACTCCGCCCCCAGAGTAGGGCTTTTTTTTTTTTTTTTTTTAAAAGGGTATTAGAATAGGATTAATCTTTATTTTTTTGGATAATTTTTTTTTTAATGATAGGTATTTTTATTTTTTGTAATGGTAGCTTTTTTTATTTTTTGTAATGTTAGGTTTTATTTCACAGGTAACTTTGTATTTATTTGAACTAGGTAGTTATTAAATAGTTAATAACTATTTACTAACTAGTCTACCTAGTTAAAATAAATACAAACTTACCTGTGAAATAAAAAATAAAACCTAAGCTAGCTACAAAGTAACTATTAGTTATATTGTAGCTAGCTTAGGTTTTATTTCACAGCTAAGTATGCATTTAGTTTTAAATAGGAATTATTTAGTTAATAATTGTAAATTTAATTTAGATCTAATTTAATTATGTTAAAATTAGGGGGGAGTTAGGGTTAGGTTTAGGGGTTAATATAGTTTAATTTACCTTGTTGCAACGCGGGGGCTGGTGGTTTAGGGGTTAATAGGTTTATTTTCTTAAAAATTGTACATTTATTTTGGCTATATTTTTATTATGTTAAAGTTAGGGGGTGTTAGGGTTAGGGTTACGTTAGGGATACGTTAGGGTTAGGTTTAGGGTTTAATATAGTTTAATTTAGTTGTTGCGATGTGGGGGGCTGGTGGTTTAGGGGTTAATAAATGTAGTATAGTGGCGGTGATATCGGGAGCGGCAGATTAGGGGTTAATAATTTTATTTTAGTAGCAGCGATATCAGGAGTAGCAGATTAGGGGTTAATAACTGTAGGCAGGCATTGGGGGCAGCAAATTAGGGGTGTTTAGACGTAGGGTTTATGTTAGGGTGTTAGGTTTAAACTGTCTTTTTATTTCCCCATAGACATCAATGGGGCTGCGTTACGGAACTTTTGTTTCCGCGATCGCAGGTGTTAGTTTTTTTTTTTCGGCTTTCCCCATTGATGTCTATGGGGAAATCGTGCACGAGCAAGTCTCAGCCGCGCACTGATTGTGTGCGGTATAGAGCTCAATGCAACCATATTGCATGCAAAAGGCGTATGTTTGAAAACTTGTAATAGAAGCGCTATAGGAAATTAAATATCGTAACTTTTGTTGCGTTCGTTAATTTCTCTGTAGCGCTCAAAACTTGTAATCTAGCTGAATAATAATAATAAGAATAATTATAGTCAGGATATAAGATACATTTTATAAAATCTCAAATACTCTGGCTAAAAAAGACCTCAGAAGATCTTGATCTTCCGTTTCAAGAACTATCTGCTCCAATTGAATATTTGGGTATTAAGATTGACTACAAAATCTCAAATCTTTATAAATTAAATGTGAAATCAGCTATATTAAAAATAAAATAAAAAATGAAAGCATGGGTAAATATACCATTATCATTATATGGTAAAATTCAATTAATAAAAATGAAGATACATCCTGGTTTACTGTATATTTTGCAGATGCTCCCACTAAAAAATACTAAACTGGATTTATTTCAAATTGAAAAAGCTATGAGATTATTTTTATGTAATAATAAAAAAGCAACAATTGATTTAAAAAAAAATTATATTTACCATATGCTAATGGGGGATTTCCCTAATATAAAATACTACAATATTGCAATATTAATGAATTATAGCTTTAATTGGCTTTTAGACAAAAAAGACATTAACACCTATGAAATTGTTCAAGAGAGAAAAGGAAATATTAGCTTGACTTATATGGAACATAGTAGAGCTACAGACTTACCTAGTTTATTATTTCATGATACAAACAGTGCTTGGTATAGAGAAAATAAGGAAACTAATGCTAATTATATGATTTCAGGTTATTTACCATTCTGGTAGGAAAGTTTCTGGTAGGATTTAAATTTCCCTTTAATCAATGGTATAAAAAGGTTTTAAATATATACATCAATGTTTTCAAAGTAAAAATAATAAAATTAAAACATTTAGAGAGATTGCTTAGATATATGATATTCCCTCTTCTAAGGAATTCCATTATTTTCAGGTATTGCATTATATTAATTCTATTAATAGAGTAAGTTTAGAAGCATTGGTGATCTCCCCCATTCAGGATCTTTTATATTAGCAGAGAAAAGGAAAATTAAATTATCAGATATTTATAAAGTAATCATACAGAACTCAGTAGATAGGGAAATGGGTAAATTCATTGATAAATGGAGCAAAGGTTGCAAGACAAATAAACAAAAAAATCACCATATCTGCTGATTATAGAGAATCTCAATTTAGAATCATAAGTCAAGATTATCTTCTACCTAGGAGAGTCTCCAAATGGAGACAAGATGTTAAAAACTGCTGCCCTAAATGTTCAATAATAGATCCAGATTTCATTACATCTCGGCTTGCCCTAAAATCTATCAATTCTGGGCTAAGACCTCGTATTTCTTATAAAAAATTTGTAATATAAAGATTGGCCTAGAGTATTTGAATATAGTATTTCTAGATAAAATAGAATATGGAATGAACCTGAATAACTGTAAATTCTGACATCTTTTTTCAATAAAAATATAATAAAAATTCAAACTAAATGAATAATTAAACCATTCACACAAAATAAGCAGAATTTTTCACCAAAAATGTTTTTTTATGAAAAATAAAATTTGTATGTGAATTACACAGAAATAAATTGTATTAAATGTGCACAACATAAATTGTAATTTAAGTACACTGAATGTAGAAATGTGTATTTATAATTACAAAATACAAATCATAATTGTTTATTTGTAAAATGGGCTGAAAATGGGCTTTCAATGGGCATATATGAAATTGTCTCACAAAGGTGGCGAGCGTTTATCAAAATGCCCTCAAAGGAAAACCTACACATACAAAGATAACAGCAAATTTAAAGTACAGTGCACTGAAAACAGCGCAATTTGATTTATATTAGGTGTAATATTAAGTTTAAAACAAATCAGTAAAGAACTGAAAAAGAGTACAAATATAGCACTCACAACGTTTTTATTGGTAAATAGTGAATCTAAAAATAAAAACATCACTTTATCCTATGGTAAATAATCTGTTATTTTGGATATCAGATAGTATAATCAGGAATCAGTGTATCCAGTCTATGCTATACTTTTTATTTGATATTGCCACCCCAAGCCTTGACCTCTTATAGCTACACTCTATTACTGGTAAACTAACAGGTATAGGTCTCTGGTATTTCCAGATAGATAATATATTATTATTCACATTCAAAGGCATAAACTGGATACATTGATTTCTGATTATAGTATCTGATATCCAAAATAGATTATTTACCATAGGATAAAATGTACTCACCACGCTGTTACTGATATTTATAAATAACAGGAACATTTGATTACATTATTTGGTATATGTCCTTGGTACCTTCACATCATTGCCTTACCACAGGTAATAAGGTACTATTATTTGTTCTACATATAGAATTAGCAGTTGTCTGTTCTGAGCTGCGATATCAGGACATAAATGATCTGACTGACACCTTAACCAGACTATTATTCCCTGTTAATTACAATATTATATTTACCCAGTAAATATGTCACAGTTATAAACTTGAAGGTCACCTCCTATTTAGGCTGCACATTTTTAGCTCCACACATATACTGTCAGAATTTACCCCGCCAAGTAAGCATATGCCAATTTTAATCTTTATTTCCGTACCCTTTGTTTTTAACTAATGAAGTAAAAGTTATGTTTTATTTTCCATAATTCATCCTTTGCTCCTAGATTCACTATTTACCAATAAAAATGTTGTGAGTGCTATATTTGTACTCTTTTTCAGTTCTTTACTGATTTGTTTTGAATCATTGATTAGTACAAGCACCAACCTCTGTGAGACAATTACTATTAAGTAATTACACATATGAGGATGTTTTAATTACAAGTAGTGCCATTGGTATTTCCCTTGGTAATATTAAGTTTAAACATACACTGGGTTCTCCCTGTGTACATTGTCCTCCATTGCAAACTTTTACCCAACAGAGACCTCTTATTATTTCTATGGGGGGACATCTCGCCACTTGCAAGGACAGCCCTTTTTTTTTTAATAGAATTTCATTAGGGCTGATCTGTGAGTATTGATGTAGAAAACCATGTCTAGAATCATACATTTTATAGAATCAACCCCAAAGGGATTCTCCTGCTTGGAGAGAATTTGTAGTGCAGACTTCACAGGGGATGAACTCACTGAATGCTAAAAGAAAAAGGGCGGAACCCTCCAGCACTGCGAGATCTCTCACAAGATTCTAAACAGCCACATTTTTCTATACTTGTCTAAAGGGATATTAAACATTCTAAAGCAATAATAAATGTTTTGACAATACACATATATGGGGTCAAAAGTTGTATTATAATAATTTAAAACATTTTATAAAAATATATAGGGGAATTATCAAGCTCTGAATGGACAAGTTATGGAGCAACAGTCTTTAGAAGGCTCGCTTGATAAATATGCCCCCAAATATCTATCTAATCTAAATCTCTCTCTATGTAGCCATTAACCCCTTCTCAAATACACAGTAGTGACTGTTAACCCCTTCCATGATACACAGCTGTAACCATTGTCCCCTTCTCTGAAACAAAGCAGTGACCATTAACTCCTTCTAGGATACACAGCTATAAGAACTGACCCCCTTCCCTGACAAGACTGACTATTAACTCTTTCCAAACCACATAGCTGTAACTCCTTCCTTGACACAGAAAAGTAGCCTTTAACCTCTTTCCCTGACACACAGCTGACAGCAGTGACCGTTAACCCTTCCCACTCACACACACCAGAGAATACCTCTTCATCAGCATTTTCTCAGCAAGAAAGCCGCCAGTTTGGTTTGTTTACATTTACATCACTTGCACGGGGGCTACAGACAGATGACGGAACTAAAACTGTGTCTGCTATTTGATACACCATAGGCACCATGTGATTGCAGTAATCACATGGTGCTAAGAGCAGTAGGTTCAAATACTGTAGGGGAGTGTTGGGTTCCTGCAGTCGGGGCATCTGCTGGTGCTAGTGATAGTACAGCCACGTCACTGTCATGCTGTTGCCGCTGCAAGTGCTTTCTCCACAAGAGGCGACACAGGACAGGAGTGATCTGGATCTGACAGTGATAGTCACTAAAGTGCCGCCCCCTGTCAAGTGCCCCCTGTGTCCATTGGACCTGCTTGGTTCCATTGTTAAGCCAGCCCTGCCTGTGAAGTTTTCACTATAATTTCTCTCCAAACTATAGAATCTTTGCTTAGCAGGTCCATGGAAAAAATAAAGCTCTAAGGGAAACTGAAGCTGTTAGTTTTTAGTGTTATTTAAATACAACGCGAGCTCACAGGAGCATTAACCAGCCACTTGCAATGGCTGATTATTTAACGTGCGCCTTTAAACAGGCAAATTTGCCCCTTTGCGTGCGCATGTTAAATTAGTGCTTCACTTGTAATCTAGCGGAAAATAGAAAGTGCAAAGTTAAAATCTAAAAAAGCATAATCTGAAGTTTAAAATAATATAAAATACAAAGCACAAAGTATAAATGCAGCAGTGTTCTTATGTCATAAAATGCTCTGGGCTTCCAATTAAAAATTAAATTAACTTTCTTACACAACCAAAATGAATAGACACTCACCACATGAACTGATTATTTTTACTCAAAATGTCAAAGGCCTAAATTGCCCCCAAAAAAGGAGAATGGCCATTAATGATCTCCAGAAAAAAGGTGGACACATATTGATGCTCCAAGAAACACACTTTAAATCTAAAAATATTCCCAAACACTTCTCCCCACAATATCCGCAGCACTTCCACAGCACAAACCCTAATAAGAAAATCAATGGGGTCAGTATATTGCTCCACAAATCCTTACCGTTCACTAAGATACGGTGCATCTCAGATAAGGAAGGTAGGTATATCTGCCTAAAAGGCTTACTATTTGGTAAACCGGTAACCTTAGTGAATGCCTACGCTCCTAACTCCAGACAAGACCAATTTATAAATTCGATTTCAGACTTAATTGTAAAAGAATTAAAAGGCTCCCTTATAGTAGCTGGAGATCTAAATTTCCCTCTAGACCCTACGGTTGATTGCTCAAACCCAGAATCTAGAACCAAAACCCCTAACCTACCCAAGATTTGGCGGAAATTCAAATCCTTAGGCATACACGATGTATGGAGATACTTCAACCCCCAAAAACGTGACTACACCTTTTTTTCCCACCCCAAACGCAACTATTCCAGGCTAGATTATATATTGGTAGATCACTTACTCCTATCTCATTCCAAACTTTCACAGATAAAACACACTTCCTGGTCCGACCACTCCCTAGTTTCGTGTCATATTAACTGGCCCTCTGCTCCACTTAGGGCCTTCCAATGGAAATTAGATGACTCCATACTACTAGACCCAATTCAAGCAAAGCTCTTCGCAACTCATATTAAAGACTATTTTGCACATAACAGCACTCCAGATATGAACGTGGCAACCCTTTGGGAAGCCCACAAATGCACAATCAGGGGACAATTTATTAAAGCAAAAGCACAAATCAAAAAGAAAGGTAGACTAGAAATAGAAAGCTTAACCTCTGAAATATCTGATCTAGACTACACCCACAAAATCAACCCCCTAGATAACGCTGTTCTTGAGGAACTCAAAGTAAAGAGAGATAAACTGAATTCCATCCTTCATGTCAAAGCACAAAGGCAATTGCTATTTCTCCAACAAAATTTCTATAGAGAGGGTAATAAACCAGGGAAATACCTTGCAAGAGCTCTGAAAAAACAACAACAGAAAACCTATGTACACTCTATAAAATCAGCTCAAGGTAAAATCATAGAAGACACACACACTATAGCGAACGAATTCAAAATATTCTACCATAAACTCTATAACTTATACCCCAACAGGGACACCCGAAAACATCGCCAACTATGCTCCCAATACCTTAAGAATATTCCACTCACACAATTGACCACTGAGCAAAGCGAATTACTGGAGAAACCTATATCCACCTCAGAAGTAAATGACGCAATCCGACAGTTAAAACAAAATAAAGCCCCAGGCCCAGACGGCTATACAGGTCTCTACTATAAAACATTTGCAAATTTACTAATCCCACCCTTAACAAACCTATTTAACCACATAAATGCCTCCCGTCCCTTCTCTGATAGCATGCTCCAAGCAAATATCTCTGTTATTGCCAAACCAGGTAAAACTACTGACTCCCCAGCCAATTACAGACCCATCTCCCTTCTTAATATAGATCTAAAACTCTACGCTAAAATTTTAGCCACCCGTCTTAATAAAATCCTTCCGTCCTTAATCCACCAAGACCAAGTGGGTTTTGTGCCCCATAGAGAGGCTAAAGATAATACAGTTAAAGTTCTCAATCTCCTAGAATACATCTCGACAACCCAATCCCCGACTGTTTTCCTATCGACTGACGCCGAAAAGGCATTTGACAGACTAGACTGGACCCTAAGACGATATAACTTCCCAGACTCTTTTATTCAAAAAATCCTAGCCTTATATACCAATCCCACAGCACAAATCAGAATAAACGGTACGTTATCCGACCCCTTTGAAATCAGAAATGGATCCAGACAGGGATGCCCCTTATCCCCACTCTTATTTATCTTAGCCTTAGAGCCGCTCGCTATTAAAATACGTCTTAATAACCAGATACGTGGAATAGAAGTAGATGACCAAACCCACAAGTTAGCCATATTCGCAGATGACATCCTCCTGACACTCACTAACCCGCTCCCCTCTCTTAGAACAACTATTTCAGAGTTAGACCATTATGGGACTGTATCCAATTTCCTGATTAATATGACAAAATCTGAATATCTCCCTATCAATCTCACTAACCAATCTCTAGATGAATTGAAACTATCTTGCCCCCTCAAATTACAAACAAAATTCCTAAAATATTTAGGCATTCGCATTACCCCCAACATAGCAGATCTCCGCATACACAATTATGGTACCTTAATCTCAGAACTTAAAAACCTTACCTCAACTTGGCTACCCAAAAACATTTCATGGCTAGGCAGAATCCACACAGCAAAAATGATGCTATTGCCAAAAATATTATATATCCTCCAGACAATCCCCATCCCAGGCACCCAGAAAGACCTGGATATCTTACAAAAAATTATAAACGATTATATTTGGAGACGCAGACCCCCTAGAATTAATAAAAACACGCTTCATAAACTTCCTAGTGATGGGGGACTGGGGGTCCCTCATCTTCGCTCCTATAAACTTGCCATTTCGTTGCAAAGAATCTCAGATTGGTGCAAAATCAATGGCCCAAATCCCAAACAATGGGTACAATTAGAAAACTCTCTATCCTTGTCACATAACTTAGATGAGATATGTTGGAACCCGGGTTTCTTCAATAAATACAGTATATCCTCCTTATCCATAACAAATGAAACATGGTCAGACTGGAGACTAATCAACAAACCACTGAACAAAATCTCCTCTCGATATTCTCCTCTCAACACACTTCTCAATAACCCGGAATTCCCACCAGGCCTTCACCAAATACCCCCCCAACCCGCAAGTCCTTCCAGATCACTTCCTATATACCTCTTGACAGATAGCAATCACAAAATCATAACCAAAAACCAAATGGATTCTTTAAATCATCCATTCCTATCCTCTTGGTTTCGTCTTAATCAGGCAAGATACTACATAACCACACACAAGGATATAAAGAACCTAACACGATCTCTCACCCTCTTTGAACAAATATGTCAATCAATTGAAAATACACCTAGAACAATCTCCAAACTACATAAACTGATCCTACAAATGTCCTTTCCACTTCTCCCCTCTTATACAAAAGATGGGACCTAGAACTCAAGACGAACACTGCCCCCAAAATCTGGATGCGCAGATTCGACACTCTAACCCACTCAGCACATTCAGCCCAAGCTAAAGAGACCAACATCAAGATAATGATGAGATGGTACTTAACTCCAGCAAGATTAAAATCTATATATAAAAACTCATCAATGCTCTGTTGGAGAGGCTGCACACAAGAGGGACACCTTACCCACATTTGGTGGGACTGCGATCTTATAAAACCATTCTGGTCACAAATTTTTACATATATTAATAAAATATTAAACACAAACATATCTCCCACCCCAGATTTAGTTCTACTCTGCCAACCCCCCGCCATTACTTGTAAGATAAGAAAACACCTTTACCACTTACTGCTCAACACTGCAAATCAGCTAATCCCTAGAAAATGGAAATCTACATCAATCCCTGCTATCCAGGAATGGATAACATCAGTTCAAAAAAATCTTCTTTTAGAAAGATTGCATTACCTCAAATTAGGCCAACTCACCCTATATCAAGATATGATCTTCTTGTGGGAATCCTTCACATTCGCTGGTACAGAGACTCAAATCAACAAAAGGTCCCCCCTTTAAAATCTTTAAATTCTATAAAAAACCCATATCCCCCCCCCACTCCCTGCCATCAACGAGACATCTCTGCCCTTATCATATACAACTTGTAACGATCTAAATATGGTTCAACACATAAAAATTCTAACCACAGACTAATGAAGTGGGCAAGTAAACAACACCAGAAGAAGCAGAGAAATAAGACTACTGATTGTGTACACGGTCCCCAGGTTAGCTCCCCATTATCTTTCCATTTCCCATCTTTCTCTTTATTCTACTCTTCTTTCCTTTCTCTCCTTAATTTATGTTAAGTGCTAATAATTTTTTTGAGATAAGTTTACTTTCACCGCCTCACACTTATAATACAATATGTCTTGAGGAATGTATATCAGCATCCCAATTGGGCAAGGACACCATTAGTCCTATCTTTGAAACAGCAGGAGCTCCCCCCACACCTGCTAACCTCTAACTCTTCCTAAGCACAAGAGCTCTAATGTCACAGCACACGATGGATTAATTAAAGGACATTGGACTATGGTATAATCTTTCAACAAGGACTGTCCTCATGACAAACATTATGCTATGTTTAGCCTAACATCAATCTTTTTCATGATTTATTTATCCTGCCTTGATTGTAAACTATTGACCTTATATATGTTTACCTGTTGTTTTGAATTGAAAATAAAAAGAAAACATAAATAAAAAAAATAAAAAAACATAAAAAAAAAAAATGCTCTGGGCTTGTCTCTCCTTCACATACAGAAGTGCAAGGAACGCCCCTTGGAGAAGTATAGCAAAATCTGCCTTTTTAGAATCTTACTAAGGGCCTGATGATATAAACCTCTTCGCTTAGATGAGATGATATAAAAAATTATCCTCAATCACTGCAAAATACCTAATGAAATGATAAAAGGGCAGATTTTGCTGTACTAATCTGAAGATATGCCTTATTTCCTTCTCTATGTCATGGCAAAGGTGCTCACAGCACAGGAACTAGACAACTTGTAGTTCAGTTAGGTACTGTGGTAGACATCATATTGACATTTCAACACACACACACACACACACACACACACACACACACACACACACACACACACACACACACACACACACACACACACACAAGCAGTGGCACTGTATAGGCAATCCCCCAATGTATTTAATTGTATTAATCTTAAATTTGAATATATCTTATCTTATATTTTGATTTAGATAAGATTTCTTGATTGGGAGTGGTGCTAGCATCTATTCATATTTAGAAAATACATTTAGGAAAGGGTTCCAAAGACAGTGATGCCTAAATAGCAGTCTATGCCCAGACTATTGCAAGGCTGGAACTGGGTTTAAAACAACTTTTTTTAAATTTCACAACAAAGATAAAAAATGGGTTGTAACATTAAAAATGTAGAGAGAAATGAATATAGTTATACTCAAAGATTGTCTCTTGGTTATTATATCAGTGGCCTTGATTATATATATGTTAGTACAAGAGATTAACTTTTGGTTATTGTTACCACTATTAGAATAAAGTAGAATGTTCACTCAATGCGATTCCACACTGAATATATATATATATATATTTTTATATATATATATATATATATATATATATATATATATATATATATACTGTATTATATATACTGTATATATATATATATATATATATATATATATATATATATATATATATATATATATATATATATATATATATATATATATATATAGTGGTTGTGGTGCATACTATTATAGGGAAATGGTATAATTCCCTATTGAATCACGTGGCTATCTAGTGTAGTACTGATCCCACTTAATATCCTACTATGAGCTCACTTCCATTGAGCCGTAATTTGGTTTGCGTGCGCTCGCAAACCGATAAATATGCTGTAGGAAGCAATATCGTTTATCGACTGCTCCCAATGGCACTATGGACGCCATGTACTAAGCTTCGAAGTGACCGTCCGACTGTATTTCCGCGTCAAAATTCGCTCACGATCTGCTTCTCATATGTACCAATCTGCGATCGGTTCGAAAAACCACTATTTTCATCAGCTATCGTAATTTTACGCAACTGATCGTTCCGAGGCCTTTTTTCCACTTACTACATGTTCGATCGCACGTAAATTCGCTGTAATCGGAAATTATGAATGTTACAACTAATCCGTCCGCTCCAACTTTCACTGTAACTTCGCGTGATTTGCTTTGCGACCATTTAGGTAGCGAATGCAATAGAAAACTATAGGGGGTATTAAAAGGACGCCAGGTAGAAGTACTTAAGTGAAAGGACTAGACTACTATTCTATCATTATTGGTTTTTGGATCACTGAATGAAGATGGAGACACTTTTACACATATTTCTTTTCCGATTTATTCAATTACGAGGAAGAAGGGCTATACAGGCACCGGTTGACAACAATGGATTGCAAAGAAGGAGAGGTAGAAGAATCAGAGTCCCTAGAGTTTTCCTTCCACGTATGGGTTTGGAAAGCATTTCTGATCAGGAGATTATCCAGAGATTCCGTTTGGACAGAGAAGCTATTATGGAACTTTACAATGAAAAAGCAGAATACCTGGAACCTATGACAGCGCGTTCACAAGCCATACCCGGACTATTAAAACTGTTGGCAGCCTTACACTTTTTTGCCACCGGTTCATTCCAAGCTGTGTCTAGCGTTATATTTGGCATCAGCCAGTCTGCTTTTTCGAGGCACCTAACCAAAGTTATTGATGCATTGATGGTCGTCTTTCCAAGGTACGTGTGCCTTCCATCGACTCCTGAAGAGTGGCAATCTGTGAAGTCCAATTTTTATAGAATGGCCGGAATGCCTAATGTACTTGGAGCCATTGATTGCACCGATGTTGCAGTCAAACCATCCCGAGAACGTGAGGAAGTTTTCCGGAACAGAAAACAGTACCATTCCCTCAATGTTCAGATGGTGTGTGACCATAACATGAAAATAATCAGTGTCCGTTCCAACTTCCCTGGATCCTGCCATGATTCGTATATCTTGCGTCAGTCTGGGTTATATCGGAAGTTTGAGGATGGAGAGATGCCTGAAGGATGGCTGTTAGGTAATTATATTTTTTGGATGTTATGTTAAATAGAGTATTATTATAATTGTCAAATTTAGTTTATGTCATGGATTGTGATGATAGATGTAACTCAAAAACATAGTTAATTCTCAGTGAAATTATCATCTTTATCATCGTAGAAATGTTAATCCTTTTTTTTTTTGTTTCATAGGGGACGCTGGTTATTTCAGTAGAGAATGGTTATTCACACCCTATAACAATCCTCGAAGAAGATGTGAGGTGAAATTCAATGAGGCACACAGATCCACCCGAGGAATCATCGAGAGAGCATTTGGATTGTTAAAAATGCGCTTTCGTTGTCATGACCATTCAGGTGGTGTCATGCAGTATGCTCCCGAGAAGGTTGCAAAAATTATTCTTGTATGCTGCATTCTCCATAACATTGCAATAAGAAGAGGAATTGAAATTGATAATGAAGAAGAAATATCATTTGAGAACTTCCCTGAGGTCATCTGTAATGATGCACCAACAAGACTGGCCGTTAATGCCAAAAAATATGTCGCAGAGAACTATTTTAAGGATTGATTTAATCAAAAGATTGTATTCACAGGACTTCTATTTTTTGGTCGTTTGAATAAAAAACTAAATTTTCATTTTATGAATAAAAAGTTTGTTTTTTCATCATATACTTGTGTGATTTTTATTTCTTTTCATTTTTATAATTTGGAGATTGTTTTTTTTTGTTTTTTTTGTAAAGAAGTTTTTTTATTGAGGGAATAACAGTTACAAGGACAGCAAATGGTTTGCTCAATCAAACTTATGTCAAACAGAAAATGCAGAGTAAATATCACGTACATAAGAAATACATAAGCAAATATTTAGGGGTAGTTCTCTGATCAAAACAGTTACATAGTGTTCCCAAATTGAAACATAACTCGAATGGTTAAGTATTGGGGAGCAAACCTAAAAACACCCTCTTTTTCCTCAAAGACACCTGAGGCCACTTTTGGACCCCAATGGAATCAATTTGCTAATCAGAGGATTTTTGGGAAGTGCAGGCCCAAACTAGGCCTACACTGTACAGATTCCTTCATATGTCTACTAGGACCCTGGATAGGTCCAGAAAACTAGTATTAAGGTTGAAGGAAATGATAAACTTAAACATAGCATTAAATATACTCATGCTAAACATTATATCATGATAATAGAGCTGCAAAAACTGCTTCGCCAGAAAGCCTGAATGCTAATAGGTAAAGGTATATAACTAATCGCAGTCAAAAAAATCAATCTTATACATTGAATATATACTTGAGCTAGTATCTATACCAAAATTGTAGAGATAGCCAGTTTGCAGACTTTGATATACAGAGTAATACATATAATACATCTTTTAGTAATAGGATCCGGAGAGCCATTCTTACACACATGCAGATAGAAATCATACCAGAGGCTCCACGAACAGGACAGAGACTACATAACTCTGTCAAATAGGGAGTGTGGAGGATAAACTATTTATCCCTTACCTCACAGTGGGGGGGGGGGGGGGCGGCTTCAGGGTTAGTAATAGAGTCCCCTTCCTTGGATAAGCTATGAAGCTTAAGTTATATTTGGCGTAAATGTTCTATTCCTCACATCGTGTATTATCAGTAGGGAACTACCATACTTTTGACTCAATACATATGTATAAGAAAAAGAGTCCCACAAAACATATAATACGGGCTCTAGGAATGTTACATTTAGTGAATATCTATTTACAGGAGATAGTTAACCAGGTTGAGGCATTAACGGATACATAATGAGTCTAAATATCAAGGGCCTTACTTAAAATACTTATTTATCAGCTTAAATGAACACTGGAGTGGTATTGCATAAGTAGCACTCACATAACATTCAGTTCCGCATATACTCTTTGTCAAGCTCTAAACATTTACGGCTATAACCCTCAAGTCTCCATTAGCTCTTCACAAGTTATATACAACAGGAGGAGTCAGTTACACAATCATCTCAGATTCAGGCATTATTCGTCATAAGTGTAGAGACCTTGATTTCAACCATAATGAGTCATTTAAAGAGTCTATGCACCGAACTTAATTGGAAACATATAGGATATGTGAGATGGTGCTGCAGATCAAAACATATAATATCCACTACCACTATAAGGTTGTCACCCAATTACGACTTTTGATCTGCAGGGCCATAGGCAGTGCAAAGTATATATCAGTTGTATTAACTGTAATAAAAAGATCAAAGTAAGCAGTTACAACTATTGTCATAAAATCTCTATGTGTTCTACGAAGGATATTAACAGCAGGAGGGGTAGGTTACTCAGTCTGCACAGTTTCCGAAATCATTCTTCATGAGTGCAGAATCATTATTCTCAGCTGCTATATAGAAAGTTAATGTGTCCAAGCACTAAGCTTTATTGCGGCTATAGAAGGTATGCAAGATGGAACTGCCGCCAAAAGCTTTTGTCATCTGTTGTCTCTGTAAAATGTATCACCCAACTCCAACCTTCCTGACGATACAGCCAAAGTCACTAAGACTGTGAGAAAAAGGCACAAACTTGTATGTGGCAGAGCGACTATCCTGCAGGTCCAGACAGCGGGAGGAAAAAGCCCACCCAGCAAGGTAATCTACCTCTAGGGTTGCGTTCTCCTGACCGGACATAACTGTCACCTCTTCTTCACTTATCTCAGCGGGCCCGTCTCCAGCGCTCCCCACAGCTGATCCCTCCTGCAGGTGCGTATGCGTTTTGTATGCGCTGTAAGCATCGACCGCACCGTCCAGGACAGAGGGATATGGTGAGTGATCACCGCTTCCACGAGTTGGGGCGGCCTCCAGAGAGTAGGTTATCTTCGAAAGTAAATGTCGGGTAGCAGTCCCCTGGGAGGCAGTCATGGGTGCGGCCATTTCTACACGAGTTTCAGTGCCACCTTCAGTCTCTTCCTGACACGCAGCAGCCGAGATAAGCCGGTCCAGTCTGTTTTTGAGGTTCCGGTCATATTCTTCAAAAAGGGCTAGGAGAGCCATGCGGGAATCCTTCATCTCTGCACCTCTTAGCAGCTAGGCCTCAACAGGCCACTCCGGCAATGGGTTACGGAAAATCTCCCGGATCTTCTCCAAATCTATGTGTCAGTCTCTTAGGCAGGGGTTCAGAGTGCGTCCATCACTAGTTATAGGCTTTTCTGATCAGAAAAAAAACCCTTTATTCTCTATTAAAGCCAGGAGCTGTTAGAGTGTGCTTCTAGTTGCTTTGGCGGCTAGCTCCGCCCCCCCCCTGGAGATTGTTTTTTAATAAAACTTTATTTTTTATTTCAAACCAACATATTGCACAATAACTATATAAACCAAATAATCATAAAGATCTATAATTATATGACTGTCCGACATAACAAAAAAAAACTCCCAGCCCCTATTCTATGCGCTCTTTCAATAGGGAGGGGAAGGCAGTGCACAGGGAATCCTAGCGCTTGGGGCAAGATCTTACTAGTAAATTCTATTAGATCCACATTCTCTTGGGTTTCTGGTAATCCAACTATTCTAGAGATGTTTCAATACAATCAGAACTAGTATCGGTGACCCTAGTTCTTTTATCTTTAGCTTTGGCAGGCATTATGGGAGAGTGATGTTTTACCTGGGTGACAAATTTTTCCATTTAAGTGCATATAAAAAAAAACAAAAAAAAAAAACAATAAGTGAATGTGATATGGGAGATGGTGTAGAAAACAAAGAGTCGAGGACCACCCGTAGGTGGATATAAGAAAAAAAAAAAAAAAAAAAAAAATAATCTTTTTTCCCCTTAGTGTAGGGATTAGTGAAGTGCTACTATCCCCGAGGGGATTATACTGGGGTGCTCGTGTATGTGTATCACTGGGTGCTTATTAAGCCTGCATTCAATTATTTTGAATTTGCAATACTAAGTCTCACCTATACCAATACTGGACCCTTTACCTATGTATTTAATTACAAGGTACCTTTAAATTTAAGAGGAATTAGCTGCATTTTTTCCAAGATGGAGGTTTAACCTTCCTATTTTCCCCTTTCTTTTCCCTTTCTACCCCTTTTCCCCTTTATTTCTTCTTTTGCCTTGTCCTTTAATATACTGGGATACTAATCCAAAGGCAAATACTAATCGCCACACAGAGTATTATACAATATAGCCTGAGTTATATAGCAAATACCATAGAATAATTCTTTAACTTAATGTCCCAATTTACATCAAGTTATATAAGCAAGATCCTAGTTAAATGACATAAACCAGCAAACAGATTAGTGCATATAACAATAAAGTCTTAAACAGAGAAAACCAGGAAATAGGAACAAATGCAGGATTCCATAGTTATTTAACATTTACTCCTTAACAGATATAATTATTACAGCTGTAACCAGAGATTACACCTCCAATTCAGAGGTATAATCTAACAAATAATATCTATATATTTAGGATTCTGTCCCCTTTTTTTTTTTTTTTTTTTTTTTGACAATGAGCCTGTAAAAACTCTTGGTAGCTTTTCTAATAGACTCCCATATGTTAGTCCAAGATATAAAGGATAGAAGTATCAGGCAGTCAATTTTAAGGGCCAGTAATGAGTGTCCTGAGGTCTGTTAGAGCACCACTATGAATGGAAATTAGCAACAGTTGTATCAATAAGAGCATACAGGTAGAAGCCGCTAACAGACAATTTGTATCAGGTACTTATCAGAAGCAGGTTTCAAGCCGGGATCTTACCACTACAATCTCAAAAGATGACTGAGATAGCGAGTCCAACAGCAAACTTACAACTCCACTTTATCCATCTTATCCTTGCAGTGTGTAGGGTTATTCATTTCTTGCCTCACCTTTTCTGGGTAAGCCAGGAGGCCACCAACAGATTAATAGCTGGAACTGATCATAGGGAGCTCAGAGAAAGGACGAATTCCGATGTATAAGTATCAGCCTTATCACCCTATATATATATGTAGATATATATATATATATTATTTCTCTATAAACTTAAACATATTTAACCAGAGGTGTATATTTAAAGATTGTGCCTCCAAGCGACTCTTTGTATTACACATAATCCATATATATGATATAGATATAAAGAATTAAAATCTATACCCTTGCGTGTGTGAGCAGATAGATAGCAACTCCAGAAATCATGGTGAATGTATCCACTACAACCATGTTAAGATGCACTTAAAGGGGCAGTAAAGTCAAAATTAAACTTTCATGATTCAGACAGAGCATGCAATTTTAGGCCACTTTCTAATTAACTCCTATTATCATATTTTCTTCCTTCTCTTGGTATCTTTATTTGAAAAGCAAGAATGTAAAGCTTAAGAGACGGCCCATTTTTGGTCGGAATCTGGGTTTCTCTTGCTTATTGGGTGGCTAAGTGTAGCCACCAATCACAAGCGCAAGCCAGGGTTCTGAACCAAAAATGTGCAGGCTCCTTAGCCTACATTCCTTCTTTTTTAATATTGATATTAGGAGTAAATAAGAAAGTTCTTAAAATTGCTGCTCTATATGAATCATGAAAGAACAAAATTGGGTTTACTATCCCTTTAAATTAATGTGCAAATCAGACTTGGCACCATGTAAAACATTACTTGTCCTCAACCTACCTAGGTATGTTTATCACTGATGTTTTAAAACAATTGATTACTAACCATATGTAAAATAGGAACATTCTATATTCTGTATTACACATGTGCATGATTACTTTGATATTTCAAGCCCAAAGCCCATGTATATTTCTGATGTTAACATATATTTGTTACTTCATGGACCTCTTCAGCTGGCACTGATGTGCCCATTGTCCCTTTGCATAGTTAAAGCCACAGTATAGAAGTTTGGGAGCGCTAGTAAGATCAAGGATTCAGGAAAATGATTATATATAACTTATTATGGTTATAAATATATTAATTTATTAATGTTGATACAATAAAATACATATTAAATTTCATAAACTTTTAAAAACTTGAATAAAATACAGGGGACGTCTCCCAACAATTTATCTCTTAAAATTAATTCAATGTTAGCGTGATACAAATTAAAACAATAGGAAATTGCGAACCAATTTATCAATATATATTGGATTCCACCTTAACACTTTTTACTCTTACAAAGCGGAACTAAAATCAACTTGATCTCTATAAATTCATATTTTTAATATCGGTTTGAAAAGTTCAAATATCAGAAAAATGTTCAATCTTGCTTATAAAGGATTGAGTTAACCCGTATCTGTTAGTGACAATACCTCCGGTTCCTGTTTGAAAGTCAATCAATAATACTGACCAATAGGTTTATACAAAGTCTTGTGTCTTAGTAGTATAAAGAGAAGCTTGGCATACCTGGGTCTTCAGGCTCTTTTTTACTAGAGCGCAGACTTACTGTGAGTATCCTCCGGTACTATGTTCCATTCCATTGTCCCTTTGCATCCAAGGACAGCTTCACCAGAGATGACATTAGAGAGCATCTTTTCCCATGACTTCAGATGAATCCGCTTACTAGGACCACCACCTGTCCCACGTGCATATTTAGCCTGCTGTGCCATCTTCGCCTTGGTTTCCCTCCTGAAGTCATGATAATGATGTTTTATGCTAGCAATAGAACAATTGCGTTCTAAGCAGCTGACTGCCACTCGTATCTCCTCCCACAACTTATTCTTGACACTCGCCCTCAGGTTAGGGTTCTACAGCTGAGGTGCCCTCTCCAAGTAGGCCTCAAACAGAGCCTCCTTCTCCTCCTTGGAGTACCTCTCCTCTCTTAGCCTGCTCTTCACACCTGAAGGGCCAGCAGACACAGACTCTCCCTCCTGTGACTGGGGACCAGCGCTCTCTCCCTCCTCTGTCCCTCTTGCAGGCTTTGACAGGCTACCACCAGCCCCGCCCCCACTTGCCACAGTCTGCCCCACTCTGCTTCTTCTTTGTGTGCCTAGTTGAGGCTGACTCCTCCTCTCTCCTCCCACCTCCACTCGTCCACCCTTTCTCCTTCCCTCCTCTGCCAGGGTTTGAGGTAGGACAAATCCTCCACCCAAACCTCGGCCCCTAGACCTACCCATACTACTCCATATTTCCCCCATCCCCCTCCCTCTATCTCCCCTCTTCACTGCCCTACCACTAGCCGCCCCCTTCACAACTCCACTAGGCCTATCCATCCCTTTCTCCTTCCTCCCTAACTCTAACCCAACACTGAAGTTCCTAGCTTACCTACACTAATTCACCTATCTAAAACCTAAATTAAATATCACCAAAAATAGCTACCTAACATATCTAGACCCTAACTATCTCTATTCTATATCCCTGCAAATAAAAATAAAAATGTGGGGGTGAAATTAAACAAAGAGATGTAAATGAAAAAGGGATGGGCTAAATAGTCAACTGAAAAAAATAAAAATAAATTAGAAAATATATGAGATTAGAAAAAAATACAAAAAAAATGTGGGATGTTAATTAAAAAAGGGATGGAGGAAAAGTATAAAAGGAAAATAAAGATATGTAGTGGTTAAAGGAAGGGTAGTTAAAGGGGAGATGGGACGTGAGATAGGGGGTTAGTGAAAGGGGTAATAAAGGAAGATGGGGATATGGGGGTAATGAAATAAAAGAAAAATGTAAATGTGTTTGTATCAAATAAAAGTATGTGTGTGTGTTTGTAATATTCGTAGGATACTCCTCTATCAGACCGAACTCGGCCAGTAGTCTTGTTATCCCGGTATTGAGCGGGAATGATAGGGAATATCCCAGAGCAGAGAAAGTCAATGAGATGAGGAAGATGGCACTCACCACAGACATGAGAGTTCCCAGCGGCAACACCAGAGCAGTCCAGGGATAAAGCACTAGAATGGTCAGGCAGGCAGGGATTGGCAACAGTAAATAATCCATTAGATTAAGGATTAAGACAGGTAGAGTATTCAGCAGACAGGCAGGTTCAGCAACAGTGATCAGTCCTGCAGTTTAAGGGTTAAGGCAGAAAGAGAAGTCAGCAAACAGGCAGGTTCAGCAACAGTGATCAGTCCAGCAGTTAAAGGGTTAAGGCAGGTAGAGTAGTCAGCAAACAGGCAGGTTCAGCAACAATGATCAGTCCAGCAGTTTAAGGGTTAAGGCAGGTAGAGTAGCCAGTAAACAGGCAGGTTCAGCAACAATGGTATTTAGGTACATAGAACGATCTGTCACACCCAGGAGCACACAGAGTAACTCCTATACTTGGACAATGACAGATCATTAGTGCAGGATTCACACCAGTGAGCTCCTACCAGCATCAGGAGCGTGCAGCGATGATGTCAGCGCTGCATGCATCCTGAGCCGACACTGCCCCTGGCAACGAGCAGGAAGGAGACGCCGGAGCCTACATTGCCCCTGGCAATGAGCAAGAAGGAGACGCCGTGCCCCTAGCGACGGCTAGAGCAGCGCAGCGTGACATAGCCAGAGTTTGCCTCAAAGGATGAGCAGCATGGAATTTGAAGACCAGAGATGGAGCATGCACATTACGGGCAGGAACCCAGGAACGATCTGCCAGGGAGTAACCCTTCCAAAGTAGAAGGTATTGCAGTTGTCTGCGTCTGTATCTGGAGTCCAGGATCTTAGCTACCTCATATTCTGGGTCACCATGGACCAGGAGCGGAGGAGGAGGAGCTCTGAGCTGGGTATATCTATTCTTGATGTAAGGTTTAAGTAGTGAGATGTAGAAGACTGGATGTATGTGTAGGGTTCTTGGCAAGGCCACTTTGTAGGCAACAGGAGACAGGAGTCTTCTCAGGACCTTGTGAGGGCCGATAAACCTAGGCCCCAATTTGTGACAGGGTTGAAGAAGATGCATGTGTTGAGTAGATATCCAAACACATTCACCCACTGGGATGGCATGTACAGAAGTCATATGATGATCAGCAAACTTCTTATATCTAGAGACAGCTGAACGTAGCTGAGATCGAATATGTTGCCAATGAGTGGTGAGTCCAGTGACGTGTCAGTCTGTGGCAGGGACCCCAGTGGACTGAGCTGAAAGAGGCAAGGCTTCAAGATCCTGGTTTGCTCTCTCAGTTAGTCCATTGGTCTGTGGATGGTAGCCAGAAGACAAGGAAACAGTGGTTCCAATCAATTTACAAAATGCTCTCCAAAAGGCAGAGATAAACTGTGAACCTCTGTCGGAAACAATATTCACAGGAATGCCATGAAGTCGTACCACATGCAAGAGAAAAAGGGACGATAATTCTTGAGCTGAAGGTAGTTTGGTTAGTGGTATGAAGTGAGCCAGTCTGGAAAAGCGGTCCACCACAACCCAGATAACTGTATGGTGGTCAGAAGTAGGAAGATCCACAATGAAGTCCATTGTTATCTGTGTCCATGGTTGTTTGGGAATGGACAATGGTTGGAGCAAGCCAGGAGGCAAAGATCGGGGAGTCTTGTTGGCAGCACAAGTTGTGCAGGCTTTCACATAACCCTGAGCATCAGACTTCATAGTAGGCCACAAAACATGTTGGGAAAGATGCTTGAAAGTCCTAGTCAAACCGGGATGTCCTGAGAGTTTGCTAACATGAGCCCAGGCTAGCACAGGGATACATAGGTTCACGGGTACAAAGAGGATATCGGAGGACATGGGGGCTCCAGGAGGTTTACTAGACTGAACACGTTGCAATCTTTGCAGAAGGTATTGATTTGAGCAACCACACAGGAGGGGGGTATGATATGTTCAATAGGAGCTTTTGAGGAATCACTTGAATGAGGGAACTGATGGGAAAGGGTGTCCGCCTTCTTGTTCTTGGTCCCAGGAAAATAAGAGACCACAAAGTTAAAACGAAAAAAGAACAAGGCCCACCTGGACTGTTGAGGATTGAGTTGATGAGCAGTCTCTAGGTAAGTCAGATTCTTGTGGTCAGTGAGAATCTGTATAGGATTGGGGGTACCCTCTAACCAATGACACCATTCGGTCAAGGCCATCTTTAATGGCTAAGAGTTCACAATTACCCACATCATAGTTCCTCTCAGCAGGAGTAAAGCGTTTAGAGGAAAAGGCTACAGGATGTGACTTGAAAGTCAAAGGGTTCCTTTGCGTGAGAACTGCTCCAGCCCCTATCTCGGAGGCATCAACCTCTAAAGTGAACTATAGGTCAGGATCAGGATGGCCGAGCACAGGAGCTGAACAGAAAGCCTTTTTCAGGCAAGAGAAGGCATTTACAGACTCAGGAGGCCAATGTTTACAGTCTTTGTTCCGTTTTGTCAATTCAGTGAGAGGAGCTACTGTTTGAGAAAAGTTCTTTATAATTGGAGAATCCCAAAAACCTCTGCAATTCTTTTAAAGAGGTAGGTTGAGCCCATTCTAGTACCGCGGTGAGTTTTGCAGGATCTATGGCAAAACCCTCCTTCAAAATGACATAACCAAGAAATTGGATTTGCACTTGATCAAACTCACACTTTTCTAGCTTGGCTACCAAGGAATTATCTCTGAGGTGAAGAAGCACCTGTCTCACGTGCCAATGATGTTCCTCTAAAGTGGAAGAGAAAACAAGGCTATCATCCAGATAAACAATTACAGTAGTGCTGTTGAGGAGGTCACGGAAGACATCGTTGACAAATGCCTGGAAGATTGCAGGGGCGTTACACAGCCCAAAGGGCATTACAAAGTATTCATAATGCCCAGAACTTGTGTTAAAGGCGGTCTTCCATTTGTGGCCTGGAGAGATGCGAATCAGATTATATGACCCACGTAAGTCCAGTTTTGTGAAAAAGCGAGCATACTGGAGTGAGTCATACAGTTTGGTGATAAATGGTATGGGATAGCGATTCTTGATGGTTATGTTGTTCAAGGCCCTGTAGTCAATGATGGGTCTGAGCCCACCATCCTTCTTACTGACAAAAAAGAAGCCAGCCCCAGCAGTAGAGGAGGAAGGATGAATGAAACCATTAGCTAGGTGCTCTTGTATGTACTCCTCCATGGATTTGGTTTCAGCCTTGGAGAGTGGATAAGTCCTCCCTTTAGGATGTGGGGCTCCAGGAAAGAGGTCAATCTTACAGTCATAAGGATGGTGGGGTGGCAGGAAGTTTTGAAGGAGTCTGTATAGTGGCTATGGGAATACGGGGCAGATGAATGACTTTTGCAAGGTAGGAGTGGAAATAGTTGGTACCCCAGGAGGTCAGTTGTCCCTCAGTCCAGTTGAACTGTGCATTGTGTACCCGAAGCCAAGGAAAACCAAGGATTACAGGCTGTGCTGGGGAATTAATTACCTCAAACTGCAGCTGTTCAGTGTGGAAGACTCCCACAGTCAGGGTCAGGGGTGCTGACTCAAAATGGATCATGCCCAAACCAAGGGGGTGCCATCCAGGGTAGTTATATTGAGACAATGTCTTTTCTGCAGAAGAGGCAAACCAGCTTGAATCATGAAACAGTGATCCAGGAAGTTTCCAGCTGCCCCTGAATCAATGAAGGCTTGAGTGTGGACAGTATTCTGAAGAAAGGTAAGGGTAACAGGCACCAGGATCCGAAAGGAGTGAGGGGATTTAGTTGAGACCATGCTTAGAGGTACCCCAGTGTTATCCTCTGAGTGAGTTCATCTTTGATGCGTTCATGGAGACCCCTCCTAAAGGCTGCCTTGAGAGCACTGCCATCCCATGTGGTTTCAAGTGCCAAGGTGCGGAACTCAACGGCAAATTGTGCCACAGTTTTATTTTCCTGGCAGAGATACAGGAGAGAATATTCCACAGCAGAGGTACGGCTAGAAGTCCCAAACACAGAAGACAAAGCAGATATGAACTCATCAGCATCATGCAGGAGTGCAGCATTCTGTTCCAAAAGAGGAGAGAACCAGGCTAGAATCTTGTCCTTTAGCAAGGAAATGATAAAGGTCACCCTTGACTGATGAGACTGAATGATGTAAGGATCATTGTGGAAGTGCAGCCTGCATTGGTTTAGAAAGCCCCTGCAATCAGTAGTACCTTCATACTTGTCAGGCAAGGGTATCTGGGGTATACTTCCAGAAACAGAGGAAGAAGTCACAGTACTGGGAGTAGGGGCCGGTGGTGTAGCAACAGGAGTGACATCCCTCGCTGCAACTAGTAAGGAGAGCTGAGCGGTAATAGCCTCTAGCTTGGAATCCATATTCTTCATCTGTGTGGTATGGGTTCCCAACATCTGTCCCTGAAGACAAACAGCTTGTGCCACCTCATCTGGCTGCATGGCCCAAGTATAATGTAATGCTCGTGGGATACTCCTCTATCAGACCAAACTCAGCCAGTAGTCTTGTTATCCTGGCATCAAGCCGGAATGATAGGGAATATCCCAGAGCAGAGAAAGTCAATGAGATGAGGAAGATGGCACTCACCACAGGCAGGAGAATTCCCAGCAGCAACAGCAGAGCAGTCCAGGGATAAAGCACAAGAATGGTCAGGCAGGCAGGGATTGGCAACAGTAAATAATCCAGAAGATTAAAGGTTAAGACAGGTAGAGTAGTCAGCAGACAGAAAGGTACAGCAACAGTGATCAGTCCAGCATTTAAAGGGTTAAAGCAGGTAGAGTAGTCAGCAAACAGGCAGGTTCAGCAACAATGATCAGTCCAGAAGTTTAAGGGTTAAGGCGGTAGAGTAGTCAGTAAACAGGCAGGTTCAGCAACAATGGTATTTAGGTACATAGAATGATCTGTCACACCCAGGAGCACACATAGTAACACCTGTACTTGGGCAGTGACAGATCATTAGTGCAGGATTTAAATAGGCGCAGGATTAGCGCCAGTGAGCTCCTACCGGCATCAGGAGCGTGTGGCGATGACATCAAACCACGCGCATCCTGAGCCGACACTGCCCCTGGCAACGAGCAGGAAGGAGACGTCACGCCCCTAGCAATGGCTAGAGTGGTGCAGTGTGACAGTGTTTGAGTGTATAAACTAATGTGTGTTAATTAACTAATGTATGGATGTGTATGTGTGTTCCTAATATTATATGAGGCCTACAATAAGAATATATGAAAATAAAATATCAAACTCTCCATTAACTCTCAAACAACTCTCAAAACCACCAAACTCCTACCAGTGTAACTAGCTCCCGTGTAATTCTCTCTAGAGGCTATCACATGTAAAGAGAGAAGACGCAAACCGTTATTCTTATAGACAGAGATCAGGTTAACATTGGCAATGCACTTGTTATGGTGTGCTTTTTGACATCGGTTGGCAGCGCAAACTTAAATACCATCGAAGATAGCAACACGCTATCCTTCTTAATGGAAACCTGATACTAAAATGGAGCTCCATTTTTAGCGGCTTAATGGAAGCGAGCTCTATGTTGGTAGTTATTGGTATAGGTTTGACCACACTATATTGAGATTAAAGAATAGTTAACAACAGGGATGTAAATATATATAATCAACTATAATAGAACAATAAAGTATTTTCTGCTGTGCAGTTCTGTTATATTCTTTGTATCAGTTGTTCTAAATGCATCCACCTTTTGAAAAGGACTTGTCTCTAGTGGTACTTCTATATCCTATTTCAGTGCATGTCTCATTCATGCCATGTGTTTGTAAGATTCACAGTTAGTATTCTAATTTCTATATAGTGTGGTTAAACCTATACCAATAACTACCAACATAGTAGTATATTAAGTGGGATTAGTACCAAAATAAATAGCCACATGATTCACTAGGGAATTATTCAGTTTCCCCATAATATTATGCACCACAACCACTGATATATATATATATATATATATATATATATATATATATATATATATATATTAAGTGTGGAATCACATTGAGTGAACATTCTACTTATTCTAATAGTGGTAACAATAACCACTTGTAAATATCAACATAAGTTGTCAAAGTTAATCTCTTGTACTAACATATATATAATCAAGACCATTAATATAATAACCAAGAGACAATCTTTGAGTATAACTATATTCATTTCTATCTACCTTTTTAATGTTACAACCCATTTTTTATCTTTGTTGTGAAATTTAATAAAAGTTATGTTTTAAACCCAGTTCCAGTCTTGCAATAGTCTGGGCATAGACTGCTATTTAGGCATCACTGTCTTTGGAACCCTTTCCAAAATTTATTTTCTAAATTGTATTGACATTTGTTAATGAAATAACAATGTCCAAAGTAAGTTATGTTTGATTAGCTTATAAAATAAATATCCTGCAATACCATAGAGGCTAAAGAGGAGTTTACAAGTTTGCAACAAAAAACAAACAAAAAAAACTTACACTATTGAGGTCTTAAAGGATAATGTCTTAGAACATTCTCTTATGCCCTAAAATCGAAGATGCAAAATAAACAACACATATGACAAGAAAGAAACCTTATTGTCTTATAAACATAGGTTTATTAAGCTCTACACGTTTCAACGAACCAGTCGTCTTTTTCAAGAGCAAGTTAAAAGGCAAAAGAAGTAAGCACTTACTTCTTTTGCCTTTTAACTTGCCCTTGAAAAAGACGACTGATTCGTTTGAACACATAGAGCTTTATAAACCTATGTTTTTATAAAGACAACAAGGTTTGTCGTCATATTGTGGCGTCGCTGATACTGGATTTTTTATTCCGTGAGTATACCGCACTTATTTTTATTGAGTGTATACAAACACAAAATTGGAGTCCTTTCATTTCCAGAGACTTCTGGACTGATATCGAGTTGGTGGATTTCACTTTGGAGCAAGCGCCCCTCTAACCAAACCATATCTACTAACAGTTCGCTGGGAGAAACTGTGGGAGGCAGCGGCTTCGCTCCTGAAGGGAAGTATTTGTTCTTAACATTAATTCTTACAATTGTTTTTGTATAATCAATGGTTTGTATTTTTCTACAGCTTATCTTTAGCTTGGACCTAAGGCCAGGAACTTTCAGAATAGGTGGGGATAACACAGGCTAAATCAACTATTTTGAATGCCAATATAAGGGTAAAGGAAATACTTGTATACAATTTAATACACTCCAGCAGGTAAAGTGGATCATTGGGAACAAATTAAAAGGGAGAAAGCTTTTGAGTAAACTGTCCCTTTAAGCCTGTTCCCAAGGTTTAATGGTTTTGCCTGCCTGGCACCTCACCACCTTACAAGCATCTATGCATCTAGGCTATTGTTTCTTTAATCAAAAGTCAACCTAGACAATAGGGAAGTCAAATTCTAGTTTTTATTTAAAAACAAAAAACTCCTTTGGTTGACATGAATTGCCTTCAAAATTATCTGAAAAGTTTAGATATAGTCTCTTTTATGTGTCAAAAAAAGCTCCTGGAAGTTATAAACTTGCTTCTAATCTTTAGCAGCGAAGTTCAAAGGGCTTCTTGTAGGAAAAAAAATCTACAGGTAAATCAAATGAAAGAACATCTAGCAGTGATTAATGTTTAAAATACATTTCTTGCTAAAATTACACTTTCATCTATCTGTTCAAGCACCTCTTTTAACCAACACTAATGATTTCTATAATAATAATATCAATGTCTAAAAGTCCCAAAACAATTAATTTATCCATTTTTTTTTTTAATCCAATTAAACTTTATAATCAGTCAAATAAGTTCATAACAACTGCTGGACATGCAATCAAAACAAATCTTTAAGATAAACTAGGAATCACATATTTTGTTTCTAAAAATGTAAATCAATAACAATGTAAAGCCAAATTACTTTATAAGTATTAAAAACTATAAAAAACAAAAACAAAAAATGATTAATGGTTAACCCTTTAAGGACACAGCTTTCAGTTTGCTCAATTGTTTTATGACAGAAAAATTCCGTCATATGTCCTTAAGAGGTTAAAACACAAATGGACAGATTACAAGTGGAACGCTAAATATAGCTTGTGAACAAGCCATATTAGAGCTCCACTTTGTAATACCAGAGAGAGCATGCAATTTTAAGCAACTTTCTAATTTAATTGTTATCTTTGTTTAAAAAGCAGGAATGCATAGGAGCCATTTTTGGTTGAGAACCTGGGTTATGCTTGCTTATTGGTGGGTATTGGTGGGTAAATGTAAGCCTTCAATAAGCAAGCGCTATCCATGGTGCTGAACCTAAAATGGGCTGGCTGCTAAGATTTACATTCCTGCTTTTAAAATAAAGATAGCAAAAGAACAAAGAAAAATTGATAATAGGAGTACATTTGAAAGTTGCTTAAAATATCATGCTCTATCTGACTCATGAAATAAATAATTTGGGTTCAGTGTCCCTTTAAGGTAGAGTCAGGCTATTTTGTGCCTGACTGGGCACACTATGCAGTCAAAATGGCGGCAATCGATTTTATTATCTCATGTGTTTAAATTAAAAATACAAAGAGGGGCTTTTCGAAAACAAATAGTGACCCCCCCAAAAAAAATCCCACATAAGTAATTTATTTATAGTAAAAATATGTGTTTGCGATAAGAGGGTTCCTTGAAATATAAATATTGCATAAATATGATTTTACATATTTTCAGTTATTTGACTGCAAAGGTCTCTCCAATGAACTAAATATTTATGAGTATATATGTATACATTTGTATTTATGTGTTTTTATGTGTATATATGTCTGTAAATGCATATATATATATATATATATATATATATATATATATACATATAAATAGATATGTACACAAATATATATATATATATATATATATATATATATTACATATATATATATATATATATAGTATATATACATATGGAAACAAGCAAATGCACTCTCAAGTCTTCTTTGTGGTGGGTCAACAACAAAATTTATTGACGTTTCGGGGTTCACATGGACCCCTTCATCAGAATACATACATACATATACATATTTAGACATGTGTATGTATATATTGCTACGTTAGAGCCCTTTGCATGCCTTTTTTAACACCTGAAACCTCATATTTTTAAACCCTTATAATTTTTAAAGGCAATTTATTAAAATAATTGTTAATAGGGTTTTGTTAGTGTAATTAGTGTAACATGTTTCAAATTCAATTGCGCTCAAACGAATGCGTTTACTTTCAACTTGTAATAAGCGTACTACTTCTGCCTGCAAAGAGCCTGAATAAACCCCTTTTCACTCACGTGCAACTGTTAGCGCCACTCGTAATCTAGCCCTTAAAAAGTACAGATGCTATTATCTAAAGTGTTCTGCACAAGCGATGTTCTCTGAAAAGATCCAGTGCACCGAGGAGACTTCAAAATCTTGTGGAAATTGCATATTTCAGCACAAGGTAAAGTTCAATACTTAATTATTTACCTATTTATTACCTACTTTATATATATATATATATATATATATATATATATATATAAAACAAAAAATGTCTCTGCACTAATATTAAATAAATATACACAGAAAGATAATGCAACACTAAAAATATTGCAAAACACTTGTCCTTGCTATCAGAAGATAGTATTCTAGCTAATACCTTTAAAGATTTCCCCTTGTTTTCATACAAAAGGAATAGAAATCTAAGAGATACCCTAGTGAAGGTTGATGTGGGACCTGGTCAGAATAGAGCAATCAAGAGTGAGGCTCCAAATGGTACTTTTCTGTGCACTAATTGTGCACAATGCAACTCAATTCAATCTGGTAACACTATAACACATCCAAGGTCTGTGTAAGGAATCCACTTCGCATTTTCCACTTGTTCCATGTTTTCACAAGTCAGCTGACTTAGCCTATTTAGGTGTTCACCTGTGTGCAAACAGGTGCTTAGTTATTTTCCTTGTAGCAGTTTACAGCTCTCCTGCTCAATGCAGCTACTCGCCTAAATACCAAGCTCTCTCTTTTGGATTACAATTTGTTCATTCAAAATAGAACCAGTTTTTCCTACTGCAAGTTTCTACAATGTTACCTCTCTAAGAAACCAGCTACAAATTATCTGCTGCTTGTTGCTTTATATCAATCTGTGCTACACACATCCAAGCCTCTCTCACTAAATGGCAGTCTCACTGTAACTGAACAAACAAGATTGGCGTAACATTCTAACTTGGTACATTGCTGAACTGATTTCAACGATCTATAGTAAGTTGGGACTGTTTTCCTCTCACTCCTTACCTGCAAGCACAAGATTTGTTTCTTTCTCAGCGTCTGATACTTTTGTCAGATCTCTCCGTTTGTGCCGCTGTCACTCAGCACATTGACTCCTCCCACACATTATAAATATACTAAAGTTTCTTATGCATCCAGTACTTATATCTCACATTTGGGACTTCCTTTACTTTATGTACTGAACAATACAGTACACCTGAAGCCTAAGTTTTGTTCTGCTTCCTGTTATTTACCAAATTTGATAACAGAGACAGCTATTGAATTTATCCATTACTTTATTTACAAATATTAATTTCCTTTCACTTTCAGGCATACAGTCTATGCTATTTAATAGCCTGTTTAAGAAAGTGATGCAAATACATATTTTCTCAAGTCTGCAGTTGTGATCTTTTGCTCCTTATTCATCAGGCATTACATAATAACTAAGCCTCTCATATGGATCCAGCAGACCTTCCTAATTTAGTCTATAACCTTTCCCAAAGAGTAGAAGAACTCACTAATGGTTTGAGGGAGTTGAGGGTTGAAAATGAAACTTTAAGAAAAGTTATCAAGGACATCGCTCCAGCTAAACAACAAGGAACTGAATTAACTGTTGAACCTCATATCTCTCCACCGGATATCTTCAATGGCAATAGATCTCTATACCGCCAGTATAGGAATGCTTGCCTTCTAACATTCAATTTAAGGCCTCACACATATCCAAATGATAGAGTGAAGGTACTTACCATGATCACTTATTTACGCGGCGAACCCCGCATTTGGGCTGATACCCTATTCGAATCCAATAGCCCATTATTATCTTCTTTACAGTCATTTCTTGCTGTAATGGATGAATTATATTCTGACTCCAATCTACAGCTTACAGCGGAAGGTAAACTCAGAAAATTGGCAATAGGCCTGTTGAATCATACATTACAGAGTTTAAGCAATATGCTATAGATAGCCAATGGAACGCCATTGCGTTAAGGAACCAGTTTCGTCTGGGCCTGTCTGATAATGTAAAGGATGAGCTGGCTTGAACTGAACTTCCAGATTCCCTGGAAGCCCTAATCCGTCTCTCCATGCAAATAGACCGCAGGTTGAGAGAAAGAAGATCAGAAAGGCAATTTGGGGAATCCACACCTAAAAGGTCGAGTATTACTAACGCTCAGCCAGTCTCCCAGCCTACAAGATCTACCAACCCTGAGGCAATGGAAATTGGTTTCATGCGTGGACCACTTTCTTCCGAAGAAAGATTCAGACGCAAATCCAGAGGTTTATGCATGTATTGTGGTTCTCCTTCCCACTCTATCAAAGATTGCTCAACACTACACAAGAATAAGAACAGTAAGCCATATTAAAATTTGAGTTCTATGATTGTGCATGACCAACCTGTTCATTGCCTTTTACCGCTCTCATTACAGTGGGACTCCAAGACCATCAAGGAAGAGGCCATAATTGACACTGGAGCTCAAGCAAACTATATTGATGTTTCCCTTCTCACTAAGAATAAAATACCTCTGATTAAAAAAATGTCTCCTGTTTCCATTCGGGTGGGAGACGGCACTGAAATTTCCTCAGGTCCTATCTCTCATCACACGATTCCTATTCTGGTCACCACTCATGAATCTCACCAGGAATACATCACATTTGATGTTATCTCTTCTCCTCTCTTCCCTATTGTTTTGGGGTTACAGTGGCTGCGCTTACACGAACCTGTCATTTTGTGGAATACTTTGAAGTTGCATTTCTCTTCTCCCTTCTGTAAACAAACCTGTTTCCGAGACATTCCCCTACTACAATTGTCAGAAACTACGCAAATACCCCTTGCCTATCAGAAGTTCACAGAAGTGTTCAGTAAAAAGGAAGCAGACTGCCTACCTCCACATCGGTCCTACGACTGTCCCATTGAACTTAAGCCTGGCACCACTCCACCTTTTGGTCATCTTTATCCACTCTGCCAACCAGAGCTGGACAATTTGAAGACATACCTGGATGAAAATCTAAAAAAAGGCTTTATACGCCCATCTGTCTCACCAGCTGCTTCAGGATTCTTCTTTGTTAGGAACAAGGACAACTCTCTACGCCCTATCATTGACTTCAGAGAATTAAATAAAATCACAGTGAAAAATAGGTACCCCTTGCCACTTATCCCTGAACTTATTGAAAGGCTTCAACATGCAACTATATTCACCAAATTGGATCTCAGAGGGGCGTATAATCTTGTCTGGATTAGAGAAGGTGACGAGTGACTCACTGCGTTTCGGACCCGCTACGGTCTCTTTGAATACCTAGTGATGCCCTTTGGCCTAACAAATGCACCCGCCACGTTCCAATACTTTGTCAACGACATTTTCCACGACCTTCTAGACATTTGCGTAGTAGTGTACTTGGATGACATTTTAATATACTTTAACAGCCTTGAAGAACATATAAAACATGTGAGTTGGATACTCTCTAGACTTCAAGTACATCGCCTTTACGCAAAATTAGAAAAATGCGTATTCCATACTACTCAAATCGACTTCCTTGGCTATACCATTGGTCCACATGGAATTAAGATGCAAGAAAATAAAGTTGACGCAGTTAGAGACTGGCCACAACCAAAAAATAGAAAGGACCTGCAATGCTTCCTGGGTTTCAGCAACTACTATAGGAAGTTTATCAAAAATTTCTCCCTTAAAACCAAACCACTGACCAGACTCACTAGCACTTCTATTCCCTTCCAATGGAATTCTTCAGCTACTCAGGCCTTCAATTCATTAAAATATTCATTCACTTCAGCACCCATTTTACAATTCCCAGATCCCTCACTTCAATTTGTGCTCGAAGTGGATTCTTCTGACTATGCACTTGGCGCTGTTCTATCCCAAAGAAAGTCCTTAACCCAACCACTCCATCCAGTGGCTTTTTACTCCAAGTCCCTTTCTCCTGCAGAGATTAACTATTCTATTGGTGATAAGGAGCTCCTCGCCATTAAAAGGGCATTCGAGAACTGGAGACATCTTTTGGAGGGTACGGAATCCCCAGTCATCATCTATACTGACCACCGCAATCTAGAGTTTCTGGAAAAAAATAAAACCCTCTCTAGCAGACAAGTTCGTTGGAGCTTATATTTTAGTAGGTTCAATTATCAAATTATATATAGACCTGCTGCCAAGAACGGCAAGGCTGATGCCCTCTCCAGACGAGATCCAAGACCATCTTTTCCTTCTGAACCTACGAGCATTATTCCTGCCAACAAATTCCTTGGTCTCCTACCAACTTTTAACAAACGAATACAAACAGCTCTTCGCTCTGACAATACTATCCCATATGGACAGCTCACTCTGCAAAATAATTTATACTTCCATGGAGATAAAATATATGTTCCAAATATGCTCAGAAATGATCTGATTAAGCAACACCATGACTCCCCACTACTTGGTCACCCTGGTATAAATAAAACGAAGGATCTCCTTTCTAGAAGTTATTGGTGGCCAGATATGTATACCACTGTGAAAGATTATATCCAAAACTGCACAGTCTGTATTACATCTAAAAAGGACAGAAATAAACCCTATGGACAACTTCTACCGATTGACATACCTGAACGTCCTTGGTTTCACATTGGAATGGACTTTATTGTTGAACTTCCTACTAGTTCTGGTTTCAATACCATTTTAGTAGTCACTGATATTCTCACTAAAATGGCTCTCTTTATTCCATTCCATAAAGTACTTACTGCTTCTGAAACTGCACTTCTGTTTCTTAATACTGTTGTTCGTCTCCATGGACTCCCCAGTATCATAACCTCTGATAGAGGTACTCAATTCACCTCAAAATTTTGGAAATCCATATCAGAACACTTACAAATTGATCATCGGCTGAGTACAGCATTTCACCCGCAAACCAACGGGCAAACCGAAAGACTAAATCAATGGCTCGAACAGTACCTCCGGTGTTACTGCTCCTATCATCAAGAAAAATGGGCTGAATATCTATATTTAGCAGAATTTTCATACAACAACTCTACCAATAGTACAACTATTCTCTCTCCCTTTTATGCTAATTATGCATATCATCCAAACTTTAGGATTCTTGATGACACTCCTGTGAATTCACCTGGAGTGGATGACCTCCTAAGAACTATTGTAAATTTTCCATCTTCTAAGGAAAAACATTCAAAATGCACAATCCTCTCAAAAGAAGTATTATGACTTACGTAGGAGACCTGCTCCAGCATATGCAGTCGGAGATAGAGTGTGGCTTTCCACTAAAAATATAAAAATTCCAGTTCCCTCAAAGAAGCTTTCTGGTTTGTACATTGGCCCTTTCACGATTACTTGTGTTATCAATGTTAACGCAGTCACTCTGGACCTACCTCCTTCAATACCTATCCACCCAACCTTCCATGTCTCGCTTCTTAAACCAGCTACTAACACTAGCTCTACTTCCATCGTTCTCCCTCCTCCAGCTCTACCCTTGGATTCTGATGTCTTTGAAGTCCAAGACCTCCTTGACTCCAGAATTTGCAATGGGGAATTGCAATACCTCGTAAGGTGGAAGGGTTACTCTCCTGATGAGGATACTTGGGAGCCACATAACCTGATTAATGCACCTTGCCTCCTCTCCTGATTCCACAGACGTTACCCTACGAGACCCAGGCATCAAGCCGAGGATCGGCTTCCTTGAGGGGGGGCATATGTAAGGAATCTACTTCGCATTTTCCACTTGTTCCATGTTTTCACAAGTCAGCTGACTTAGCCTATTTAGGTGTTCACCTGTGTGCAAACAGGTGCTTAGTTATTTTCCTTGTAGCAGTTTACAGCTCTCCTGCTCAATGCAGCTACTCGCCTGAATACCAAGCTCTCTCTTTTGGATTACAATTTGTTCATTCAAAATAGAACCAGTTTTTCCTACTGCAAGTTTCTACAATGTTACCTCTCTAAGAAACCAGCTACAAATTATCTGCTGCTTGTTGCTTTATATCAATCTGTGCTACACACATCCAAGCCTCTCTCACTAAATGGCAGTCTCACTGTAACTGAACAAACAAGATTGGCGTAACATTCTAACTTGGTACATTGCTGAACTGATTTCAACGATCTATAGTAAGTTGGGACTGTTTTCCTCTCACTCCTTACCTGCAAGCACAAGATTTGTTTCTTTCTCAGCGTCTGATACTTTTGTCAGATCTCTCCGTTTGTGCCGCTGTCACTCAGCACATTGACTCCTCCCACACATTATAAATATACTAAAGTTTCTTATGCATCCAGTACTTATATCTCACATTTGGGACTTCCTTTACTTTATGTACTGAACAATACAGTACACCTGAAGCCTAAGTTTTGTTCTGCTTCCTGTTATTTACCAAATTTGATAACAGAGACAGCTATTGAATTTATCCATTACTTTATTTACAAATATTAATTTCCTTTCACTTTCAGGCATACAGTCTATGCTATTTAATAGCCTGTTTAAGAAAGTGATGCAAATACATATTTTCTCAAGTCTGCAGTTGTGATCTTTTGCTCCTTATTCATCAGGCATTACAGTCTGGGAAGTGTCTATCTATTAGAGGTCACTTCACAATTGAATCACAGTTTGTGGTCTACGTAATCAAATGTTTGTGTGGTCTAGCCTATGTTGGTGAGACCATCAAATCTATTAAGGAAAGGATCAAACAACATAAAACAGCCATAGGTAAATTAGACCCTTCAGCCCCTGTAGCCCACCACTTCACACTATTGGGTCACAACAAAAGCCAATTAAAATTCTAGGTTGTAGATGGAGTAGGCCCCCAATGGAGGGGTGGGAACAGACAGAAACTACTGTTTGAAAAGCGTTATGGATCCAAAAATTAGATTCAATGACCCCTCATGGTTTGAATAGGGAAATTACTTGGGGTTTATTTATTTAGGGACTGTGGCTCATCTGCCCATCAAGTTTAAGCTTTGTAGATATTTTTTTATTTTTATTTTTTATTTATTAATTGTGTACCATATATTTCTTTATTTTGATTGACCTAATGGTGACACAGGTGGATAGCTGTTGAATTTTGGAGGATAAGACAGTTTGTCTTCTGGTTGCTTGCTAAAATGTTTCTTATAACATGATACATATACTCTGCAGCAGCATTCCACTTATGTCACCGTATTATACATTTTAAATGATCAGTTTATATGTGTCACAATATGTGTCCAAATATCGATTATACATTATGTTCAGTATTCCAGCAGTCTGTTTATTATATATGTTATTGTTAGCACTTTTGCGGACAATATGTCTGGTGTATACTCTTTGTTGCTATTGACTGCCGATACGAGAACATGTGACGCCTGGGAAGCATTACCTGACATATCTGTCATGCCTTAAAATGAGGAGGCTTTCTTACTACGTCAGGCCAAGTTGAAGGGCGGAGCCCGAAATGCATGTTGCCTGTGGACGTAGATGTGACGTTAGACACCAGTGGAGTAGATGCAAGAATGCTGGTTTGAATTACCTTTGGAATTGCCATAACTGCCTTGAGAAGGTGGAATGCTACATTGCCATACTTGGATGTCTTTCCTCTAAGAAGTGTACAAAGCTCTTGATTATCCTGGACAGATTGGCTGAGATCACTCATAGAGAGCAACTATATCATATTGGTATCATTTACTGGCAGACCCTGGTCCTGGAGTGCCTGTGTTGTCAAAATCCCATGCATACGCTTGATTACACAGAGGAGAGCCTTTCACATATATCATCATATGTAAAGCAAAACTGAATATATGAACTTTCAAATTGATTATGCAGTTTACATCTTCTTTATATATCACGCTGTTATAGATACACAAACTGCCTTGCATAAATTGCTTTGGATAAACTGCTGCATTACCTCACAATTATCATACTTTGTGATAAACCATGCTGCTATATCTTGCATGAACTGCTACATGTTGCTCTTTGCTCTAGTTGCTTGCTTTCAACTTTATTATATCCATGGCTTTGCTTACAAGCTTACATACTACATGATTCTTATAAGCTGATGGGACTGGCCAGTTACTCCTTGTCTGGACTGGCCCCCTTTTCTCCTTATTAACTGGGGACGCCTAGTATGTTCTATGTTTGTATGTTGATTATCAATGTATCTTTATTCTGATTATGGCCCCTATTTATCAAGCCACCAAACGCAAATACGCTGGAATTCCGCAGCGTAATTGGGGAGAGCTAGATTTGCCTTATTTATCAAAGGCTACAATCCGGCAAAAGTAGAATTTTGTGACGTAACATACGATCCGCCAGTCTCAGTCCGACACAGATCAATGCTTACGTCACTACAGATTTTCCGAATGCAAATTCGGCACTATCTGACTACTTTTGCTACTTTTCCGGCCCAACGTACCTCATTTTCAATCCGCCACCCTGGAGGCGGCGGATGCCATAGGAATCAATGGGAGTCTGAAAGCAGCGAAAGCTCATGTTCGTTGCTGCCCGATATCCCATTGATTCCTATGGGAGAATAAAAGTTATGTTTACACCTAACACCCTAACATGTACCCCGTGTCTATAAACCCTTAATCTGCCGCCCCCTACACCGCTGCCACTTACATTATACTTATTAACCCCTAATATGTCGCACGACACCGCCGCCACCTAAATAAAAGTTATTAACCCCTAATCTGCCGCTCCCGAAACTGCCGCCACCTACATAAAGTTATTAACCCCTATCCTGCTGCTCCCGGAGCCCACCGCAACTAAATAAATGTATTAACCCCTAAACCGCCAGCCCCCCACATCGCCATAAACTAAATTAACCTATTAACCCCTAAACCTAACAACCCGCTAACTTTATATGAAATATTAACTCATCCCTATCTTATAATAAATTTAAACTTTACTTTAGATTTAAATTAAACTATATTAAACTAATAATTAACCGACTCTAACTGTTATAATAAATTAAATTAAACTATATTAAACTAATTAATTTATTCTACCCTAACTGTTATACTAAAATTACATTAAACTACAAATTAAATTAAATATATTATATGTTTAAACACCTAACCCTACACTAAAAAATTAGGCCTAGATTTAGAGTTTGGCGTTAGCCGTCAAAACCAGCGTATAGGGCTTCTAACGCTTGTTTTTACCGCCCGCCGGTATTTAGAGTTTACTTACCGACACTCAAAAATCTCTGAACGCACAAATCTCTACCGACAGCTCAGACCCAGGAGTTAACATCTACCGACAAAATAAACATCCACGAATCACAAAACAAATATTACACAAAGTACACTTAGACTCATACAAACACTACACTATATTTATTTTTCAAATTTAATATTTTTTCATCAAAATAGAAAGGATCAAAGTTGCGAGATCTCGGGTGTTAGAAAAAAAAAACAACACAAATCCATTTTGCCATTGACTTACATTGACAGACGAGAAAAGACACTCATATAGCTTCATATAACTAATAATATTATCACAAACATACACTCATCGATGCATACAAACAATATACACCACATTACATACCCAAACAAGTTATTTATTACAAAATGAACACGATTTAGCTACTTTTTAACACAAGACCATGACGTCACTCACTTTACGCTCAAAACCAGTCTTGGATTTTATTTACACACAAATTTTGAGCCTCCATTGACTTCTATGGGGAAGACGTGCTCGTGCACGCGACAGACAGATTTCCTTAAAGCACACAAAAAGCGCAGATGAAAAAACTCCAAATACCAGCGCTAGAAATCTGAAAAAAAAAACATGCTTTTCTGTGTTAGACCCAGCTATGAAAATAGATCAAGAAATGCCTATTTCCCTATGGTGGACTTATGGATTTTACTTATTGAATATTCACAACAGCATTAAATTGTTTGATACTTTTACATTACATCAACTACAAATCAACATCACTAGTAACAAACATTTTGAAAAAATAGATCACATTTAAACGGACACAAAAATAATTAAAACATTTCAGGATTCACAAACAGTAGACAATGGGAAACACCTCTCATTTACCTTTATTATTGCATTTCATTTATTCAACTCATATGCTTGCAGCAACAGCATATCTACATAGGCTTAACACATGATCAGTCATTGATGCACATACATTACTTTTATCATTCACTCATACATGTGCATTCAAATGATGGGGGAAAAACACATTACATTCTCTCTAGGAATCACAAAACAGAACATATGGATTTTACTGTACTTTTAACATCATGATTCGATCACAATAAACCATTAGGAATTACGTACAATAAGAACATCATTACACCAGATTACAGCTGTCACTTTATGGGAAGGAACAACAATGCGAGACCGCTATATAGAAGTCAGCATATGTGGGACACAATCGCAATATATACGTATATGTACATAACACGCATCACTCAACCACAAAGCACACATTTATATTTTATTCAGCACACAATAACAATGTAGTACAATACAACAACACAATGAGGATTTCAGAACTACATAGGCAGGTTAATAATATGATGACGTCATTAGAAGATTCAACCATACACATTACAGATTCACGACTGTACCGCCCCTTTCAGAACTTTACCACTCAATACTACAATACTACATATACGTAAACAACAGTTTTGAACAGCATTATTAGGGCGATTTGAATGGGACAATTAATAAATATTGTCAGCTCGCAAATCACTTATTTATATAATACTACAGATGACAGCCGGAAGTTCTTCAGTATTAGTGTGATTTTAATGGGACGCATACAATATTGACATCTCGGCAATCACTTATATATACAATACTACAGATGACAGCCGGAAGTTCAGAATTATTAGGCAGATTTTAATGGGACGCATACAATATTGACATCTCCCTAATCACTTATATATACAATACTACAGATGACAGCCGGAAGTTCAGAAATATTATGCAGATTTTAATGGGACGCATACAATATTGACATCTCGGCAATCACTTATATATACAATACTACAGATGACAGCCGGAAGTTCAGAATTATTAGGCAGATTTTAATGGGACGCATACAATATTGACATCTCGCTTATCACTTATATATACAATACTACAGATGACAGCCGGAAGTTCAGAATTATTAGGCAGATTTTAATGGGATGCATACAATATTGACATCTCGCTAATCACTTATATATACAATACTACAGATGACAGCCGGAAGTTCAGAATTATTATGCAGATTTTAATGGGACGCATACAATATTGACATCTCGGCAATCACTTATATATACAATACTACAGATGACAGCCGGAAGTTCAGAATTATTATGCAGATTTTAATGGGACGCATACAATATTGACATCTCGCTAATCACTTATATATACAATACTACAGATGACAGCCGGAAGTTCAGAATTATGATGCAGATTTTAATGGGACGCATACAATATTGACATCTCGGCAATCACTTATATATACAATACTACAGATGACAGCCGGATGTTCAGAATTACGATGCAGATTTTAATGGGACGCATACAATATTGACATCTCGGCAATCACTTATATATACAATACTACAGATGACAGCCGGAAGTTCAGAATTATTATGCAGATTTTAATGGGACGCATACAATATTGACATCTCGGCAATCCCTTATATATACAATACTACAGATGACAGCCGGAAGTTCTTCAGTATTAGTGCGATTTTAATGGGACGCGTACAATATTGACATCTCAGCAATCACTTATATATACAATACTACAGATGGCAGCTGTTACTTTATCGTTTACAAACAATATTGCAGCAACATTGATCGATCACATTCTATGCACCTTATACAGAACTATGCACTTTCATTCATATTAGCCTGGACGTGTGCTTGTTACTATAATATCGCGTTTAAGAAATATTGATTACGCATATGATCAAACATTACAAACATGCACTGTATGTGTGATATTGTACACTTTCACATTGAGATTCATTGGGGGAAAACAACATTTCAGCAAACACCTAAAAAAACGCCCACTTTGAAAGCATTCGCGCCGCTCACATACAAACAAGTGAATACAATTAGCAATCATTACAAACTCACTACCATTGGACTAATTGTACTATAAATCCCCCAAACAACATGGCCAAAGCATCCATGGTGATCAACATCATATCAATTCGCATACCCTGTTACTCCTTGCTCTGCTGTTTGGAAATATGGATGATGATGATATGGTAGACGCTGCTGGTGCTGCTATTGGCGAACTAGCGGTTGATAGAATCAGGCAGCCTCGGCGGCTCAGACTGAGACGAAGGGGTCGTCTGGTTCGAGGTCCTCGTGTCTACAGGGTGAGACCCACCTTGGAAAACATGAGCGAATTTGAGGTTTATTATAAGTATCGGCTCAATCGCGAACAGCTCATTGGCCTTTACGATCTTCTTAAACGTCATCTGGAGCAACGTATAAGAATAAGGACTGCTGTTCCCGGCATGAGTAAGATGCTAAGTTGTCTTTACGTCCTGGCCTCCGGGAGTTTTCAATCAGGAGAAATGTACATGCATGGCCTGGCTCAAGGTACATTCTCTGTGGTGTTTGATAACTTTCTGGACGCCATGGTACGTATCACTAATCACTACATAGGATTCCCACAGAATGATGGTGATTGGAGGCACCTGAAGTGGGAATTCTTTGCTATTGCTCAATTGCCCAATGTCTTGGGAGCCATTGATTGTACCCACATTTCGCTGCGTGCTCCAATTGATGACTTGCCCTTCAGAAATCGCAAACATTTTCATAGCCTCAACGTGCAGTATGTTTGTGACGCACGGATGAGGATTATGCACGTGTGTGCGAATTTTGGAGGGGCTTGTCATGATGCCCGCATCCTCTCTCTGTCCACCCTGTGGCGGCAGTTTGAGGAAAGACAAATGCCCCCTGGGTATCTCATTGGTGAGTATTTGTGCACAACATGGTTAATTAGTTAGACAATTGCCACTGTAGTCTTAAAATGTTAGTGTAATGTTCAGCTATAGGATGCAATTTAACCATTTATTTATATTTCCGCAAATGTCTACTTTTAGTTCAATGCAGATATGTAGCATGTCTTACCTTAAATGCTCAGATAGAGAATGCAATGTAACCATTTAGTTGGTATTTTACACAAGGTCTGGTTTAGGCAAAATACGCATATGTAGCATGTCTTAGCTGAAATGGGAAGATATTAGCAAATGCAATTTAACCATGTCATTGTCTCTTTCCGCTAATGTCTACTTTTAGTTCAATGCAGATATGTAGCATATCTTACCTTAAATGCTCAGATAGAGAATGCAATGTAACCATTTAGTTGGTATTTTACACAAGGTCTGGTTTAGGCAAAATACGCATATGTAGCATGTCTTAGCTGAAATGGGAAGATAGCAGCAAATGCAATTTAACCATGTCATTGTCTCTTTCCGCTAATGTCTACTTTTAGTTCAATGCAGATATGCAGCATGTCTTACCTTAAATGCTCAGATAGAGAATGCAATGTAACCATTTAGTTGGTATTTTACACAAGGTCTGGTTTAGGCGAAATACGCATATGTAGCATGTCTTAGCTAAAATGGGAAGATAGAGAATAATATTGAACTAGATTATTATTTTAAAAAATAAACATTTGTTAGTGGATTATTGTGTACACAAACCTTTTTTGGAATCGAAATACAATTTGAGGATTCAGTTTGAATTATGTTCTGTTCATAATTTATAGGTGATTCTGGTTACATGAGCCGGCCTTGGCTTATTACTCCCTTACGTAGTCCTACTGATGTGGCTCAGGAGCGCTACAATAGGGCGCATAAGAGAACCAGGGCTGTGGTTGAAAGAATGTTTGGGCTCCTCAAAATGAGATTCAGGTGCCTTGACAGGTCGGGAGGAGCCCTCCAGTACAGCCCAAAGAAGGTGGCTAAGATCGTTATAGCCTGTAGTGTCCTGCATAATATTGCACAGCGGGCTGGGATGCTGCAGGCCGTCCAGGCACCCCGACGCCTCCTCGATGATGAGGTGGACGAGCCTGTTTTAGAGGGGCCATTCCGGGACGAGGGGCTCAATGTCAGAGCAGACATCATCAACCGCCACTTTAGACAGTAAATAATAGAAGTTAGATTGGAGTATTGTCAATAGATGTGAACTCTAGGGAAATGACAAGTAGAGAATTGTGCAAACATGTTAGGATTGTTCATCAAATGCTAAAAATGTGTTTCATTTATTAATATAGGTGATGCTCTGGTCATTGGGTCCTGTATCGAGTCTTTGCCACCTGGTTTTTAAAGAGAACATCAGCTGGTAAGTATAAATGTATGGACTGTTGCTGGCATGAATTGTACACAAATACATCATATGGCATACATTTTCCAAACTAGTATTTAGTTTACACATTACTTAAAATGTAAATACTCAGAAAGGGATCCTCTAGCATAACTATCCTCTAGCATGACTATGGTTCAAAGTCACACATTAGAGGTTCGTTCTGCTCAATATGACTCATCTTCACACTTGATTGATAGAACATAACACAAGATGCTACACACGCTTATTAAGCTAGTGACAGAAATTGATTCAGAAATGCGGGGTGGGAGAGGGGTACAGAACTGATTCACACAGTTGTAGTAATAATGTTTATAAAACTTTTTATGCCATTAGGGAGATCACTTCATCTAAAGACTGAAAGGGAAGAATTCGAAGACTGACAGTGAAGAATTCCCAGACTGACAGTGGAAAAAGCCAAGATTGAAATTGAAGAATACCAATGGGATCATGTCTGGCATTATCTTTCAAATCTGCTGACCTTGAAAACCATACAAAGACATGTTCACATGGTAAGTGCCAACTATTTGATGGAATAAGGCTGTGGAGGCATCCTATTGGAGACACTTAGATTATTTTTTAATTTTTAGATGGTATTTCACAGTCCTCTATTTTTGAAATGATGAATAAGACACCTATTGAAGATCAACTGTTTTCTCCAGAATTGACTTTCAAAGACCATGCATTATCCAGGTTGGTTTACCAATGCATGCTAGTTAAGAATCACAGGAAGAATGTAGAATATTTGTAGCTTACATACATTAGCCATACTTTGTTCATAATTAGATATTTATGTATCACAATCAGACACTTAGATTATTTTTAAATTTTTAGATGGTATTTCAGTCCTCTATTTTTGAAATGATGAATAAGACACCTATTGAAGATCAACTGTTTTCTCCAGAATTGACTTTCAAAGACCATGCATTATCCAGGTTGGTTTACCAATGCATGCTAGTTAAGAATCACAGGAAGAATGTAGAATATTTGTAGCTTACATACATTAGCCATACTTTGTTCATAATTAGATATTTATGTATCACAATCAGACACTTAGATTATTTTTAAATTTTTAGATGGTATTTCAGTCCTCTATTTTTGAAATGATGAATAAGACACCTATTGAAGATCAACTGTTTTCTCCAGAATTGACTTTCAAAGATCATGCATTATCCAGGTTGGTTTACCAATGCATGCTAGTTAAGAATCACAGGAAGAATGTAAAATATTTTGAAAAGATACATGTCCTATATTAGAATATTTATAGCTTACATACATTACCCATACTTTGTTCATAATTAGATATTTCTGTATCACAATCAGACAAAGGAATACATATTATAGTTGATATAGAGGTATTTGAATGGACATTAAATATTACATTTATGTTCAGCATACATATATGTTTTTTGATTATTTAAATGTGATATACATTATTATGTATAATTAGAAATACTGATATTTAAATGTAATTTTGATTACACAATATAATGGTGTATGTTTTTTGGTTTTTAATCCAAAAATTTAATTCATAAATATCTTGATAAAATGTTGCACAAAAGTTAGAGCATAGACACAAGATGATTGTAAATGTATTTTATGAATATTTTACAACGTGTGTATTAACTTTGTAAAATATTTTTTATTTTTTACAGATTTTCATCTGATGACTTCAAGGATTTTTTTTTTGTTAAAAGAAAAATATATTTTTAAAAAAAATAGTAATAATCAACATTTTATTATTAAATACCCTCTTTTGAACAAATTATAATAAATATCCATATAATCTGTCAATAAAAAACAATTTGACTCCCATGACTGGTAGTTGTCTATTTGACAAGCACATGCATAAGATCAAATTAGGCATCATGTATAGCATTAATTTTAGAAAATCCACTGATTCAGAGAATATTAAAGTAAACTATCTTTTTTAAATTTATTGGGGAGTGAAATCCATCGATGCTTTTATTGTGTAATTTTTAGATGTTAATTTGTAAAAATATTTTCGGATATGTAGTCAGAATTTGACATAACTTTCTTCTTTTCACTTTTAAGAAGGGAAAGTGGTTCACTTACATTAAAGTGACAGTGTTGTTGAATGTAAATTTTTTTTATAAGATCTTGTATCTTCCTTAGGTATCTAAAAACATTATTTTAATAAATTTATATTTTTAAAATTTAAAAATGGTAGGTCAGTTAACTTCATATTTTGCACAAGCTAGTTATTGGATGCCATGTTAATTGATTTTATGTTCTAGTGGAGTCATTTAAAGGGTCATTTAACTATAGTTATTAATATTATGTAATTTTTTAAATCTTACCTCTTGGGTTAGACATCACATATCTATATATAATTTTCATTCCCCTTTAGTTTATTTCGACAATGTTAAATCAACATTCCGAATGTTTTGGTCCTTAAAGGGACATTCACAAAATATATTGTGTATTGAATTTTAAACAATCATAAAATAATTTTTACATATTTCTAATGTACTATTGAATTACATTCAGTCTTTAAATATACTTAGAAAAAGATACATCAATGCACATATCTTAGACAATTACATAAGGTATCTATGTGCAACCAACAATCAGCATCAAAATAGCCTATGTAGATATGTATTTAATCCAAGAATATATATAATTAAAATCTAATGATCGAATAACAAAACATATTAAGTTGTTCAAATATTATAATCTTCTCCAAAATGCATAAATAACATATAGCTTAATGTCCCTCTAAGCTGAAGACTGCGAAATACATCCATTACAATATATATTTCATTCAGTGTGTAAAACAATCCAGAAGTTATCTAAATATGCTTTACTCATATGTTATACTAATTTTGCCAAAGGAAGGTGCCTAGGTTTATGATATTTCAAGCATTATTGCAAAATGTCTCCTTAAAGGGACATGAACTCAAAATATACTTAAAGGGAGACGGTTAAGAAATTAATTATTTATACATTCTGAACGAGTATTCAATTTTAAGCAACTTTATAAATTGACTCATATTATCAATGTTCCTTGTGATGTTGCTATCATTACTTGAAAAATAAGGCATTACATTGATAATTTATTTGCTTCAGTACTCTGGACAGAACTTTTTTTTTGGGTGGATTAATTTATCCAACAATCATCAAGGACAACCCAGGTTTTTCGCCAAAAATTTTAATATAAAATATCATTTTTGATTTGCAAAGAAAGATAACAAGATAATTATTAACATTTGAGAATCGGATTAAATTATAAAATTGCTTAACATTAAATGCTCAATCTGAATCACGAACGCTAAATTTTTTTGGACAGTGTCCCTTTAAGAGATTTAAAGATTGTATTTACTTCTCTTCTCTTATTATCTTGACATACTTTGCTTGAAAAGCATATCGAGATAGGCTCAGTAGATTAAGATTGGTGGATGCACAGAGATGCCTTATGTGATTGGCTCAACCATGTGCATTTAAATTTCTTCTGTTGAGGATATCTAAATACAAAGATCAATTGAGTTGCATTTTAAAGTCTAAACATATTTGATCTCCACAGATCATTTGATACAATTGTTTGGTTGTAATGTCTATTTAAAAATAAAGACGCCATTGCACAATAACATATGAGCAGTTCAGACAAATACAAGCTCGAGGTTTATTTACTAATAACAAACAAACCTGTAGTTTAACATCTATAAACAGATTATCCAAGTTACTGACATTATAACCTGAATTTGAACATTCAGAAATTTTGCGTGGGAAACGGATCTTGAAACACCAGATTTGCATCTTTAAACATTAGAGTCTAATGTCACGCAATAGCACACAATCAATGTGCATTATAAATACATTTAATAGAGCAATGTCAATACTTCACAATAAGTCACGAAATTGATTATATGAACAATAAATACATACAATATTAAATGTGTATTAATCCAACGTATTTGTATTAAAGAAACAGACCATTATTAAACCGAGAAATGTCTACAACATTTAATAATGTGACAGTATTTGATTTTAAAGAGAATTTAAACATTAATATTTAACAGATCACGGATATTAAATCTGCGTCACACATATCCGCTTGACAGGCCCATGAGTTACAAATAAGTCTACATGAAAAATGAAGTAACAGCACCACCAGGAGGTATGTGTATGGAAGTTACTAAGATATGAAACATTAAGGAACGGCCAATCAGAGTTCATCACACAAACGCAACTTGAGTCAGGATGGTCTCACAGACATGATAACAATATTTCAAAATTTTATCCAATCAGATGTACAGATAACTTGGTGCATCTCATGTTTACTTCACCATATAAAAGTCCATTACACGTTGCCATCTTTGTCAGTTCTCTAATGCCTGCAGGCGTACTATATATTATCATCAGAAAACCCAGCAGGCATGTCACCTCCCAGGTTTACCAAGCAGGAGAGCGCTGCACTGGTCCACGCCGTCCAGGACTTTTATCCCCAGCTGTTCGGGAACAAGAGGAGGTCGACAGATGCGCCTGTTAAGAAGGCCCTCTGGGAGTCTATCACCAATGGGGTTCAATTGGTGTGTGGCATCCAGAGGAGCCAGGATCAGATCATGCGGAGATTCGGAGATATGAGGTTGCGCTTGACCAAAAAAGTCGACCTCATAAGGGAGTGGGTACAAGCCCGTAAAAGAGGGGGCAAAAGAAAGGCCCCGTGAAAACTCTACCTACTCCCTTATGAGGTGACTTTATGCTAGCTCCTCACTCTCCGGGTCCCCAAAAGATTTCAATCCTCTCCATCCTTGGCCTCCTCTTCTTCCCTCCCAGCTGCTGGATCTGAAAGTCCTGACCCGGGGGCCAGGGCAGCTGCTTCTCCGTCCGGTGGCCTGGGAGGAGCGGAAAGAGAATCTGAACCAGGTAACTATCCAACTTCATATAATATATTAATATTTGATTAGATTTTTAAGAAATGTGTATATAGTCAGATACTAAACCTATATAGATCTCACAACATACGCTACATATGATGTTTAGATATCTGATTTTAGATTAGTGACACATGAAATAGGAATGATGTTTCTTGCGCTCTACAGAATATGCGTCACAGAGCGAAAATGGAATTGCGCATACACGTGAACATGGGTTTGCTGTAAGTGGCATTGCTTTACACATGTTGGTCAAATGACGGATGCGTGATTCCGCTTGGAATCATTGCGCAATGATGCCAAAAATTAGAATTGCGCATACACGTTAACATGGGTTTGCTGTAAGTGGCATTGCTTTACACATGTTGGTCAAATGACGGATGCGTAATTCCGCTTGGAATCATTGCGCAATGATCCTGAAAAATAGAATTGTGCACACACGTGAACATGGGTTTGCTGTAAGTGGCATTGCTTTACACATGTTGGTCAAATGACGGATGCGTAATTCCGCTTGGAATCATTGCGCAATGATGCCGAAAATTAGAATTGTGCATACACGTTAACATGGGTTTGCTGTAAGTGGCATTGCTTTACACATGTTGGTCAAATGACGGATGTGTAATTCCACTTGGAATCATTGCGCAATGATCCCGAAAATTAGAATTGCGCATACACGTTAACATGGGTTTGCTGTAAGTGGCATTGCTTTACACATGTTGGTCAAATGACGGATGCATGATTCCGCTTGGAATCATTGCGCAATGATCCCGAAAAATAGAATTGCACACACACGTGAACATGGGTTTGATGTAAGTGGCATCGCTTTACACATGTTGGTCAAAATGAAATGTGAATTATTATATATGTGAAGAATACAGTATTCTTATTTTCAATATTATACATAATAAAAAAAGACTAGCAAAATCAAAATAAATAATAACATATGTCCATCAATTGATGAGAATGAAATAACACAAAAAAATTAATTAAAGCTACAGTAAACAACACAACTGATTGAAAATAAGAGTACAGGATATATTTATGATGAATTTAATTGAGGAAACAATTAACTCATGGGACTACCAAAAGATTAATTAATTGATTTGGTAATAATGTAAAGATTTTAAACATGGCATGATTTGTATTAATGATATCCAATCCTCATTTAATATATTACAGATCGTGATGTTGGTGCTGGAACCTCAAGCCAGGGCTTGTCACAGTATAGTATGTCTCATTTTAATTGACATTTGTCTTAGAAACATGGACAGAACATTACATACAAAATCCACATTGTTCAATATTTATATATATCCGCAAAATGGATTTGTCAAATATTTACAAATAAGAATAAAAAACAAACAAACATAGGATTACATTGTAATACTAATCTGAATGTTTTTCGAATTTAAGATATCCCATCTATTCTTGATATCTTCATTTTAATGTAAGATTCTTTGAATGTCCAATTTATATTCTTCCCCTGTGTATTGCTTAATCTTATTTGGATACATTTTGAAAAAATTCACACACTTTTGCATATGTTTTGTTTTTTAAAATATAGATTAAATTTTTGAAATTGATCACGTCATTTAAGGGACATGCCAACTAAATTTTACATTGAATGATTTTGAAACATGATTTTATTGTTTTGTATAAACATTTTATGAGCGAAATTGGTTCAGTCTATTGTTTTAGTTCTTCTAAAAACATATTGATTTTGGTTTAGGTTAAACAATGCATTACTGGTATTATCCGGCTGTTTTTTTATGCATAAATTGGCATTTTTTCAAAAATTTAAATCGTGTTCAGATAACAGTAGTACATAGTTTCAAAAAGTATACAATTACACATTTTGATCTTCATGACCCTTTAAGAGAGGATAATTAAATAATTTTTAGGATATCCTTAACTAACATATTAGATTGTAATTGCATGCTCCATCCCATTCATTAACAGCAACATTGTCAAATCAATATATTTTTATATTAAAGGGACATTGAGCTAAAATTATTACTGTTGTCATTCAGATAGAGCATGCAATATTAATCAACATTTAAATATAATACTATAATCATATTTTAAATATTATATTTATTGATGATTGGTGGATACCTTCACCAACAATATTTATTGAATCCAATATTGCTTATCTGCCTTTAAGATTAAAATGTAGCAAAATTAAAATTATAATAGGAGTCAATGTTAAATAATTTGGAACAGTTTGAACAGTGAAATCACTGATTGAAATAAATCATGTCAGTGTCCCTTTGATAAACAATAGATTAATTAATCCTTACATTCTTTGGATTAAACAATATTGATATATAATTCACATATTCACTGTTTGAGTTACTTTCTAGATATAAGCATACTCTAACAGCACCATGATTACATATTTGTACAAATCAATTTGGTTTGGTATTGTGATCAATATGTGTTGTGTCCTAAACAAGATTACTGTACATTGCACAAATGGCTCGATGTGCCACATGTCTTTGTTTATATTTGTCAACAGCTGTTATTCAAAATGTGGTTTGTGTGTATTCTTTTAAGAACATTGATCAATGGGTATATTTAGATATGCAATAGCATCGTATGAGATGAGTTTGATGTCTAATATAGTCAGAAATTAAACATATGTTAAATACATCATTTTTTACAGAATCCCCTTGATTCAATCAAGCATTTTTTATTCTAATGACTGCTCTATTCTTCACATTTTCAAGTTGATTATTCTTATAAATCGATACAGATGTGATTTAGTGCTATCCCAAATGTGTTCACTAATATATATCTATATCATTCATAGAGAGAGTTGTTGTGGGGAGCCCAGAGGGATCCAGCACTGACACAGAGGTGCCTTTGCAGTCTTCTGGTAAGTCCATTGACTCATTTATATGTCATTGAAGGTGTATTGGTAATCAATATTATGAGCATGATTCTGATGAAGCATAACATTTGAAACAAACATATAATTTACTCCTCTGATTATATATCAATTTTATTTTAATATTGAAAGATTAAGAATTACAATTTTCTTAGTCTACACCTTTGTTATTCAGAAGATGTATAGCATATGTTTGTTTCCATGTTCAATTTTGACAACACTCATCAAGTTATACACACATGAGAAATCTTAAATGTTCAATGTACTATGCTTTGATGATTTTTAAATTAATACAAACAATAAATCGAAAATCTGAATCATTGAGAATAACAAATCTAATGTCATTTGTATGCTCCATCAAAATGATGTAAATCATAACTTTGGGTGTGTATATTTTTAATTCAACATTGATGTGTGTCTTTGAGCAACAGTAACATATGTTATAATATCTGATCTTAACGTGTACACAACATGTTATGTTTTACAGAGATCGATTTAACATGTGGGACAGAGGAGGAAGAAGCTCCCTTGAAGTCTGATGGTATGTGAAATATATCTAACATGTACCCAACATGTTTCTTTATTGTAAATCATTTTATTGAAGACATTCAAAGTCTACAGCTTTTGCACTTTAGAAAGGAATATTATTTGTCTTTTCAAATACACTACTGCCCCCTTTCTATATCAGGCAGCATGAAAATATGCTTGTTTTTTTTTTTTTTTTTTGTGGATTTCTAATTCATGCCATCATGATGTCACATGCATATTCCAGGCCAAACCACAATAATAATTTTAGAATTGTACAGACAGTCATTGCTATTCATCTGAGTGCCTATATGCATACCATATCCTCATGTCATCATTGTTTAGAAATTCAAACACACTTCTAAGTATATTGCAAACATAATCAAGTTGAAATGCGTTGATTTGATTTCATGATGTATGAGATGTTAATATATTTTTATTATTTATTTCAGATGGATCCTCCTCTTCTGGTCATCAGTTTTCCACCCCTGCCCAATCCCCTGCCCAGTCCCCTGCCCAGTTCCCTGCCCAGCCCCCTGCCTCTCCACAGACCACAGACCCTCCCGGCCCTTCCCATTTTTCCTATCCTGTCCCTCCCAAAAAACGCCCCTTCGTCCCCCTTCGCCGCTCTCCCCGTCTTTTGGCCCGTACAGCTACCCCAGCTGCCCAGCCCCCAACTCACCACTCCTCAGCTGTACGGGCTACCCCAGAGCAGCAGCCCATCCCTCCCCAACCCAATCCCATCCCTCCCCAACCCAATCCCACCCCCCCCCCGTCTCAACCTTCATTGTCCTGGGTGTCGGATTGTCCTTCCCAGGCACAGCTGTAAGTATCATTCAAAATCAACATTATAAGATACTTAAAGGTACACTGAAGGCAAATTGTTTCTATTGTGATTCAAATAGAGCATGCAATGTTAATCAAATTTATAATTTACTACTCATAAATTATTCTTCATTCTCTTGCTATCTTTATTGAAACAAAGAAATGCCTCTAATTATTTTAAATAAAACAAAATCTGGACATCATTTATTGTTGGATGAATGAATCCATCAATCAGCAGGGACAACCAAAGTTGATAACCAAAAATGGCCTGCCCTATAAACTTACATTCTTGCATTTAAAATATAGCTATAGAATTCTAACATTTAAAGAATAGGAGTAAATTAATAATTTTTAATGTCATGCTCTATCTGAATCAGTAACTAAAATATTTTGGTTTAGTGTCCCTTTAATTTGATATCACTACATCTACCAATCACCACTACTTGGATCCAACAATTTATGTACAAATGTTCATACATTATCTCTTGTATAACCCAGTGGGAATGTAATTTCTTCTGGTTGCTATGTTTACACAGCTTGTCCTCAACGCCAACATGTTTAAGGATAGGTGTGCCTACCACAGTATAACTAAAATATTTAAATTGCTAATGTAAGTACAATGTAAATCATTTTACAAGATTTTAGACACTCAAGCTGTAAAAGTGGATCATCAAAAACCAATTAAAGGGGACAACATGTTGGAGTAAACTGTCCCTTTAATGGTTTAGGTCTGTCTGAATAACATATTTCATGTGTAAATAATCAATTTCAACAAATTAATTTAAAGAATGATTTGTCTTTATGATGACAATGTATCTTTGCTTATTTTTTGTTCTGTTGTGTAATTATCATTAATATTTTATTTATTCTTTATTTTAGGCTGTGACTCAACATGGCTCACGCTAGAAGGTCTGGCCCGCGTAGAGCAGGCCGTGTTGAGGAACGCAGCTGTCCTGAGAGGGATGAACAACACCATGCAGGCCCAGCTACAGGTTCAGCATTTGACTCTGCGTCAGATGATGCGGTTCAATTCAATGCTTGAATCTCTAGCTGGACAGGCACAGGACGATGAAGGGGATGACCAGTAAGTGGAGGATCTGGAGATGCTCCAAGGGCGCAGATAAGAATCCTCTGTCCACATGTTGATATTGTTTTTTATGGTTGCCATTTGGCCTTTTTGTTATTATTGTTGTGCCTGTTGCACTCTTTTACCTTGTCATATGGCTCCAATGGGGCTATGCTGGCCCTTGGCAACTCTCTTCATGGACTGTGATGCACTCTGTTACCTTGTCATATGGCTCCAATGGGGCTATGCTGGCCCTTGGCAACTCTCTTCATGGACTGTGATGCACTCTGTTACCTTGTCATATGGCTCCAATGGGGCTATGCTGGCCCTTGGCAACTCTCTTCATGGACTGTGATGCACTCTGTTACCTTGTCATATGGCTCCAATGGGGCTATGCTGGCCCTTGGCAACTCTCTTCATGGACTGTGATGCACTCTGTTACCTTGTCATATGGCTCCAATGGGGCTATGCTGGCCCTTGGCAACTCTCTTCATGGACTGTGATGCACTCTGTTACCTTGTCATATGGCTCCAATGGGGCTATGCTGGCCCTTGGCAACTCTCTTCATGGACTGTGATGCACTCTGTTACCTTGTCATATGGCTCCAATGGGGCTATGCTAGCCCTTGGCAACTCTCTTCATGGACTGTGATGCACTCTGTTACCTTGTCATATGGCTCCAATGGGGCTATGCTGGCCCTTGGCAACTCTCTTCATGGACTGTGATGCACTCTGTTACCTTGTCATATGGCTCCAAAGGGGCTATGCTGGCCCTTGTCAATTCTCTTCATGGACTGTGATGCACTCTGTTACCTTGTCATATGGCTCCAATTTTCATGATCTTTAAAAGATTATTTATAAACGTTGTTGATGTTTTCTGACATACTAATAAAAGACATGTCATTCCACGATTCTTTGTCCTCTTTATTCATGTCATTGATTGAAATCTCTAGTTTATCTAGTTAATCCTTAAAGGGACCTTAGCAAAAATAATGGTGTTTCCTGAATCATATATGTAATACAATTGTAAATGACTTTAAGATTAACATCTCCAATTTAATTTTATTATTTGTCTTTATATATTTTTCGTAAAGCTTTATCATTGCATGATTATGATTAGTATAGTAATTTTTTTATATATGTATATATAGATTGTTATTTTTGTATATATATGTATATTGCAAATTTCACATCCAACTCTGCGTGAATTGATGCACCTTTAACAAATGATCCGAGGATTGATACAATGATATAATCCCTGTAAAGTGTTCATTTTATTGAAATCGTATTCTCTCTGTGTATCCTCTTTTTTAAAAAAAAATCATGTCCCTTTAAGTGATGATGACCACAATTGTTAATGAATGGATTTCCATTTCTAAAGCGTTTTTGTCCTTTTTACATGAACAAGGACATATAATCTTATTAATAAACAATCTTATTGTAATGTTGACAGCACATGTATTTCAATTTCAATTCTATCTTATTGTAGTAGTGTAACCAAATCAATATCTGTGTGTAATGCGCATATTTTAGATGAGGAATATGTTTTTCTAAATATTTGTAAAAAATACTTCTCCTCCCATATATGGCTAGAGGTAGGCTGACCATATTTCAACTTGAATAAATGACACGTTTGATCAATACATGTGTCATTATTGTTATTCCAAAACAATCTAAACATATCTTAAAACATCAATGGCATATGTATTTCTCATGTGTATCTTTTAAATGTTAAAGATATACACCATAGCTATAGTTAAAGGGACAGTCAAGTCCGAAAAGATGATTCATGATTTAAATAGGGTATGCGAGTTTAACCAACTTCCTAATTAGCTTTTATTCAACATTTAGCTTTGTTCTCTTGTTATAGTTATTTGAAAGGTAAACAGAGGAGGTTCATATGCTAAGTTCTTCGACCTTGAAGACTGCCTCTAAAGTTTTAAAAATATTGACTACTATAAGGCATTAGTTCACATGTTTCATATATAAAACATTGAGATCATGCACGTAAAGTGACCTAGGAGTGAGCATTGATTGGCTAAACTGCATGTCTGTCAAAAGAACCTAAATAATGGGGCAGTCATCAGAAGCTTAGATACAAGATAATAACAGAAGTAAAATGTATATTAATATATAACTGTGTTTGTTGTTCAAAAATGAGTAATGTGTAATAAAGGGATTAGCTATATTTTTTAAAATTCAATTTCTGGGGTTGACTGTCCCTTTAACATATAATATCTAACACATCCCTATTTTACTAATGCATCTCCTAGCATTAATTTTCTTTTAAAGGGACAGGAAACACAAAAATCCAAATATTTACATTTATTGTAACAATATATTTCAAATTGCAATGTCGTACATAATCGTGTAACCAATATTGATTTAATTTGTACTTAAAACATGCTGCTTGCTAAATAGTTTAGTTATAAATCCTCTGCTTCTAATTAAATATCTCCTTATTTTCGATAATGTATTATATTTTATAGATCACAGTATTTCGTTATCTATCATGACATTCCTAGATAGCAATATAGACACATACTAGTTACTAAAATATAAATACGTTTCTTATTGATATGCCAAGCTATCAACTGAGTCCTTGTATTGGCTGCGATTTTTCAGCGATCTCGGATGCGCCATGTTGCTTAAGACGTCACCTGCCAGGCTGTCCAATGATTCCTTGTATTGACTGACGTTTTTACGCGATCAAGGATGCGCCTTTTATTGGATGGCGTTTTTACGCGATCAATGATGCGCCTTTTATTGGATTGCGTTCTTACGTGATCAAGGAAGCGCCATGTTAATTAAGACGTCACATGCAAAGGTGTAAAAAACGTCTGATTGTATTACGTAGTCCCGCAATATTTGTTTGTGCACGTTACACACGTTTGTGAATGAGAAGACAAGTTTAAAACCATGGCGAATATGGATTGTGTGCATCATGTTACATTGTTGACCCATAGCTGATAAAGACCACCACAATTTCTTTTGCTGGATGTCTGGTTGAATAAACGAATGAAAGCAAAATGTTTTCATGCATAAGATATTTCGAGGCAAGTGCAAATCTCTATAGTCCATCTTGTTTAATATGTTTGTCAACAATATGTTCCTTTTTATGAAAAATGACTGTTGTGTTTAATGTTAAAGATATCAAATTCATAAATATGCGCTATTGTATTATAATAAAGTAATCAATATGCATTTATCATTATCATATGATAAATATATAATGCCGACTTCTTCTAAATGTAATTTCGTCGTATATTTTATTAAAGGTTCATTAGACACTCACATTAGACACTCACATTAAAAACCAAAATATTTTTTTTTGTCTCTAGTTATATAGTCCATTGTTTACCAAATACACGTCTACTTTTGCTTCTGTTCAAATAAAATTGAAGTAATTTTCAGACTCCTCGCCAAGCCTCAAAGTTTCATGTGAGTACCATCTCCAGCTTTCTCCTGTTTGTGTAAAGGGTCTTTTCATATGTTAATGATGGGGTATTGTCTTGTTTTACTGTTGTAATGGGGTTTCCATCTATATTTTCAATAGAGATAACCCGATTTTCTTTGAAAGTGTTTAAAGCTTTTTAATATTTATTTTGATATCAGTATATGTTAATCTTGTTGTTTCTAGTAGTGTCTATTACATGCAGTTCTGTTAAAAAGATTGTATACTGTCCCTTTAATGCAAATGTTGATTTTTGTATCATGTATGAGTTCCACATTGGTTAATCTCCAAATATATTATTGTTAGCATATTTTTTTTTTCACTCCTAAAAGGACTTTAAACCATATTCATTGTTAAAACAAATGTCTTTCTAAAAAAAACAAAACACAATAATGTCTCTTTAAGAAAATAGACTTTATTTAACACGTCAATATAAATCTTTTTTCAATATTTCTTGTTTGAACAAGTACATGTAGATATACCAACAATCACCAAATATTATATGTTAGCATATGTAATTTTGTTAAAGCGACAGTCTAGAAAACAAATAATGTTTTGCATTATTAAAAAAGACAATTTTGTAATATCAATGATATCAAAGGTTTCTCACCAATTAATCATTTTTCTGTGTTTATTTTTATTTGCTAGCTAAACCTATGAGGTTCGTGTGCTCATTTCTTAGCGCTTGAAGAGTGCATGTAATCAGAATGCAATTTGACCATTTTGAGAGCATTTGTATATATAAAACCTTGAGCTCATACAGCATATTTACCATGTATTGATCATTGATTGTCTAAAATGTTGTTAGGTCAGAACAAAAAATAAGTGGTCATTTTTCATAGGCATAGATACAAGGGTAAGCACATAAGTCACACGTATTTCTCCATGTTTTGTTGTTTCAAACTTGATAATGCGTAATACAGTGTTTTCTTTGTAATCAATAATGTTCTGACTGTCCCTTTAAGCTGTGTTATTGGCATTCAAACAGTAATATGCCATCATGGATAATTGTAATGGTAATTTTGTTTGCGATTCGGGAAACAGTTTGGACATCACATCACAGAAACCAATCAATATCATGAACAAGGATAGGTATGTGATGATGTGGTTTTCACACACTTATAACCCACACTCTGCAAACAATCTGCCTCCATGGACCCGGTCCCATAGAAGTAGATTATATACAGAGTGTGGTCCACAAGTGTATGAAAACCACATCATCACATACCTATCCATTACACATTAAATAAAAAATAAGTAAACATGAAAACAAATACTTACTTCCTCTTCCTTCCCCTCTTCCCATGGGGCTGAGGCTCTGGGAGGGGTAACTGCCGACTCCGACGAGTTCTCATTGGAGATGTTGTGGGAAGAGTGCAAGGAAGAGTACTGGGACGACCAAGTTGAGGAGGAGGAGATGGCCGAGGAGATGGCCCGGCAGGAGGAGATGGCCCGGCAGGAGGAGATGGCCCGGCAGGAGAAGATGGGCCGGCAGGAGAAGATAGGCCGGCAGAAGCAGATGGCCCAGCAGGAGCAGATGGCCCGGCAGGAGCAGATGGCCCGGCAGGAGGCCCAGCAGATGGCGGCCCAGGAGCAGGAGGCCCAGCAGATGGCGGCCCAGGAGCAGGAGGCCCAGCAGGAGGCAGACCAGCAGGAGGCAGACCAGCATGCGCCTCCCTGAAGAAATTAAACATCTCTTGTTGGAGTCGAAAGGTTTTGTTTTGGCCTTCTTCTATTCGAGTAAGGAGGTGTATGATTTGGGTTTGGCCTTCAATGATTTGGTTTTGGCCTTCAATAATTCTATTTCTGCCTTCTATATTTTGGATCCGGGAGTTACGCATCTGGTCAATGTAGTCTAGTAGAACCCGCACCTCCGCTATTTCCTCTTGTTGTGCACGGTGGGGTGCCCGTGTACGGCGGCCTGCTGGTGCACGGCGGCCTGCTGGTGCTTGAGGGGCCTCTTCCTCTGCTTCCGTGGCCTCTTCCTCTGCTTCCGGGGGTCTCTTCGTCAAGGGGGGCCTCTTCGTCAAGAGGGGCCTCTTCCCTCCGAGGTGGAGATTCATCCCCACCACTCTCATCCCAGGGAAAAGGAGGAGCCGGTAGTTGCTGTGCTGCCTCCTCCCCAGACTCTGTATATTTGAAAAAGAAATAAATGTATATATTAGCATATTTACAAATAAAGCTTTAAATTACTTAGCTTACGATACAATTAAAAATGCAGCCTCATTAATCCACTTTGAAATCTAACAATCAATACGATTTCCACATTTTCTAAACCGTGTTTGTGATATCTCTGGTCAATCTGAATGTTTTAGCGTTTGTTTTCAGTCTGTTTAAATGCACACCTAACCTATAGCCTAGATACTAATGTAACCGCAAAGTAATTGTGAATGCGTTTATGTAATAATGTGTTAAACAGCGTAATAGCATTAATCTTATCCTTAAAGGGACATGAAACCCAATGTTTTATCTTTCATGATTTAGAAGCATACAATTATAATCAACTTTCTAATTTACTTTTCTTATCTAATTTGCTTCATTCTCTGGATATTCTTTGCTGCCTCCTGTGATTGGTTCACAGTGTGCATGGCTATTTCTTCATTAAAGTATATCTAAAGAATGAAGCAAATTAGGTAATATAAGTAAATTGGAATGTTGTTTAAAATTGTATTCTCTACCTTAATCATGAAAGGAAATGTTTGCGTATAGTGTCCCTTGAAATACATTTGTATGTTAATTTATTCTTAAATGAGCTTACCGTCAGATGAGAATGGCAGGTTCCCGGTATCTATTCCTCCGATACCGACTATATCCACCTCGGAGATGCTGGGACGCAACATTTCCTCCCATCGGCAGTAATCGATTTCCAGTGCAGGGCCGCCACCGGTTCCTGCGGCATGTTGGGACTCCCGGGTTAACTTTTTCTTAAGATCCATCTTGCAGTCCCGGTAGCGATGTTTAATAGAGTCCATATCTCTATTCCGTCCACCCACTGCATTGACTGAATCCCTTATCTCCTGCCAGAGCCTCCTCTTCTCAGTCGGGGTGGTCTTCTGATGCTGCAGCCTCCTATACCTGGCCATATAGGCTTCTACGAGGGCCTCCTGTGAGGACTGTGAAGCCCTACTCTGTCTGCCACTGGGCCCAGCCACTTGTTCATCTTGAACCAAGTGGCTGGGTCCACCCACCGCTTCCAACCCCGCTTCCTGCCCCCCTTCCTGCCCTGTTCCTCTCCCCCTCCCTCTCCTCCCCCCTCTACCTCTCCCCTGCCTGCCCTCCATCTCTTCCCTAAACTAAACCCCAAATAAGCAAACAAAAAGTGAGTGTGATCAAATGAAAGGGGGTCAAAATAAATAACTAAAAAGACCAAAAAAGTGCTGAAAGTGTGAAAGGGATATAAATAAAAGAGGGTAAGGAGTATTTAAATAAACAAAATGAAGAAGACTAAAAGGAGGATATGTAAACTAAATGTAACTAGGGGATGGGATGGGGATGGGGTATGGGATAAGAGTAAATGGGATGAAAGGGAATGGGACTACAGGGAATGGGGTATGGAGTGTAGTATGAGAGGGTATGGGGTATGGAGTGTATGTAGTGTTATTGATAAGTGTATGTATGTGTTGAATGTGTTTGCGTGTAAATGTGTTAAGTGTACAGAAAAAGCACTCGCACACTCACCCAAACCAACTGTCGCTCACTAACTCACACTACCACTAACTGACTCTCTCACACTACCACTAACTCTCAATAACTCACACTACCACTAACTCTCTAACTCACACTACCACTAACTCTCAATAACTCACACTACCACTAACTCTCTAACTCACACTACCACTAGCTCTCTAACTCACACTACCACTAACTCTCTAACTCACACTACCACTAACTCTCTAACTCACACTACCACTAACTCACTCACTCACGATAACACTAACTGACTCTCTCACTTTAACACTAACTCACTCACAATAATGCACAAAATCTCTAAGCTCAAATCTCCAAAAACCCACCAGCAACACAGTCAAAGAAGCCATGCTTGTGTGGTGCTTATATACCCTGTGTAAATGTTTAATGATGTACCGGTTTGTGTTGTAAATTGTGTTCAGGTGTGCTTTATTAGTAATTAGTATTTGTGCAATGTGTATTAGGTGTGTGAATTTGCGCATGCTCATTTCGAGTTAGTATTTGTGGAATGTGTAGAATGCGATGATGTCATAGTGCTCGTTTTCTATAACATTGTCCCATAGTATTATGTTTTTAAATGTTAATTTGCGATGGTGTGGTATTAGTGAAGTGTTGTATATGTATGTTTGTCATAATATATAGTAATATTGAATTTGAGTATTTTTCTAGTGTATGATTGTGCATTTATTTTTCCTTGTTGTTATTTTCCGGATTTCCGCATCTTAAATGATATGCGTATTCCCTGTATTTTATTTTATTAAATTTCCCCCCGCTTCTGAATGTGTAATGCTTATGTGCTTTGTTTAGTGATTGTGTTAGATGAAAAAAGCGTGTTTGTTTGTTTTTCCATTGATCTCTATGGGAGACTGTCTAACGCGGGCGGGATTCCGCGTGTGAAATACACGCGTTAGGAGTATCGTTAAATGGTTATTTATAAACTCTAAATACCCGCGTTAAAAAACTCCGTGCGTTAGACATAAACCATGCGTAGCTAACGCACCCCATCTACCGCAAAACTCTAAATCTAGGCGTTACAAAGTTACAAAAAACTAGCTAAGTTACAAAAAATAACAAACACTAAGTTACACAAAAAAATAAACACTAAGTTACAAAAAATAAAAAATAAATTATCAAAGCTTTAAACTAATTACACCTAATCTAAGGGCCCTATGAAAATAAAAAAAATCCTAGCCTACAATAAACTACAAATAGCCCTTAAAAGGGCCTTTTGCCAGGCATTGCTCCAAAGTAATAAGCTCTTTTACCTGTAAAAAAAAATTACAAATACCCCCCCCCAACAATAAAACCCACCACCCACACAACCAACCCCCCAAATAAAAAGCTAATCTAAAAAAACCTAAGCTCCCCATTGCCCTGAAAAGGGCATTTGGATGGGCATTGCCCTTAAAAGGGCATTTAGCTCTATTGCAGCCCAAGATCTAATCTAAAACTAAAACCCACCCAATAAACCCTTAAAAAATCCTAACACTAACCCCAGAAGATTTACTTACAGTTTTGAAGATCCGACATCCATCCTCCAAGAAGCCGAGAGAAGTCCTCAACGAAGCGGCCAAAGTCTTCATCCAAGCCTGCAGAAGTCTTCACCTAGATCGCATCTTCTATCTTCATCTATCTGGCGTGGAGTGGCTCCATCTTCAAGACATCCAATGTGGAGCATCCTCTTCTGACGACGACTACCGACGAATGAAGGTTCCTTTAAATGACGTCATCCAAGATGGCGTCCCTTAGATTCCGATTTGCTGATAGAATTCTATCAGCCAATCGGAATTAAGGTTGAAAAAATCCTATTGGCTGTTGAAATCAGCCAGTAGGATTGAGCTTTCAATCTATTGGCTGATCCAATCAATAGGATTGAGCTCGCATTCTATTATATTATACAAATATTAGCTACTCTGTACTTTCTCAATGCTGCACACAAGCGGTATTAAGCCTGCACACAGAAAAAAATAATTGCACACAAGTAAAAAACTAGAGGGAACATTGCTTGATGCACAAATAAAACTAGCAAAATCAAGGAACATTATGTCTGGTAATGTGACTTAGAATTCCATAATTCTTATACTGTGATTTTCATTGAATACTCTCATATAAAACAGACTGCTATCACTTTATATTCATTACTCTGTGCATGTATTTTCTTTTTCAGAACATTTAAGACATTTCTGTTATCATGCTTCTTTATGGGTGGGTAAATAAAAAAATTGTATAAATTCTACGCAAATGATCTATATTTTACTGTGATTTTTTCCAACTAATAATGTTAATCAAGTGTGTAGAAATATGTCACTAATATGTTTTAAGGTTTATACCTTTGATGTCTGAAGATTAATTTTCCCATATTAGTGGAAAGTGGACACACAAGGAATATTAAATGGATCAGCTGAGCATGAAGGTAAATCCAGTTTGAACCGAACGAAATGCAGACTATTAGTTAATTCATCTATATTCAAAATGACTGCTGTGCTGTATCACAAGAGTAAAATATTATTATTATTTTTTAATTGTTCAAAACATGAATAAATCAAGCTCATGCGTGCAAAAAGATCTAATTAAAACCTGAAATGTAACATTGCAACTGAATTTACAAATTAGCACAAAAACCTTTTTTACCCTTCTGCTCCAAAAAATAATTGGAGAATAAATGATGAATTTGTTGCTGAAATTACAAAAAACTTAATTATCATAAATAATAATTTAATGCTAGAAACATATGGAACTAAGTGTAGTCTAAAGTATTGTTTTTCAACACAACTGTTTTATGTCAGGTAATATTTGTAGGGCCATGTGTGTGCATGTGTGCGTGTGTATAGTTTATATGAGAAAATAAGCACTGTGTTGATCTACACACAAAAGAAGAGCTAGATTACAAGTGGCACTCTATTTAGCGCTTTTGCTTGTGCGCAAACACCACTGGACGTAAGCTTTTAACACAGGCAAGATAGTGCACATATTACAAGTTGAAAATAAAATAATTGCGTGCAAAGGAAACCCGACACATGTTAACTTCAGATATCGTGACCGTGCTAGTAGTGATGTTGCGAACCTAAACGTTTGCGTTCGCGAACTGCGAACGCGAACTTCCGCAAATGTTCGCGAACTGGTGAACCGCCATAGACTTCAATGGGCAGGCAAATTTTAAAACCCACAGGGACTCTTTCTGGCCACAATAGTGATGGAAAAGTTGTTTCAAGGGGACTAACACCTGGACTGTGGCATGCCGGAGGGGGATCCATGGCAAAACTCCCATGAAAAATTACATAGTTGATGCAGAGTCTGGTTTTAATCCATAAAGGGCATAAATCACCTAACATTCCTAAATTGTTTGGAAAACATGTTTTAAAACATCAGGTATGATGTTGTATCGATCAGGTAGTGTAAGGGTTACGCCCGCTTCACAGTGACAGACCAAACTCCCCGTTTAACGCACCGCAAACAACCGCAAACAACCGCAAACAGTCCATTTGCACAACCGCAAGCTCCGCATGGGAGTGCCCCTGTTTTTGGTCAGATTTTTAAAAGGACCGGGCACTTTGGCATGAAGATTTACATTCACTTTAACCTTCCAAAGATACATCCAGGTATGGTATCATCATCTTATTATACTCATTGGTAAAACTTAAGGGGACAGTCAAGTCGAGATTGAACTTTCGTGGTTCGGATGGGGCACCGAATTTTGAGCAACTTTTTAGTTTGCTCCTGTTGTTGATTTTTCTTCGTTCTTTTGGTATCTTTGTTTGAAAAAGCAGGAAATGTGCGTATGGGAGCTGGACCGTTTTTGGTTCGGCACCTGGGTGATGCTTTCTGATTGGTGTCTAAATGTAGCCACCGGTAGGCAGGCGCTGCCCAGGTTCTGAACCAGGGATGAGTCGTCTCCTAGGCTTACATTCAAGTGGTGATGTCAAGAGAACGAATAAGGTTTGATAAGTGAAGTAGATTGGAGGGTTGCTTGGAGTTGCGTGCTCTATGTGAACCGTGCAGGTTTGGTTTTGACTAGACTATCCCTTTAAGACCCTTATAATTAGAATTAAGATATGTTAAAAATTCCCTGGCCTCCAGTTTGGGTATAAAAAATAAATATACACACCAACACATATGTGTATATATATATATATATATATATATAGTTTGTATGTGTTAATTTTATTCTGACGGAGTTTATTGTTGAAAAAACTTGATAGCTCCCACCAATTTATATAGAGATTGGGGGAAAACTAAGGCAAAATTAGCCCACATAGCTTAAAGTTAAGTCCATAATCAATTTATTGACGGCAAAGTTTTTTTTTTTTATGTACACTACTGTTCAGATATGAGTTGCACTATTGTGACAATGTGCCCTGGCAGGCCCTGAAACGCACACGTGTGAAGGAAACTGACTGCTATTATTTCACAGTCAAAAAAGTTTTAATTTTTTTATATGTACACTACTGTTCAGATATGAGTTGCACTAGTGTGACAATGTGCCCTGGCAGGCCCTGAAATGCACACACGCTGGCAGGCAGGCAACTGCAATTAGATTACACTAGCAGACTGATGTTTCACAGTAAAAAAAGTTGTTTTTTTTTTTTTAAATTTACACTACTGTTACAACAGATATGAGTGGTGGTGGCACTAGTTGGCAAGTGGACCTGGCACACACGCTGGCAGGCAGGCAACTGCAAATTTACACTACTGTTACAACAGATATGAGTGGTGGCACTAGTTGGCAAGTGGGCCTGGCACACACGCTGGCAGGCAGGCAACTGCAATTAGATTACACTAACAAGCTATGTTCCCCGGGAACTATTCGCCAGCGAACAATTCGCAACATCACTAGCTAGCATGACACCGCAGAAGACCAAGTGCGCTTAACCCAATGGGAGTTATTCATATTCACCACTCCAATGCTCTTCACTTAGAAGAAAATGTTATTTTTATTTTTAAATATATGTTTCTATATATATCTGATTATATTTTGTAAAATATCTATCATCTATCTATCTATCTATCTATCTATCTATCTATCTATATATCTCTATATATATATCTATAAATATATACATTTTTATATATATATATATATATATATATATATATATATATATATATATATATTAAGGTATTTGGGTGGAAAGGGCTCAAACACACACATATATATATATAAATAAATATATATATATATATATATATATATATACATATATATATATATATATATATATATATATATATATATATATATATATATATACATATATATAGTTCAAACTGGCAAAGCTGACTATTTAAACATCAATAAAACATGAGCAAAGTTACAGAGTGTTATACCACCTTCAAGCGGCAAGAACTGGTAATGAATATATATATTCAAGAACATTGGATTGTGAAATATTGACATCAAATACAAATATATATTTTTTTTCTTTTCTTTCATGTTTTAAGGTATTTGGGTGGAAAGGGCTCAAACACACACACACACACACACATATATATATATATATAGTTCAAAAGTAGATGGGGATAACCCTGAAATGTTACTTGTGCAAATAAGTTGGTGATTGCATTAAGACCCAGTGAGTGTGCACCTATGACTTTTGAACTAAATATACGACTGCAAGGGATGCACCCTTGGCATACATCCAATAAGGAATGGTGTTACGTGAGTGCTTAGCCCTATCTGGATTTGATTTTATATACATATATATATATATATTATAGCCCTTTGCAGTCAAATACTTGGCATATAACCCTTATAAAAACTTTTTTTCAAATATTTATATAAATGATTTTATTTTATTAGATAGTGTATATATGAGTGTAACACTTTTAATGTATTTAAATATACTTGGTGCATCATTTTTTAATTTTTTTAAATCATACCCTTTACACAAAGTCTTTAGTCACACTAACCTGATGAGTACAAATTTAGTTTGTGCTGAAACAAAACCATTTACTTTTAACTTTTAATCTACTTGCAAGTTGTTTATTGCGACGTGTGCTAACAATAGTGCATCACTTGTAATCTAATCCAAAATGTTTTGAACTGTCTTTTTATTTTTTTGCATTTTTTTTTGCAGACAACGGATGGCAACGGTTTCACAGAGCTCCTGTAAAAGTTTAGTGAACTGCTCAGAAATCTACCCTAGCCGAGAATCCTTGCAGGGATCATTTACCTGCCGGACCAGGCTTTGGCTGAGAGCATGACCACCAGCTCCACCACTATAACGAGCAGAAAGAAGGACCTATAGCACTGAGCAGGGTGCGGCCTAGAGAAGGAGATCTCATTACTCCCACTAGGAACATAGTGATGCAGCAAATCACAGCAACTCCGGTGAGCAAACTACCGCAGCAAAAGCTGTACTATACCAGGCACAATCCCCTTAACAAATATATATATATTTTGTATGTGTTAATTTTATTCCGACGGAGTTTATTGTTGAAAAAACTTGATAGCTCCCACCAATTTATATAGAGATTGGCGGAAAACTAAGGCAAAATTAGCCCACATAGCTTAAAGTTAAGTCCATAATCAATTTATTGACGGCAATAAGAGTTTCAAATAGATTGACTTTTGCTGTTAGAACAAAACCTATATGCGCCAACACCAATCACTAGCTAGCTTCCCAATAGTGCATTGCTGCTCATGAGCCTAGGTTTACTCTTCAACAAAGGATACCAAGAAAATAAGGCACATTATAGATTATTATTAAAGGTAAATTGAAAGGTTGTTTAATATTGCATGCTCTGTCAGAATCATAGAGGTGTCATTTTGACTTTACTGGTCATTTTAAACAGTTGTTAAACTTTCAGTGTTAGCTGGAAAACGTTTTATTTGTTATTTTTTATGTTTATCAATGTCTTTACTTTGTACTTGCATCTCCCCTACCTTGGCCTAGCAGACATCTATTTCTGCAGTATAAATGTATAGTGACAGTTGCATCTGAGAAAAATAACCTAATTTTGTGAAAAGAACCTTTCTTTTTAACAGACATAACATTTTCAGATGTACTACCAATGATAATCACTGTGGGAAAAACAATGAACCAGCCCATATTTTTAAATGTCTTTGTAGTGACCCTTGAATTTTATTACCTGATATTATTGATCTCTCACGATAGGGTTAAATGCATAGGTAAAGTCCCACTTCTATATGCAGCTCCTGTGCAGGGCACAGCCGGTCCACAATCAGTAGGTTTCACAACCTAGCCAATCATCTGTTGCCGTTTCTGAACATGACAGACTTCCTGCTTCTGAATGGGGCTTTATCTACATATTTAACCACTTTGCTGGGATTAAAATTGTATTTATATAGAAGAGCCAGTTCAATCCTACGTTCTGTTGAAATATAACATACCCTTTTAATGTCCTTTTAAATGTTGTATCATTAAAATATTGGTTTACAGGTTTCTACTGAAGACTAAATTGGAGAAGCAACTGTATTTACATACTATTTGCTTTTATGTATTATTTGTATGCCCTTCTAAAACATGGATTGCAGACAAGGTTCTATTTTTATTTTATTGATCATTTTTTAATTGCGTCTTCCATTACCGCTTCTAATTGTTTAGTGAAGCACACTTATCTGTGTATAGTGAGCTGCCATTTTGTATGGAACTCTTCTTTCGGACACAAAAAAATGTTCATGTACAGTTTACAGCATAAATGGTTTACTGGGATATTTAAAAGTAATAAGACAATAGCAAGTTTGTGTTTTTATATTTTAGCAGTTTTTGACATAAAATGTTTGTGTGTTTTTATGCTAGATTTTGTTAATATTTTTCTTGTGTGTTTTCTGTTGTGTTGTAACATGTCAAATAAAAAAACAACTTGTTTATAAAAAAAAAAAAAAGCTCTGCATGTTCTCCATCAACAACACGTCTGTAAAGCGTCCTGTCCTTGCCGGCGTGGTTGTGGGAGGAGGAGGATTACTTTCACCTCTTCCCCTGTCAGATTCCCGTTCTGCTGTGACATCACCCTTATACGCTGTGTAAAGCATACTTTTTAATTTATTTTGGAACTGCTGGCAGTCCCGGAAACGCACACGTGTGAAGGAAACTGACTGCTATTATTTCACAGTAAAAAAAAGTTGTTGTTTTTTTTAAATGTACACTACTGTTACTACACAAGATATGAGTTGACTGGTGTGACAATGTGCCCTGGCAAGCCCTGAAACGCACACGTGTGAAGGAAACTGACTGCTATTATTTCACATAAAAAAGGTGAAAAAAAAAAGGTTGTTTTTTTTAAATGTACACTACTGTTACACCAGATATGAGTTGCACTTGTGTGACAATGTGCCCTTGCAGGCCCTGAAACGCACACGTGTGAAGGAAACTGACTGCTATTATTTCACAGTCAAAAAAGTTTTTTTTTTTTATATGTACACTACTGTTCAGATATGAGTTGCACTAGTGTGACAATGTGCCCTGGCAGGCCCTGAAACGCACACACGCTGGCAGGCAGGCAACTGCAATTATATTACACTAGCATACTGATGTTTCACAGTCAAAAAAGTTATTTTTGTTTTTAAATTTACACTACTGTTACAACAGATATGAGTGGTGGTGGCACTAGTTGGCAAGTGGGCCTGGCACACACGGTGGCAGGCAGGCAACTGCAAATTTACACTACTGTTACAACAGATATGAGTGGTGGCACTAGTTGGCAAGTGGGCCTGGCACACACGCTGGCAGGCAGGCAACTGCAATTAGATTACACTAGCAGGCTGATGTTTCACAGTTAAAAAAGTTTTTTTTTTAAATTTAAACTACTGTTACAACAGATATGAGTTGGGGCACTAGTTGGCAAGTGGGCTTGGCACTCACGCTGGCAGGCAGACAACTGCAATTAGATTACACTAGCAGACTGATGTTTCACAGTCAAAAAAGTTTTTTATTTTTAAATGTACACTGCTGTTACTACACAAGATATGAGTTGCACTGGTGTGACAATGTGCCCTGGCACGCCCTGAAACGCACACGTGTGAAGGAAACTGACTGCTATTATTTCACATAAAAAAGGTTGTTTTTTTTAAATGTACACTACTGTTACACCAGATATGAGTTGCACTTGTGTGACAATGTGCCCTTGCAGGCCCTGAAACGCACACGTGTGAAGGAAACTGACTGCTATTATTTCACAGTCAAAAAAGTTTTTTTTTTTTAAATGTACACTACTGTTCAGATATGAGTTGCACTAGTGTGACAATGTGCTCTGGCAGGCCCTGAAACGCACACGCTGGCAGGCAGGCAACTGCAATTAGATTACACTAGCAGACTGATGTTTCACAGTCAAAAAAGTTTTTTTTTTTTAATTTAAACTACTGTTACAACAGATATGAGTGGTGGTGGCACTAGTTGGCAAGTGGGCCTGGCACACACGCTGGCAGGCAGGCAACTGCAATTAGATTACACTAGCAGACTGATGTTTCACAGTCAAAAAACTTTTTTATTTTTAAATTTACACTACTGTTACAACAGATATGAGTGGTGGCACTAGTTGGCAAGTGGGCCTGGCACACACGCTGGCAGGCAGGCAGGCAACTGCAATTAGATTACACTAGCAGACTGATGTTTCACAGTCAAAAAAGTTTTTTTTTTTAAATTTACACTACTGTTACAACAGATATTTGTGGCGGCACTGCAGGCAGGCAACTGCAATTAGGATTACACTAGCAGACTGATGTTTCACAGTCAAAATTACACAGGCAAAAAAAACAAAAAACGACTGATGTTCTAGCCATAAAAAGGGCTTTTTGGGGTGCTGTCCTTAAAGAAGAGATCAGATGAGTCATTCAGGACTGTAGTGGACACTGAATACACTAGCCTAGCTATCAATTTCCCTATAAAATCAGCAGCAGCTACATTGTCCCTCCTCTCACTAACAATGCAGGATCAGAATGAATCTAAAATGGCTGCTGCCCAGGAGCTGGGAGGGTCTGAGAGGGAGTGTCTGATGCTGATTGGCTGTAATGTGTCTGCAGACTGTGAGATACATGGTCAAAGTTTACTCAATGATGACGAATATGGGGCGGATCGAACATCGCATATGTTCGCCCGCCGCTACGAACGCATCTCTGTAATGAGAAGGGGTGTGATCTAATGACATCAACACCCTATATCAGGTGTGCATAATTATTAGGCAACTTCCTTTCCTTTGGCAAAATGGGTCAAAAGAAGGACTTGACAGGCTCAGAAAAGTCAAAAATAGTGAGATATCTTGCAGAGGGATGCAGCACTCTTAAAATTGCAAAGCTTCTGAAGCGTGATCATCGAACAATCAAGCGTTTCATTCAAAATAGTCAACAGGGTCGCAAGAAGCGTGTGGAAAAACCAAGGCGCAAAATAACTGCCCATGAACTGAGAAAAGTCAAGCGTGCAGCTTCCAAGATGCCACTTGCCACCAGTTTGGCCATATTTCAGAGCTGCAACATCACTGGAGTGCCCAAAAGCACAAGGTGTGCAATACTCAGAGACATGGCCAAGGTAAGAAAGGCTGAAAGACGACCACCACTGAACAAGACACACAAGCTGAAACGTCAAGACTGGGCCAAGAAATATCTCAAGACTGATTTTTCTAAGGTTTTATGGACTGATGAAATGAGAGTGAGTCTTGATGGGCCAGATGGATGGGCCCGTGGCTGGATTGGTAAAGGGCAGAGAGCTCCAGTCCGACTCAGACGCCAGAAAGGTGGAGGTGGAGTACTGGTTTGGGCTGGTATCATCAAAGATGAGCTTGTGGGGCCTTTTCGGGTTGAGGATGGAGTCAAGCTCAACTCCCAGTCCTACTGCCAGTTTCTGGAAGACACCTTCTTCAAGCAGTGGTACAGGAAGAAGTCTGCATCCTTCAAGAAAAACATTATTTTCATGCAGGACAATGCTCCATCACACGCGTCCAAGTACTCCACAGCGTGGCTGGCAAGAAAGGGTATAAAAGAAGAAAATCTAATGACATGGCCTCCTTGTTCACCTGATCTGAACCCCATTGAGAACCTGTGGTCCATCATCAAATGTGAGATTTACAAGGAGGGAAAACAGTACACCTCTCTGAACAGTGTCTGGGAGGCTGTGGTTGCTGCTGCATGCAATGTTGATGGTGAACAGATCAAAACACTGACAGAATCCATGGATGGCAGGCTTTTGAGTGTCCTTGCAAAGAAAGGTGGTTATATTGGTCACTGATTTGTTTTTGTTTTGTTTTTGAATGTCAGAAATGTATATTTGTGAATGTTGAGATGTTATATTGGTTTCACTGGTAAAAATAAATAATTGAAATGGGTATATATTTGTTTTTTGTTAAGTTGCCTAATAATTATGCACAGTAATAGTCACCTGCACACACAGATATCCCCCTAAAATAGCTATAACTAAAAACAAACTAAAAACTACTTCCAAAACTATTCAGCTATGATATTAATAAGTTTTTTGGGTTCATTGAGAACATGGTTGTTGTTCAATAATAAAATTAATCCTCAAAAATACAACTTGCCTAATAATTCTGCACTCCCTGTATATATATATATATATATATATATATATATATATATATATATATATATATATATATACATATATATACATATATATATAGTTCAAGCATGCAAAGCTGACTATTTAAATGTCAATAAAACATGAGCAAAGTTACAGAGTGTTATACCACCTTCAAGTGGCAAGAACTGGTAAGGAATATATATATATATATATATATATATATATATATATATATATATATATATATATATATATATATATATATATATATATATATATATATATTCAAGAACATTGGATTGTGAAATATTGACATAAAATACAAATATATTTTTTTTTTCTTTTCTTTCATGTTTTAAGGTATTTGGGTGGAAAGGGCTCAAACACACACACACACACATATATATATATATATATATATATATATATATATATATATATATATATATATATATATATATATATATATATATATATATATATATATATATATATATATATAGTTCAAAAATAGATGGGGATAACCCTGAAATGTTACTTGTGCAAATAAGTTGGTGATTGCATTAAGACCCAGTGAGTGTGCACCTATGACTTTTGAACTAAATATACGACTGCAAGGGATGCACCCTTGGCATATATCCAATAAGGAATGGTGTTACGTGAGTGCTTGGCCCTATCTGGATTTGATTTTATATATATATATATATATATATATATATACATATATATATATATATATATATATATATATATATATATATATATATATATATATATATATATATATTATAGCCCTTTGCAGTCAAATACTTGGCATATAACCCTTATAAAAACTTTTTTTCAAATATTTATATAAATGATTTTATTTTATTAGATAGTGTATATATGAGTGTAACACTTTTAATGTATTTAAATATACTTGGTGCATCCTTTTTTAATTTTTTTAAATCATACCCTTTACACAAAGTCTTTAGTCACACTAATCTGATGAGTACAAATTTAGTTTGTGCTGAAACAAAACCATTTACTTTTAACTTTTAATCTACTTGCAAGTTGTTTATTGCGACGTGTGCTAACAATAGTGCATCACTTGTAATCTAATCCAAAATGTTTTGAACTGTCTTTTTATTTTTTTGCATTGTTTTTGCAGACAACGGATGGCAGCGGTTTCACAGAGCTCCTGTAAAAGTTTAGTGAACTGCTCAGAAATCTACCCTAGCCGAGAATCCTTGCAGGGATCATTTACCTGCCGGACCAGGCTTTGGCTGAGAGCATGACCACCAGCTCCACCACCATAACGAGCAGAAAGAAGGACCTATAGCACTGAACAGGGTGCGGCCTAGAGAAGGAGATCTCATTACTCCCACTAGGAACATAGTGATGCAGCAAATCACAGCAACTCCGGTGAGCAAACTACCACAGCAAAAGCTGTACTATACCAGGCACAATCCCCTTAACAAGACATTCACACCGGACACTACCAGCACACACTGGCAAAGCTGACTATTTAAACGTCAATAAAATATGAGCAAAGTTACAGAGGGTTATACCACCTTCAAGCGACAAGAATTTGATTAACCACGCAGTAAGCAGGGGAGATCCAGCTTGCTTAGAAATTTTTGCACTAGAACTTTGAGCGCACAAACGCCATGTCAGAGTAAAGCACATTATTCTCTTCACCTTCCCCACCCAGAGTACAAATAAAAACTATTATTCATGCGAGGGTGACATCTAGACTCCTACTCAATAAAACCTCCATTGAAAGCAACAGGTTGGGAAAACAGGATAAAACTTCCTACATAAACCCCACTCTCTTCCATTAAAGCAGCAGAATCTTGAACCATGTGGGTGAACAACCCAAGACAAGATCACACAGGAAAAAGTCTGCATGCAAAAATATTACAACTCCTACATAAAAGCCACAGACACCAAATCTAACAGGCAAAAACAAGGGGATAAAAGAATGCGTCATAAGGCAGAAATATATAGAATACAATCCACTTCTATACAGGAACAGCAATCCACCTATGCTGGAAACTCATCAGATAGTTGCACAAATGTCAGCAGTTTTCCTACCCAAAACTGAACAGCTGCAGATGGGGTTGGATTCTCTAACTGATTTTAAAACGTTCTTGGCTAGACTCACCCAGGTTGAGCAGAAAGTCTCTGTGGAGAAATCAGGCAAAGATATATGTCATCTTATGTATCTAACCTGCAGCAACATAATAAGTTTCTACTAGCAAAAATAGATGACTTAGAGAACAGGTCTAGGCGGAACAACCTACCTGAGTACTTTCCTAGCACACAGCTAATAGAATTCACCAAAACCACCCTGCCAGCGCTATTGCAGATACCACCAAACATGATCCCATGCACAGTAGAATGTGCTCATAGAGTGGGGAACACCAGCAAACAACCAGAGAACAACCAAATTTCCCGCCAAGTTATGGTCAAGTACCTAAATTTCAGGGATAAAATAGCCATCCTACAAGCGTACAGGTAAACCTCTAATCTGGTGTTTGAGGGGAGAAAAGTATACATATTCCAGGACTATTCTGCTGAAGTAGCATGAAAAAGAAAATATTTTTTTACCAAATTGCAAGCAGCTTATAGAGAGTGGCAGATCAGCTGCTCTACTATACCCAGCATGCCTGAGATTGCAGACCCCAGGAGGGCCAAAATTCTTCGACTCACTGAAAAGACTGCAACAGATTTTGGAAGCTGAACTTCTACCAGAGCACCCAGACATGGAGGAACATCTGGAGGATACAACGTGAAGTAACCCTTAAGTATCTTTAAGAACTATAGTCTAGGTCCAGATGTGACCTATTTTTTACATCGTTGCAATGTGGGGAGTGGGGGGATACCTTGTTAAGGTTAAACACTAGTTTATTGATAGTTACTGTTTGGTTGAATTTTTATCTGAAATTCTACATTGTTTTATTTTCATTGTTCTTATTATATTTTCAAACAGCAGAATTGATTTGCATTTACAAGCCAAGGGTACCACTCCTGACCAGAGAAACAGACTAACCCTAACTGTATAAGTACCACACACCAGACACAACTCAGTGAGAAGGCTTTAATATCACACGCATAGCCGCATATACCCCTGATAACTAAGAATAATATTCCCACACAAGGAAAATCATAACATGGAACGTTGGAGGAGTCACATCCCTAATAAAAAGAAGGGCAATATTTAAGTATTTACACACAAAAAAGGTGGATATTGCAATACTTGAAGAAACACACCTTAACATCATAGAACATCAATAATTAAAGCAAAACTAGGTGAGAGAGGTACTTTTTACCCCATATGAATCTAAGAGAGCTAGATTACTTGCGTTCCTCTTCAGAAAAAATCTAAAATACTCAACCATACAAGTGAAAGCTGACCAAGAGGGAAGGTATATTATTGCCAAGATAAAGATAGATGGAAGCCAGTTTACACTGTGTGGGGTGTATGGACCACAAATATATAAGAAGGAATTCTGGACACATCTCCAAACCCAACTTGTCCAATTCTCAGACCTGCCCATTATAATAGGGGAGACTTCAACATTGTGCCTTATACCCCAGTGGATAGATTTCAAAACCCAGAAAAAAGCAATACAAGTAATATGGGGAGGTGGGCGGGATCCAAAAGAGAAACATTAATCTTTAAATCCATTAGCACTTATCTAGCATTAAAAGATGTCTGGAGGAAAAGGAACCCTGAAGCAAGGGATTACACATGTCTACCTCCTTCAGGAAACACCCTCTCAAGGATTGATCTCTTCTTAGTATTTGCCACATTATGTCCAAAGGTAATAGACTCTAAAATTGACCCTGTGACAATTTTAGACCATGCACCTGTTATACTGACGGGCGACACTTCACCCAACACAAAACGATACAACAGTGGACTTTCCCCACATACTTGTACCTCACATGTTTCACCTAAAAGGCTTTTTCAAAGTCTTTGAAAAAGCCGTTTGGTTTAGGCGAAACATGTTAGGGACGTTAGGGTACTAGAGAGGAGTCCTGGAGCTCCTGTGTTTTAGTTCGCCTTAGGTTACCTTTACTTAATGCAGCACTATACTTGCTAAACTATTGATTTAATCTCTGGCACAAAATGGGGTCACATCAATAACACACACCTAAAGGCTCCTACAGACACAGTCAAATGACTTAACAATACAATACCTGAAACTAAAATGGGACAAGCTCCTCAACTCTGATATATCGGAATAAATACTGTCAGGAAATGTTTAAAAATTTAAAAAAACTACACTGTCTGCGGAAATGTGAGAATCACACTTAAAAGTCCTACACAATGCGTACATTACCCCAAAAGTCTTCCACAGGTGGAAACCTCACACCCCGTGGCTATGTACTACATGTTCATACAAGCACCCAGACATTCTGCCTTTGTTGATACACTGCCCTGGACTAAAAAAAAAATTGGAACATGATTCAACACTGGTTACATACTGCATGCTCGATACAGATTAAAATAACCACTGAAATGAATATATTCCTTGAAATTGAAGAGGCGCCTAAAAACAACCTCTTATTCCTTTACAATGTCATTCTACAAGCTAGAAAACTAATCCTTTCACATTGGCTGCAAAAATCAAAACCCACCTTATCACACCTAAAAGCCTCCTTAATAAAGCAAATGGTACTAGAACAAGCAGACACTGAGGGGGACATATCACGGAGAATCAAAATGTTTATGGCAAAATGGGAACCTTTCCTACTCAGTTTACTAGTGACACAACAGACATACATACTATTCCCATTCTGAAACTCTGATTATACAGTATTCTCAATGCACAGCTGAGGGGAGAATGACTTCTAGATTTCTTTGCATCCTCTGGTAACAGTAGAACAAATAGATAAACTCTGATCATGTGTTGGGAGTGGCACCCTGGAAAAACAAGGTAAAATGACTGTTAATAATGTGTATATCTTTGTTAAAATCTCACAGTGAAGCAAATAAATCATTTTTGTTTAAATGTGTAACAAATTCACAAATTAGGAGGAGGAAGACACAAGATTTAGTATAACGTGTTTTTGCTGAGAGTGTAATGGTATTAATGGATCGAATTTCCTGATCTAGGTTGGTCTAGTTTAAGGTAAAAAAATGATCAATAGTTTAAAGTGCAGCATTGTTACCACAGAGACTTGTTCGAAAACAGCAGAATAAAAGGCAACTGGACATTATCTCAAGGAATGATAAATATTCCCGAACTGAACAAAGCTTTATCTAAAGATTTAGTATAAACTTTCATTACTTTTTTCACCTTGCTCTTTACTATTACTTGCCCTGCGTGGCATAGCGTTGTAATCCCAATTTTCTTGTGTGCAATGCTGGAATAAATAAATATGTTAAAACAAGTGGCGCGCTATTGTTAACAACTGAAGGGCAAAAATATTAGCCCTATTCTGCATTAACATCCCTCGAAAATAATCAGTAGAGCTTCTGTTTATCTCACATATCAGTAGTCCAAAGTTATCTTTTATCATTTGAGCAATAGTCCAGTGAATATTAACAGTTGCATGTTAGATAGTGCAGGTGTGTGAAGGACATAACATACTGTACTTCTATGGGGGAGAGAAGTAAAATTCATTATAGAATATGAAAACACTGATGCCAGCCTCAATCTTTTCTCAGACTGGCTTTGAAACTATGCGTATGTAGAAGAGTAGAACCTCACTCCCCATGATGTTGCTCAAGGCAACAATTGGTAGTTTATCTTTGGAAAACAAGGCCCAAACCAAGTTTATTTTCCACACAAACTTTCAGTATCATCAAAACAGGCAAATTTCAACTTCACTGATGGAATCGGGTATAAAAATAATTTCTAAGGGGCGGAGCCTAGCAGCCCAGCCACATTTAAATGGGAGATCTAAGTGTGCTGCATTGGAGCCCATGTGTAAGCCGAACAAGTGAACCTGGGATCGTTGCTATCAGTGAGCTGGACAGCTGACAAGTGTCCAGGAGGCTCTTGTGGCACTTCTCAAGTGCCTTACATCTTGTGAGTACATTACATTTGTTGCGCTATATCAAATGATCACACTGATACACACTATTGTGGCACTTTTGTGTTTTTTTGTCTTAAACAGCACAGTATAGACGCAGTTCTGATACATTTCAGCTAGCTGGACGGCTGCTAACAGTTCAGAAGGCATGTGTGGCACTTCTCAAGTGCTGGAAATTTTGTAAGTAGTTTTTATTTGGGGGCAAGGCCTACTGAAATCAAAACGATACACACCATTTGGCGCCTCTTCTCTCTTTTCTCTTTTTTGAATAGTTAATGCATACTTCCCAAACAAATTACACAACACATTCATGCGCCAATTGACAAACAAAATACTAGAATGCCAAAAAGGCCTACTTGTGGTCGGAGGAGACTTTAATGTCCCTTTAAATCCTGACCTAGACACCTATGTGGTCTCCATTAACATACCCAATAGGGATGTGAAGAGCATAAATAATCAATTTTGATTGCTAAACCTACATGATACATGGCGTGTATACCACCCGACCATCAGAGACTACACGTTCTACTCACAACCTCACAAAATATATTCACGACTAGACTACTTTATGACTGACTCAAGAGGCTTAGCTCTCACTGAGACAGAACAAATACTCACGGCTACCTAGTCTGACCATGCTCCAGTTTTATATCAATTTGACTGGCCTGATAACCCATTCATTCTTTTCCAATTAAGGCTAGATGATAGCCTCCAAAAATCCCTATAGTATGCCGTAAAATAGAAAAAGCACTCATAGAATATTTCCAACTAAATACCTCCCCAGAGTCCACACAAACTAATATATGGGAAGCACACAAGTGTGCCATTAGAGTAGAGCTCCTCAAGCATAAAGCAAACTTAGCAAAACAAAAAAGAAACAAACATGAGTCCCTCCTTAAAGAGACACGAACCTTAGAACAAACACACAAAATGAGACCCAAAGATACTGATATGCTAACCCGCTTGATAGACACTAGAAAAGAATTACTTTCCTACAGCTTGAACAACAGCATTAAACCTAAAACAACGCTACTAAGAGCAGGGCAACAAAGCAGGCAGACTACTAGCTAGAGCCCTACAACACAAACAGCTTAAAGGGACATGAAACCCAAACTTTTTCTTTCATGATTCAGATAGAGAATACAATTTCAAACAACTTTCCAATTTACTTCTATTATTCAATTTGCTTCCTTCTCTTGTTATCCTTTGCTGAAAGGTTTATCTAGGCAAGTTCAGGAGCAGCAGAGAACCTAGTTTCTAGCTGTTGATTGGTGACTGCATATATATACCAATTGTGATTGGCTCACCCATGTGTTCAGTTAGAAACCATTAGTGCATTGCTGCTCCTTCAACAAATGATACCAAGAGAATAAAACAGATTAGATAATAGAAGTAAATTAGAAAGTTGTTTAAAATTGTATTCTCTATCTGAATCATGAAATATTTTTTTTGGGTTTCATGTCCCTTTAAGACACATATACACAATAGCCACACAAAAACAGGAACTGCTAAGAGCGATAGTCCATCCATTGCAGAGACGTTTCGCTCCTACTTCTCGGCACTCTATAACTTAGCGAAAAACACCTCAACTCACAATAAAAAAAACCACCAAATTAGATGAGATCTCCAAATACCTAGACACAATGGACATACCTAGCTTAGATAAAGATCAATCTAAAAAACTGGACTCCCCCATAGCTATAGAGGAAGTTAAGAGAGCTATTAAAAATCTCCCTGCGTTACAGAGCCCAGGACCAGATGGTATGGAGCCAAATATTATAACAAAAATTGCACACATCTTAGCCCCCAAACTTGAGGTACTGTTCAACTCTTTAGAAAAAAATGATGGGCTTCCCAAAAGATGCTGGAAGCATACATTTTGGTCTTGCTAAAACCCGGAAAGAAAACTGATGCACCAGAAAACTTCCGACCCATATCCCTCCTAAACACGGACATAAAAATATTCGCCAAAATCTTAGCTAGTAGATTTAATCCCCTATTACTACAGCTGAGAGCACCTGACCAGGTGGGCTTTATTCCTGGCAGGGAAGCAAAAGACAACACCCTAAAATTTTTACAGCTGATAACATACGCCCACATGAATAATATACATATGACACTCATTTCCACCGAAGCTGAAAAAGCGGTTGACAGGATGGACTGGGTTTTTCTCAGTTTTTCCAATGGAGGCTAGATGATAGCCTCCTAAATCACCTTATAGTATGCCCTAAAATAGAAAAAGCACTCATAGAATATTTCCAACTAAATACCTCCCCAGAGTCCACACACACACTAATATATGGAAAGCACACAAGTATGTCATTAAAGCATAAAGCGAACTTAGCAAAACAAAAAAGAAACAAATATAAGTCCGTCCTTAAAGAGAAACGAACATTAGAACAAACACACAAAATGAGACCCAAAGACACTGATATCCTAACCCGCTTGACAGACACTAGAAAATAATTAAATACTTTCCTACAGCTTGAACAACAGCATTATGCCTAAAACAATGCTACTAAGAGCAGGGCAACAAAGCAGGCAGACTACTAGCTAGAGCACTACGACACAAACACCTTAAGACACATATACACAATATCCACACAAAAACAGGAAATTCTAAAAGCGATAGTCCATCTATTGCAGAAACGTTACACTCCTACTACTTGGCACTCTATAACTTACTGAAAAACACCTCAACTCACACTAATAAACCACCAAATTAGATGAGATCTCTAAATACCTAGACACAATGGACATACCTATCTTAGATGAAGATTAATCTCAATAATCGGACTACCCCATAGCAATAGAGGAAGTTAAGAGAGCTATTATAAATCTCCCTGTGGGAAAGAGCCCAGAACACGACGGTATGGAGCCAAATATTATAAAAAAATTGCACAAACTTGAGGTACTGTTCAACTCTTTAGATAAAAATTACGGGTTTCCCAAAATGATGCTGGAAGCACACATTTCAGTCTTGCTAAAACACTGGATGCACCAGAAAACTTCCTACTAGTGATGTCGCGAACCTAAAATTTTGCGTTCGCGAATAGCGAACGCGAACTTCTGCAAATGTTCGCAAACCGCCATAGACTTCAATAGGCAGGCGAATTTTAAAACCCACAGGGACTCTTTCTGGCCACAATAGTGATGGAAAAGTTGTTTCAAGGGGACTAACACCTGGACTGTGGCATGCCGGAGGGGGATCCATGGCAAAACTCCCATGGAAAATTGCATAGTCGATGCAGAGTCTGGTTTTAATCCATAAAGGGCATAAATCACCTAACATTCCTAAATTGTTTGGAATAACATGCTTTAAAACATCAGGTATGATGTTGTATCGATCAGGTAGTGTAAGGGTTACGCCCGCTTCACAGTGACAGACCAAACTCCCCGTTTAACGCACCGCACTGCATTATTCTAGGGCCAAAGGGAATCACAGCACCACTACCACGACGGCCCCTGCGGGGTGGCCTGCCTCTGCCTGTCATTTTTTTTTCGATTAGTGGTACTATGCGTGCAAGCTGCTGTGACAACAGATATGAGTGGCACTGTGCACTGGCAGAAGTTGGCAGAGTAGACGCTGTAGGCCTGACATACACGCTTGCAGACAACTAACTGCTATTCAATCTATTACAGTCAAAATTGTATTTTTTTTTTTAATGTACACTACTGTTACACCAGATATGAGTTGCACTGGTGTGACACTGTGCCCTGGCAGGCCCTGAAACACACACGTGTGAAGGAAACGGACTGCTATTATTTCACAGTCAAATTTCTATTTTTTTTTAACCCCTTAATGACCGAGGACGTACGCCATACATCCTCAGAAAAAATACAGTTAACGCCTGAGGACGTATGGCGTACGTCCTCGGTTTGGAAAGAAGCTGGAAGCAATCCTGATCGCTTCCAGCTGCTTTCCAGTTATTGCAGAATGCCTCGATATCGAGGCATCCTGCAATAACAAATTTTACCCCTCCGGTGCAGAGAGAGCCACTCTGTGGCCCTCTCTGCACCTGGCATCGATGGCCGCATTCGTTGGTGGGTGGGAGCTGAAGTGGGAGGCGGGTGGGCGGCCATTGATGCGGTCCTTGTCAGAGAGGGGGGGATCGGGGGCGGGATAGCCGGGGGCACGTGCACGGGGAGGGAGCGGGTGAGAACCGCTACACTACAGAAAAAGATGTTTTTATAAGTGGGAGAAAGGGGTGCAAAATATTTAGTACTTGGAAATCTAAGTGATCTGGGAGCGGGTGGGGGATTGGTCTTGGGGGGGGGAAGCTACACTACAGAAAAATGAAATAAAAAAAAACATTTTATTTGCAAACTGGGTACTGGCAGACAGCTGCCAGTACCCAATATGGCCCCCAATAAGGCAGAGGGGGAGGGTTAGGAAGCTGTTTTGGGGGGGATCAGGGAGGTTGGGGGCTAAGGGGGGATGGATCCTACACAACAGCATATGTAAATATGCTAATATATATATATATATATATATATATATATATATATATATATATATATATATATATATATATATATATATATATATAAAAGATACCTTTTATTTTAGTACTGGCAGACTTTCTGCCAGTACTTAAGATGGCGGGGACAATTGTGGGGTGTGGGAGGGAAGAGAGCTCTTTGGGAGGGATCAAGGGGTCTGATGTGTCAGGTGGGAAGCTGATCTCTACACTAAAGCTAAAATTAACCCTGCAAGCTCCCTACAAGCTACCTAATTAACCCCTTCACTGCTGGGCATAATTCATGTGTTATGCACAGTTGCATTTAGTGGCCTTCTAACTACCAAAAAGCAACGCCAAAGCCATATATGTCTGCTATTTCTGAATAAAAAGGGGATCCCAGAGAAGCATTTACAACCATTTGTGCCATAATTGCACAAGCTGTTTGTAAATAAATTCAGTGAGAAACCTAAAGTTTGTGAAAAAGTTGACTATTTTTTTTAATTTGATCGCATTTGGCGGTGAAATGGTGGCATGAAATATACCAAAATGGGCCTAGATCAATACTTGGGGTTGTCTACTACACTACACTAAAGCTAAAATTAACCCTACACGCTCCCTACAAGCTCCCTAATTAACCCCTGCACTGCTCAGCATAATACACGTGTGGTGCGCAGCGGCATTTAGCGGCCTTCTAATTACTAAAAAGCAATGCCAAAGCCATATATGTCTGCTATTTCTGAAAAAAGGGGATCCCAGAGAAGCATTTACAACCATTTGTGCCATAAATGTTTGTAAATGATTTCAGTGAGAAACCTAAAATTTGGAAAAATGTAACTTTTTTTTTATTTGATTTCATTTGGCAGTGAAATGGTGGCATGAAATATACCAAGATGGGCCTAGATCAATACTTTGGGTTGTCTACTACACTACACTAAAGCTAAAATTACCCCAAAAAGCTCCCTACATGCTCCCTAATTAACCCCTTCACTGCTGGACATAATACACGTGTGGTGCGCAGTGGCATTTAGCGGCCTTCTAATTATCAAAAAGCAACATCAAAGCCATATATATCTGCTATTTCTGAACAAAGGGGATCCCAGAAAAAAATGTACAACCATTTATGCCATAATTGCACAAGCTATTTGTAAATAATTTCAGTGAGAAACCTTAAGTTTGTGAAAAAATTTGGGAAAAAAGTGAACAATTTTTTTTATTTGGTCGCATTTGGTGGTGAAATGGTGGCATGAAATATACCAAAATGGGCCTAGATCAATACTTTGGGATGTCTTCTAAAAAAAAATATGTACATGTCAATGGCTATTCAGGTATTCCTGACAGATATCAGTGTTCCAATGTAACTAGCGCTAATTTTGAAAAAAAAAAAAATGGTTTGGAAATAGCAAAGTGCTACTTGTATTTATGGCCCTATAACTTGCAAAAAAAGCAAAGAACATGTAAACATTGGGTATTTCTAAACTCAGGACAAAATTTAGAAACTATTTAGCATGGGTGTTTTTTGGTGGTTGTAGATGAGTAACAGATTTTGGGGGTCAAAGTTAGAAATTTTTTTTTTTTTTCCATTTTTTCCTCATATTTTATAATTTTTTTTATAGTAAATTATAGGATATGATGAAAATAATGGTATCTTTAAAAATTCCATTTAATGGCGAGGAAAATGGTATATAATATGTGTGGGTACAGTAAACGAGTAAGAGGAAAATTACAGCTAAACACAAACACAGCAGAAATGTAAAAATAGCCCTGGTCCCAAACGGACAGAAAATGGAAAAGTGCTGTGGTCATTAAGGGGTTAATGTACACTACTGTTACACCAGATATGAGTTGCACTGGTGTGACACTGGAGGAAACTGACTGCTATTATTTCACAGTCAAAAAAGTGTTGTTTTTTTTAAATGTACACTACTGTTACACCAGATATGAGTGGTGGCACTGGGCAAGTGGGCACAGTATACGCTGTGAGCCTGACACACACGCTGGCAGGCAGGCAACTGCAATTAGATTACACAGAAAAAAAAAGCAGACTGATTTTCTAGCCCTAAAAAGGGCTTTTTGTCCATACAGCAGAGATCAGATGAGTCCTTCAGGACTGTAGTGGACACTGAATACACTAGGCTAGCTATCGATTTCCCTATTAAATCAGCAGCAGCTACACTGTCCCTCCTCTCACTAAGAATGCAGCTTCCAAATGAATCTAAAATGGATGCTGTCCAGGAGGTAGGAGGGTCTGGGAGGGAGGGTCTGCTGCTGATTGGCTGGAATGTGTCTGCTGACTGTGAGGTACAGGGTCAAAGTTTTACTCAATGATGATGAATAGGGGGCGGATCGAACATCGCATATGTTCGCCCGCCGCGGCGAACGCAAACAAGCTATGTTCGCCGGGAACTATTCGCCAGCGAACTATTCACAACATCACTACTTCCCACCCATATCCCTCCTAAACACGGACATACAAATATTCGCCAAAATCTTAGCTAATAGATTAAATCCCCTATTACCACAGCTGATAGCACCTTACCAGATGGGCTTTATTCCTGGCAGGGAAGCAAGAGACAACACCCTAAAAATGTTACAGCTGATGACATACGCCCACATGAATAATATACATATGACACTCATTTCCACCGAAACTGAAAAAGCGTTTGACAGGTTGGACTGGGATTTTCTCAGGACCACTCTGTCAAAAATGAACATTGGCCAACAATTTATAGATAAAGTGTTTGCACTATACTCCAAACCTACCGCAAATATAAAACCAACTCTATCCTATCTGAATCATTCAACGTTACAAACGGCACTTGACAGGGATGTCCTCTGTCACCCATTCTATTTGCTCTTTCCATTGAGGTTCTGGCACATAGCATCAGAGCCAACCCACTCATAAAAGGAATATCCACGTAAAGCTCAGAATATAAATTAGCAATGTACGCAGACGACATTCTTTTAACACTCACAGACATTTACAGAATTTGGTAGACTCTCTAACTTTCACCTAAATCTAACAAAATCAGAACTGCTGAATATATCTGCTCCCATCAATACAATAAATAGATTAAAACAAACCTTCACTCTATGCAAACAAACCTCACAAATGAAATACCTAGAGATTTAGCTGACCAGAGATCCACATGACTTATTTACAGCAAACTACTACAACAAAATATAGTGAGGGACCTTTGAGGATGGAAAAGCAAACAACTATCATGGGTAGGCAGAATACATGTGATTAAAATGAACGTATTGCCACATATATTATACTTCCTACAAACTATCCCCATCCCATTGCCCAGTGGCTACCTCCATCAACTACAAAGTTACTTGGACCAATTAATATGGAACAACATCAAACCTAGGGTCCCCAAGAAGACTCTTTACCTTACACAAGAACTAGGAAGTCTGGGGGTCCCAGACATAACACAATATAGAGCCACCACTATAGTACAAAGAATTATAGATTGGAGTCACAACTCCAAAAATAAGCAATGGGTGTGATTGGACAGATAAATACTCCAAATAGACAATGTTGGCTGGCTCGCATGGCTACCCACATCACAGAGACCATTAATACTCCATCAATATCCCTTACTTAGGGAAGTCTTCTCTCTTTGGGATAAACTCCTCGCTACCAGCACACATATATCCTCCAGACCAGCGCCCTTAACACTGATAGTCAATAACCCATACCACACACGATCGCAAAAAGCCATATTCCCCACAGCTAAAAGACTTTATACTAAAATGCTTCATAATGGACGGAAAACTTATGTCACACTAGGCACTAGCTAGCAGACAGAGAAGGACTAGCATCACTCTCATGGTACACACACAGACAACTTTCACACTATATCAATACCCACAAACATAAAAAGAACATTACATGATCACTGATAGCATTTGAAGTTTTGTGCACATCTGATCATCCACCATAGCATACTATCTCATCATTATACAAAATACTGCCCAACACAGGAATTAGCACCCTCCCTTCATATAGCTATAAATAGAGCAAAGATTTAGGGATCGACATTACTCCAAAAGATTGGCTGAAAATTTTTACTTGTCATAAGAAAACATCTGTATCTGCCAGAATCATATAAATGAATAATACATTTTTAGCCAGGTGGTATTTGACCTCCTTGAGGATCCAAAAAATATATAAACACACTGACGGCAGCTGCTGGAGAGGATGTGGCGAAAAAGCAGACTGTTTACAATGTGACAAACTGAGAAACTTTTGGAATTATGCAATTACACAGACAAATAAAACACTGTCCTCACAGATCCCACATGACCCATGTATCTTACTTTTCCACAAACTCCATACCCTCAAGGATGAAGTTAAAACTTCATTACTATATATCATGCTCAACAGCAGAGGTAGAAGTCCCCAGATGTACCAACCATTGTTCATTAGAAACAACAGGTAGAAACATTTCTCTCGCTAGAGAGATATGATTATCTCACAGTAAGCAAAACTGAAATCCATGAGTACATGACCATGAGATGGAACTCTACAACCAACAACTAAACCTACTTACTCCTATCCCCTATCCTTACAACCCCTCCCCCCATTCCGAAACCTCAGACTAACATAGGGCAATATTTCCCCCTAATAACACCAATAATACAAACTAGGCCACTGGAACACCTTCTTTATGTTACAATTATTTATATATTTTACAACTTTAATATATTGTTAGTTTCCATGATTACTTATGCTGGATGTAATACTCTTAAGTAAATCTGCACCTTGGGAGGTAGTGCAAAATATCCCTGATACTCCGAAATCTACATATGGATAACCTCTTCTACATGGACATATTACTACATGCAGACAAGCAAAGAACCTTGAAAGTAGCATGGAACTCTATAATTAACCATATTCTTTTGTTATGCTACGTAATGTACTGTTGTAACATGGAAAACGTTTTTTTTCAAAAAAAGGTTTAAAAAGAATGCAAAAAAGGAAACATTGCAGATATAAAAAAATAAATAAAAAAAAATAATAAAAAAATAAAAATATTTTTTAATTAAAAATCGGCTAGATTTAGAGTTCTGCGGCCAAAGGGGTGCGTTAGCTACGCATGCTTTTTTTCCCCCGCACCTTTTAAATACCGCTGGTATTTAGAGTTCACAGAATGGCTGCGTTTTCAGTGCGTTAGGCTCCAAAAAGGGAGCGTAGAGCATAATTTACCGCCACTGCAACTCTAAATACCAGCGGTGCTTACGGACGTGTCAGCCTGTGAAAGGTAATCTCACTCCTGTAAAGGAGAGAGGGAATTTTTAGGACCACAACTGCAGGCTTAGGAGTGTTGTGAAAGTATCAGTGATTCTGTGTAGGTGAGGGAAGGCAGCAAGGTTCAGAATCATTACATACCGTTCACTTTATTGTAAGGATAGGTGTGACAATGGCTGAGACCACAGAGCATATAGCCCCACTCAGTATTGACAAACTGGTTCCCACATATAACAACATGCAATTGCAACGTTAAAGTTTTAGATAGACAATATCTAATCATTTTTGGCAGCAGACATAGTTGTACAAAAGTCAGGCAAAAATAGTGCTAAGAGATTTAGGCTGTACTTAGGTATTGAGACTGAACAATTAAGAATATAGGTAGTATTAGAGCTTTTAATTATGAAGGGAACCTAACTAAGATTCTGAGACATGTCAGCAGTAATTACTGAATATTCGTAAGATACTGCGGTACAGGTATGAAGGAAGCGCTTTTGAAACTTACTAATAGAAGTAATGGGTGAGCGGTGTCCGGACAGAGAGAAGTTCCCCTGCAGAGTTTGGGAAAGTTGCAGCGTGTGCGATGGCGTGTGACGTCACCGCTTGCCGGTTCCGGTCCTGTGTTTGGTAGAGAGGTGAGCTGCGTCTGTCTCAAAGGTTGCAAGGAGGTTAGAGGGTGAGAAGCTGGATTCAACAATCAAGCAATTTGGTATGAGTAGGAGGGAAATTTAAACTGCTTGTTGGGGAGGAGTTATGTAAGTGTGCAAAGACACAGCTATACAAAGGATAAGGCAAAGAACTTAGGCAGTTATGACAGGACCCCCCCCCCAAAGATCAACTCCGGGGATCGAGTCCAGGACGATCAGGAAAACGTTCATGGAACCTGGCCACCAATCGGGGGGCAGAGAGATTGGAAGCCGGTTCCCAGGAGTCCTCTGAATCAGGGTAGCCCTTCCAATGAACCAGATACTGAAGCTGCCCTCGAAAGCGTCGGGAGTCCAAGACATCTTGTACCTCATACTCCAGGGTGGCATCCTGCAGATGAGGAAGTAGAGGAATAGAAGGATCATGGTGACAAAGTTGTCTGTAAGGCTTGAGGAGAGACACATGAAAGGTAGGATGGGATTTCAGATTCGCTGGTAATGCGAGGGTAACAGCGTTCATATTCACAATTTTTATGATGGGAAATGGTCCAATGAAGCTGGAAGATAATTTCCTGGAAGGAAGGGGTAAATGTAGATTACGTGTTGATAACCAAACGTAATCACCTACTCTATATTTAGGCGAGGGAATCCTTTTTTTATCAAAATGAAATTTATATCGATCCTTGGCGATGCGAATATTTTCAGCAGTTAATGAGAAGGATTCACTAATAGTGTTGATGAGGTCATTCACAACAGGACAAGTGTTGCTGTCCATAGTATCCCATTCAAAAGAGGGATGAAAACCATAATTAATGAAGAACGGTGTGGACTTAGTAGAGGAATGTACGGAATTGTTGAAGGCGAATTCTGCGTATGGTAGTAGTTGAGTCCAGTTTTCTTGTTTAGCTGAAATGAAACATCTTAAATATTGTTCAATGCACTGGTTTGTCCTTTCAGTCTGGCCATTAGTTTGGGGATGGAAAGAGGTACTGAGACGTCTAGAAATACCCAGAGAGTGACAAAGTTGTTTCCAGAATTGGCTGGTGAATTGAGTTCCCCTATCAGAGGTGATACTATTCGGGAGTCCGTGATACTTGAATATATGATGGATCATTAGGGAAATGGTTTCAGAAGAAGTTGGCAGCTTATGGTAGGGCACGAAATGTGCCATTTTACTAAATAGGTCCACGACTACTAATATGGTGTTATTCCTTTCAGAAATAGGTAGGTCGACAATGTAGTCGATTGCTATGTCCTTCCAAGGACGGTCAGGAGTCGGTAATGGGATCAATTTCCCGTAAGGGGGAGTCCTCCCTTTTTTTGTAGTTTCGCAGATTAAGCAGGTTTTAACGTAATCCTCAACATCGGAGAGGCAGGTAGGCCACCAAAAGAATCTGGAGACTAATTCTTGAGTTTTCTTTATGCCCATGTGTCCAGCAGATGGAGAATCATGTAAAGTTTTTAAGACTGTTGTTCTGAGACTGTTGGGAACATAGATTTGTTGTTGATAATAATACAAGCCATCCGAGTGTAAATCCAAGACCTGTAATGGTTTATTTGGGTCAGCCTGTTGTGCTGATTTAAAATGAATGTTTTGTTCTGTAGTTAAAGCTAAGAATCTGTCAAGAGGAATTAGGGGTGAAAGGTTTGGATGTGACACTTGGTCCACCAAGTGTCTTGAAAGGGCATCAGCCTTCTTGTTCTTGTTTGCAGGACGGTAGGTGATAAGATAATTAAATCTAGCCAAGAATAGGTTCCATCGGACCTGCCGTGCGCTAAGAGTCCTATTAGATTGTAGGTATTCTAGATTTTTGTGATCCGTGTAAATCAAGATTGGAAGAAGGGTCCCTTCTAGAAGGTGTCTCCATTGTTCCAATGCTGTTTTGATTGCTAACAGTTCTTTATCACCAATTGGGTAGTTTATTTCAGCTGAATTGAGAATACGTGAATAGAAGGCAACAGGGTGCAGAGGGTCTTTTGGAGTCTGCCTCTGTGAGAGGATTGCTCCTAAAGCATAATTAGATGCATCCACTTCCAAGATGTACTGCAACTCAGAATTAGGGAATTGGAGGATAGGGGCCGTAGTGAAAGCTTTTTTTAAGAAATTGAATATTTCTTCTAAATCATCGTTCCATCTGAAGTGTGTGTCAGATTTGGTCAAGTTAGTTAATGGCCTTGTCAGGTCAGCGAAATTTTTAATAAACTTTCTGTAGAAATTGGCGAAACCCATGAACCTTTGTATGTCCTTTTTACTTTTTGGAGAAGGCCAATTTTGAATTACCGATATCTTATCATTATCCATCTGAATACCTTGGGGTGATACAACATAACCTAGAAATTTAATTTCTTTGGAGTGAAATAAACATTTCTCTAGTTTAACATAAAGAGAGTTCTCTCGTAACCGTGTTAATACTAGGGTGACATGTTTGATGTGTTCAGTAAGTGAGGTAGAGAATATGAGTATGTCATCCAAATATATTACCATAAATAAATCCAAAAAATCCTTAAAAATATCATTTATGAAGTACTGAAAAGTAGCTGGGGCATTACAGAGGCCAAATGGCATCACAGTATATTCAAAAAGGCCGTAACGTGTACGAAATGCTGTAAGCCATTCATGACCCTCCTTGATACGTACCAAGTTGTAAGCCCCTCTTAGATCCAATTTAGTGTATATAGTAGCATTTTGTAATCTATCAAGGAGTTGAGGAATTAAAGGCAGTGGATAGCGGTTTTTTATTGTACGCTTGTTTAACTCTCTGTAATCAATAATGGGTCTTAGGGATTGATCTTTATTTTTAACGAAAAAGATACCAGCGCCAGCTGGAGAGGTGGAAGGACGTATAAAGCCTTTCTTCAAATTATCTGCCAAATAAGTTTTCAGATGTTGTAACTCAGGATCAGAGAGGGGAAATATATGGCCGTAAGGTATATCAACACCTGGCAGGAGATCTATAGGGCAGTCGTAAACCCTATGAGGGGGTAGATTCTCTGATTCTTTTTTGTCAAAGACATCAGCGAAAGTTATGTATTCCTTGGGGATTTGTAAAGGAACATCAAGTAAAATTTGTTCATGATGGAGACACAAATTTTTACAATAAGGAGAATTAAAGATGACTTGTGAAGTTGACCAGTGTATAGTGGGATCATGTTGTTTAAACCAAGTGATACCAAGTATAATGGGATATAGAGGTGAGGGTATAACATCAAAAGTAAGAAACTCTGTGTGTTGGTCATGTGTGGTGAGCCTTAAAGGTATGGTGTGGTATAAGATAGGTCCTGATGTGATTTCATTACCATCAATAAAACGAAGTACACTAGGCACCATTTTCTTAACTAGTGGAATTTTATTTACAGTAGTGAATTGGTGGTCTATATAATTGTGGCTGGCACCAGAGTCAAGGATTGCTTGTGAGTTGAGTCTTTGCTGATCCCACTGTAATAAGATAGGAAGGGAGCAATGATTAGATTGTGTTTGTTTAGCAGATAAACATATACTTGTGGTGTTCATCTTACCCTTCCTACGCTGTAATTGAGAGCAGTCCTTTACAGAATGATCGATTCCTCCACAATACATACAGAGATCTAAAGCTTTTCTTCTTAATTTTTCCTGTTGAGTTAATGGACCTCTGATGAAACCGAGTTCCATAGGGATTTCAGAGGCTTTTGTAGTTGTTTTAGGTGGAGGCAGAGTAGTAACTGTATGTTTAGTTGATGTTTCTAAGTGTGACCTTTCTGAGCGTCTCTCTCTGATGCGTCTATCTAAAGTGATGCTTGCATCTATTAGGAGTTCTAAAGTCTCTGGGAGGGGTTGTCTGGCTAGCTCATCCTTGAGAATATCTGAGAGGCCTAGGCGGAATTGATTGCGCAAAGAAAGGTCATTCCACTGTGTATCTGGGGACCATTTCTTAAACTCTGCGATGTAGTCCTCCACAGGCCTTTTATGTTGTCTCAGAGACCTCATTGCTGTCTCAGCAGACAGCTGTTTGTAGGGATCATCATAAAGCTGTCCCATTGCTTTAAAGAACTGATCAAATGAGTACAGCAATGGGTCATTGGTCTCAAAAAACAAATTTGCCCATATACGTGGTTCGCCACGCAGATAGGAGATTGTGGTGAGAACCTTTAAATGATCATTGAAGTATGTTTTGGGTTTTAATTGGAAATATAAGGAACATGAGTTTTTGAATTCCCTAAACTCTGAACGAATACCACTAAATGTTTGTGGAGGATTAGGTTGGGGTTCACTAGAACCAATACGTGTAGTGAGTGTATCAATTTTGTCATCGATGTATTGTTTTAGGGCAGAGTTTTCTAACTGTAGTGTACTTAACCCTGTTGTGAGGTTATCTACAGTTTGAGTTAATTTCTCGACATGAGATAATAAGGCTGCTGGGTCCATAGTAAAGCTTGATTGTTATTGCCAGCCTGTGAAAGGTAATCTCACCCCTGTAAAGGAGAGAGGGAATTTTTAGGACCACAACTGCAGGCTTAGGAGTGTTGTGAAAGTATCAGTGATTCTGTGTAGGTGAGGGAAGGCAGCAAGGTTCAGAATCATTACATACCGTTCACTTTATTGTAAGGATAGGTGTGACAATGGCTGAGACCACAGAGCATATAGCCCCACTCAGTATTGACAAACTGGTTCCCACATATAACAACATGCAATTGCAACGTTAAAGTTTTAGATAGACAATATCTAATCATTTTTGGCAGCAGACATAGTTGTACAAAAGTCAGGCAAAAATAGTGCTAAGAGATTTAGGCTGTACTTAGGTATTGAGACTGAACAATTAAGAATATAGGTAGTATTAGAGCTTTTAATTATGAAGGGAACCTAACTAAGATTCTGAGACATGTCAGCAGTAATTACTGAATATTCGTAAGATACTGCGGTACAGGTATGAAGGAAGCGCTTTTGAAACTTACTAATAGAAGTAATGGGTGAGCGGTGTCCGGACAGAGAGAAGTTCCCCTGCAGAGTTTGGGAAAGTTGCAGCGTGTGCGATGGCGTGTGACGTCACCGCTTGCCGGTTCCGGTCCTGTGTTTGGTAGAGAGGTGAGCTGCGTCTGTCTCAAAGGTTGCAAGGAGGTTAGAGGGTGAGAAGCTGGATTCAACAATCAAGCAATTTGGTATGAGTAGGAGGGAAATTTAAACTGCTTGTTGGGGAGGAGTTATGTAAGTGTGCAAAGACACAGCTATACAAAGGATAAGGCAAAGAACTTAGGCAGTTATGACAGGACGCGGCCAGCTTCAAAAACGTGCTCGTGCACGATTCCCCCATAGGAAACAATGGGGCAGTTTGAGCTGAAAAAAAATCTAACACCTGCAAAAAAGCAGCGTTTAGCTCCTAACGCAGGCCCATTGTTTCCTATGGGAAAACACTTCCTAAGTCTGCACCTAACACTCTAACATGTACCCCTAACCTTACACTTATTAACCCCTAATCTGCCGCCCCCGCTATCGCTGACCCCTGCATATTATTATTAACCCCTAATCTGCCGCTCCGTACACCGCCGCAACCTACGTTATCCCTATGTACCCCTAATCTGCTGCCCCTAACACCGCCGACCCCTATATTATATTTATTAACCCCTAATCTGCCATCCCCAACGTTGCCGCCACCTACCTACAATTATTAACCCCTAATCTGCCGACCGGACTTCACCGCTACTCTAATAAATGTATTAACCCCTAAAGCTAAGTCTAACCCTAACACTAACACCCGCCTAAATTAAATATAATTTAAATCTAACAAAATAAATTAACTCTTATTAAATAAATTAATCCTATTTATAGCTAAATACTTACCTGTAAAATAAACCCTAATGTAGCTACAATATTAATTATAATTATATTGTAGCTATTTTAGGATTTATATTTATTTTACAGGCAACTTTGTATTTATTTTAACCAGGTACAATAGCTATTAAATAGTTAAGAACTATTTAATAGTTACCTAGTTAAAATAATTACAAAATGACCTGTAAAATAAATCCTAACCTAAGTTACAATTAAACCTTACACTACACTATCAATAAATTAATTAAATAAAATACCTACAATTATCTCCAATTAAACCTAACACTACACTATCAATAAATTAATTAAATACAATACCTACAAATAAATACAATGAAATAAACTAACTAAAGTACAAAAAATAAACAACAACTAAGTTACAAAAAATAAAAAAATATTTACAAACTTTAGAAAAATATTACAACAATTTTAAACTAATTACACCTACTCTAAGACCCCTAATAAAATAACAAAGACCCCCAAAATAAAAAAATGCCCTACCCTATTCTAAAATGAAAATAGAAAAGCTCTTTTACCTTACCAGCCCTGAAAAGGGCCCTTTGCGGGGCATGCCCCAAAGAATTCAGCTCTTTTGCCTGGAGAAAAAAAACATACAATACCCCCCAACATTACAACCCACCACACATATACCCCTAATCTAACCCAAACCCCCCTTAAATAAACCTAACACTACCCCCCTGAAGATCTCCCTACCTTGTCTTCACCACGTCGGGTTCACCGATCGATCCAGAAGAGCCTCCAATGTCTTGATCCAAGCCCAAGCGGGGGGCTGAAGATGTCCATGAGCCGGCTGAAGTCTTCATCCAAGCGAGAGCTGAAGAGGTCCATGATCCGACTGAAGTCTTCTATCAAGCGGCATCTTCAATCTTCTTTCTTCCGGATCCATGTAGTTCATCCCGCCGACGCGGAACATCCATCTTCACTGACGACTTCCCGATGAATGATGGTTCCTTTAAGGGACGTCATCCAAGATGGCGTCCCACGAATTCCGATTGGCTGATAGGATTCTATCAGCCAATCGGAATTAAGGTAGGAAAAATCTGATTGGCTGATGGAATCAGCCAATCAGATTCAAGTTCAATCCGATTGGCTGATCCGATCAGCCAATCAGATTGAGCTTGCATTCTATTGGCTGATTGGTACAGCCAATAGAATGCGAGCTCAATCTGATTGGCTGATTGGATCAGCCAATCGGATTGAACTTGAATCTGATTGGCTGATTCCATTAGCCAATCAGATTTTTCCTACCTTAATTCCGATTGGCTGATAGAATCCTATCAGCCAATCGGAATTCGAGGGACGCCATCTTGGATGACGTCCCTTAAAGGAACCTTCATTCGTCGTCTAGTCATCGGAAGAAAAGGATGGATCCGCGCTGGAGGTCTTCAAGATGGAGCCGGTCGTCAACGGATGGAAGAACATAGAAGATGCGGCTTGGATGAAGATGTTTGCCGGTCCGGATGTCCTCTTCTGCCCGCTTGGATCAAGACTTCAGCCGGAGGATGGATGTCTTCAGCCCCCCGCTTGGGCTTGGATCAAGACATCGGAGCCAGGACGGATTGGTGTGATACCGGGTGTGGTGAAGATAAGGTAGGAAGATCTTCAGGGGCTTAGTGTTAGGTTTATTTAAGGGGGGTTTGGGTTAGATTATGTGTATGTGGGTGGTAGGTTGTAATGTTGGGGGGGGTATTGTATGTTTTTTTTCTCCAGGCAAAAGAGCTGAATTCTTTGGGGCATGCCCTGCAAATGGCCCTTTTAAGGGCTGGTAAGGTAAAAGAGCTTTTCTATTTTAATTTTAGAATAGGGCATTTTTTTATTTTGGGGGGCTTTGTTATTTTATTAGGGGGCTTAGAGTAGGTGTAATTAGTTTAAAATTGTTGTAATATTTTTCTAATGTTTGTAAATATTTTTTTATTTTTTGTAACTTAGTTCTTTTTTATTTTTTGTACTTTAGGTATTTTATTTAATTAATTTATTGCTAGTGTAGTGTTAGGTTTAATTGTAACTTAGGTTAGGATTTACAGGTAATTTTGTAATTATTTTAACTAGGTAGCTATTAAATAGTTATTAACTATTTAATAGCTATTGTACCTGGTTAAAATAAATACAAAGTTGCCTGTAAAATAAATATTAATCCTAAAATAGCTACAATATAATTATAATTTATATTGTAGATATATTAGGGTTTATTTTACAGGTAAGTATTTAGCTTTAAATAGGAACAATTTATTTAATAAGAGTTAATTTATTTCGTTAGATTTAAATTATATTTAACTTAGGGGGTTGTTAGGGTTAGGGTTAGACTTAGCTTTAGGGGTTAATACATTTATTAGAGTAGCGGTGTGGTCCGGTCGGCAGATTAGGGGTTAATAAGTGTAGGTAGGTGTCGGCGACGTTGAGGGGGGGCAGATTATTTTGCAAGTCTGAAGACTCGCCAGAAACACGGCCCTTCAAGCTCCATACGGAGCTTGATAAATGGGCCTGATAGAATTAAAACATGTATAACTGCCTTAGAAATTGCTTGGCATCTGGGACTTCTATATATATATATATTTATATATATATATAAATAAAAAAAAAAAATACCGCTTGTCTAATATTATCCATATTGGATCTAAAATTTTTGAATTGTTATGTAAGAGTACCAACTTTCAAGATGGTGACTATAAGGGCTATTCTGCCTTTTGTTCAGCAAGTGCATTTTATGTCCACAATAGACTTGCAGGATGCATATCTTCATATTCTGATTCAGCCTGATCATTATCAGTTTCTGAGATTCTCTTTTCTAGACAAGCATTACCAATTTGTCGCTCTTCCATTTGGCCTAGAGACAGCTCCAAGAATCTTTTCAAAGGTTCTCAGTGCCCTACTCTCTGTAATCAGAGAACGGGGTATTGCGGTGTTTCCTTATTTGGACGATATCTTGGTACTAGCTCAGTCTTTGCATTTTGCAGAATCTCACACAAATCAACTAGTGTTGTTTCTTCAAAGACATGGTTGGAGGATCAATTTTCCAAAAAGTTCCTTGATTCCTCAGACAAGGGTCACCTTTTTAGGTTTCCAGATAGATTCAGTGTCCTTGACTCTGTCTCTAACAGACAACTTGTCGGAACCTTCTGTCTCAATCATTCCCTTCAGTAGCTATGTGCATGGAAGTTTTAGGTCTCATGACTGCAGCATCGGATGCGATCCCCTTTGCTCATTTTCATATGAGACCTCTCCAGCTTTG